>NC_056748.1:904466216-904671216 GCF_019279795.1 Protopterus annectens
AAAATGTAGAAAATAAAAGTAATGACCACCAATATACAAATATAATAAATGTGCATGTCTAAATAAATACTAAATGAGACTACATATCTAAATGTGAATGAGAGTGAATCTGTTATCCATCTATCTAATAGGTCTACCTTTTAAATACGGTTTAATAGATAATACCTCATTTAGACCTTTCTCCTTATGAGCTGCTAGCCTGCAAATCCATTTCAATTCAGCTTGTTCTGTTCTGTTGACTATATCTCCTATCCTCTCACCCTCCTTTATTACTTGTAGAACTTGAAATAAAAAGATATGCTTTTCCCCTTCCCTGATGGTGTGCTTTGCCAGCGCACTATACTCTTGTTTCCTGGCTAAACAGTATCCATGATCTCTTATTCTTTCCTTCAGAGTCCTGTTGGTTTTTCCTACGTAAAAGGAAAAACAGCACACGCAGTGAGCTACATATATGATGTTCCTAGTGTTGCAATCACTGTTGCAATTGATGGTCCAAAGGTGTCCCGTAATGGGATGTCTAAAATAATGGGACTCATCAATAAATTTGCACTGCTGACATTTACCGCATTTACTGGTCCGTTCCAATCCTGTTCTGGGCTCTGGGGTATTGGTGGAGGCACCACATAATAACTTCTTTAAATTGTACATGTTGCTATAAATAAATGATGGAGCCTGTCCTACCAATTCACATATTTGATTATCAACTGTTAGTATATTCCAATGTTTTTTAATGGAATCCTGGATGACACTCAGTCCTCTGCCAAATGGTAGTATCATACCCAGTGGTCGTTTACTTGTACTGTTTCTTGATTCCACCTCCTGATCTAAAACTTCTGAATAATAGGGTTTCGCTCTGTTTAGTCTTAGGGAACCCATTTGCCTATATACTCTATTAATTTCTTCCTGTGTGTATCCTCTCGTAGTAAGTCCTTCATTAAGTTCAGCTAAGCCTATTTGGTAATCATCTGTCATCGTGGAAAGGCGTGAAATTCGCATAGCCTGGCCTTTAATAATGTTGTTAAAGATATGTGAATGATGCATACTGTCTCTGTGGAGATTACTCGAAATTCACATATTCATTTTTACAAAAGGTTTGTGGATGATCTCTTTTTTCTGTGGAAGGGGACCCAAGAAGAACTTTTTACTTTTTACCATGGACTCAACTCTTATAGTTCTTTCTTGACGTTTACCATGAATTTTTCATCTACTAATATTGATTTTTTAGATGTAACAGTGTTCAAGGTTAATCAAGAGATCAACACTAAAGTACATCGTAAACCATGTTATAGAGCATCGTTCCTCCACAGAGACAGTATGCATCATTCACATATCTTTAACAACATTATTAAAGGCCAGGCTATGCGAATTTCACGCCTTTCCACGATGACAGATGATTACCAAATAGGCTTAGCTGAACTTAATGAAGGACTTACTACGAGAGGATACACACAGGAAGAAATTAATAGAGTATATAGGCAAATGGGTTCCTTAAGACAAAATAGAGCGAAACCCTATTATTCAGAAGTTTTAGATCAGGAGGTGGAATCAAAGAACAGTACAAGTAAACGACCACTGGGTATGATACTACCATTTGGCAGAGGACTGAGTGTTATCCAGGATTCCATTAAAAAACATTGGAATATATTAACAGCTGATAATCAGATATGTGAATTGGTAGGACAGGCTCCATCATTTATTTATAGCAACATGTATAATTTAAAGAAGTTATTATGTGGTGCTTCCACCCATACCCCAGAGCCCAGAACTGGATTGGAACGGACCAGTAAGTGCGGTAAATGTCAGCAGTGTAAATTCATTGATGAGTCCCATTATTTTAGACATCCCACTACGGGACACCTTTGGACCATCAATTGCAATAGTGATTGCAATACTAGGAATATCATATATGTAGCTCACTGTGTGTGCTGTTTTTCCTTTACGAGGAAAAACCAACAGGACTCTGAAGGAAAGAATAAGAGATCATGGATACTGTTTAGCCAGGAAACAAGAGTATAGTGCGCTGGCAAAGCACACCATCAGGGAAGGGGAAAAGCATATCTTTTTATTTCAAGTTCTACAAGTAATAAAGGAGGGTGAGAGGATAGGAGATATAGTCAACAGAACAGAACAAGCTGAATTGAAATGGATTTGCAGGCTAGCAGCTCATATAAGGAGAAAGGTCTAAATGAGGTATTATCTATTAAACCGTATTTAAAAGGTAGACCTATTAGATAGATGGATAACAGATTCACTCTCATTCACATTTAGATATGTAGTCTCATTTAGTATTTATTTAGACATGCACATTTATTATATTTGTATATTGGTGGTCATTACTTTTATTTTCTACATTTTTTCAGTTAGATTCTAGTTATGTAGTTATTAGTATTTTATGTTATTCATGTTTTTGTTCTTATTAGATTTATAGGCATAATACTTTTTGATTTTATCATCTGTCTACTATCTGTATTGAGCTTATACTCTTGAGCAGCAGTCTGTTAGTCCTTCATGTTACAACAGAGCAATTCGTATCGCTGTTAATTTAATTATATTAATGTATTTTTACCTAAATGGATCAACGCAATAATCGTGTTTGTACTATTGTTTATTAATATGAATGTTTTATATACTTTTCTTTTACTATCGCAACTCTTACTGATTTTTAGTTGCGTGATTTGGTGCAAACAATGCTTATTATATTGCATTGGTGTTTGATAACGAAAGGCTATTGCTTTAAAAGACAGCATCACCTTTGAACATTCTTAGGTTCATGTCACATGAGTAAGCGGCTGTATCTGCATTGGATGGTAGTTTAATTTGAAATGCTTTTTAATGACGTTTAGAAGGAATTTTAATGTTTGTCTGATGAAGCGGGTGTGATGCCCGCAAAAGCGCTCACAGTCTTTTAATAAATAGTTTATGTTTTTTAGCACAGTGCCGAATGGTTTGTGTTTGTTCCAGTCGATGTTACCATTGTGGACTTATTTTTGCTCTGCCTGATTGACGAAACTATAAGGAGGATTTTTTGCACCGAATGGTGCTTTATTACGCGTCGGCGTATTGCAGTGGATTTTACTTTCTTGTCAACGAAGCTTTATAGAGGACGTTCCGTTTTTACTTCTTCGGCTTTGCTCCTGGGGTGATTATTATATATATATATATATATATATATATATATATATATATATATATATATATAAAAAATGTATAAAGTTTTTTTAACTTTTATTTGCTTTAGTGGTTTTGGTTCTTTAAGAATCCAGGCATTTCATAATATATTTGAAGTTAACTGTCAAGGACTGCCATTTTTAGCTTGGGGCTAATTTGGGGGCTTATTTTGTGAAGAATGTACTGATTATGTAAAATGTTCTGTATTTAAACTTAAGTTTTGTGTGGTAAACTTTTTTTTTAAACCTGGGAAGGGAATACTGCGAGTGGTGTAGTGATTGTGTTCATGCTGTGACAACTTACTGACCATATTTTCTATAAGCCTAAATTTATTCTATAGGGTTACTGACAGGAATTTAATGTGCTCTTTATGCTTACATTTCTTGGGGACACTGTGTGTCTGTGTGTGAAAATGTGTGCTGTTTGTACAAACTGTTCTGACAATTTATTCTCTGACCAACTCATTCCAACATTTCTAACTGGATCTGAAGCATGGATACTTAACCTGCTGCTGCAGGTCTGAATTCTGTAGCTTCTATAAAGGGAAAAAAAAAAAAAAAAAAAGCAAACAACCTTTCCACAATCTGCAGTCTTCATCTCTGCCAGTGGTGGATGACTCTGTAGTGCCACGCAGTCATTCCTCAGGCAGCTCACTCACATCTTAAGGTTCTGTTGGTGTTGTCCATTTAGCCACCCGAAAACGTGAGTCAGACGCGTCTTTTTTGGCTTTTCCAGTGTCCACAATGGGCATGAGAGAATGATCTTTACTAGGGCCTGGAGACATACTGGGGAATGCTGCTGGATGTGTCTAGGAGAGGTGACCTGTTGATTGGGCAGATATTACTTCTCCAAGTCAGCCAGTAAAGATACCTGTTAAAAAAAAAAAAAAAAAGGCAAAAAGTTAAACACTGTTCGTGTGTGTGCATGTCTGTGTGCGCGCGCGTGTATGTATATATATATATATATATACACACACACATATGTGTGTGTGTATGTATATGTGTGTGTATGTATGTATATAGATATATATAGTGTGTGAAATATATATATATATATATGTGTGTGTATATATATATATATATATATATATATATATATATATATAAGATGATTTTTTGCCTTAGACAAAAAACTGTTACAGATGGCAAGTTCTCTTACATAGTATTCAGCACCTGTAAATCAGGTCAGTCAAAATATTCTTAAGCAAGACATGTCAGCTGATTCTGACATAGACAGTGCCAAGACTTCATCTTCTGCAGATTCTCACGTCCAGAACTTTAATGCTTAGGAAACCTTGTCCTTACAACCTCCTTTGCAGATATTTTATTTTCCTCAGATTATTAATAGGATGTATGAGATGTCTTTATGGGAACAAATAAATGTTCCCCTTGAACTGAGGGGAGATAATTTGTTATAAGTAGTTATGCCTCATTTTTCCACCTGTTCCTCCTCTTTTGCTAACCTTGGAGGATTTATATAGTGCTATGTTGTAACAACCCTGATTCACAATCTTGAGTCCCCAAAAAAGCAGACAGACTTCACAAGTTTCTTAAACTCTCATCTTTGGTCTGATCCCACAGCAGTCTGAAATTCTATACCAGCAGCTAACAAGCTCCTGTTGTCATCCAACCCTTCCCCTGTGGATAAAGAGGGGAAGATTTTGGAAAGGTTTGGTAAGCGAGTTTTTTTTCTACATTGGTGTTTAGAATTCTTAACTGTCAGACCCATGTGCGGAAGTTTGTGTTCTTTTGTATAGATGTTTTAAAAGATCTAGTTACCACTCTTCCCCGTGAAGATATTGCATATCTGAATTCTTTTTCCAACATTTTTCAAGTATCTTGAGTGTGATTGTGCAGATACTTATCTAGGGCCACTGCTTCTGCTACTGTTTTGAGGTGGTATGTCTGGTTACGTAACCAAAAGTTTTCTGATGAGACAATGTGTGAAATTTCTAATTCAGCTTTGGGTAAAGAGGTTTTATTTTGCCCTTCTGTTACTCAGGCTGTCTAACAGTTTGATGAGAAAGAGGAATTGATTCATGGATTTTGTAAGATCTTCAGCCCCCCCGATCTTCTTTCATTCCTAAGAAACAAAACGTGCAATCCCTGCCTTCTTATGCCAAACAGGGAAACAAAAAGAGATGGCAGTAGGGAAACAATAAGAAACTGGAATTCTTCCTAAAAAAGATTACACCAGCATTCTTCCCCCACTTCCTCCTGCCCCACTCTTTCTAAACTTGTCTCAGCACCTGGCTTTGTACATTCCCCTCTGGTAGCGGATTGTGACAGACTCATGGGTGTTAAAGGTGGTTCAGGAGGGATACAGCTGGCACTGTATACAAAAACCTGCTTTCATTGTTGGTTCTCCCCAACCTCTGAACCAAGCAGATATTTTTTCTCAGATTTTTCAGCATTTACTCATCCTAGGAGTAATACAATCAGTGTCATTACATCAAAGGGGTAAAGGCCTCTGTTCCTGACTATTTCTGGTTCCAAAGATGTAACCTTCTTGGAGAGCAGTTCTAGATAATTCCTTCTTAAAACTAAGTTCCAAAATTCAAAATGCTGACCCTTTAAAGTTTACCTCTCATTCCCCAGGGAAGTTTTATGGTAACATTTGTCCTAAAAGATGCATTCCATCACATTCCCATAGCCAAATGCTTCAGGAACTTTCCAAAGTTTGTGTCTGAGTCACATCATCAGTTCTGTGTATTACCCTCTTGGTTATCTACTGCTTTAAGGATGTTTACAAAGTGCCTAGCCCAAGTCATAGCCATTGTAGACTGAATAGCACTCACATTTTTCTTTATTTGGATGACTGACTTGTCTTTGCAGAGTCTTTTCCCAGATGTTTAGTGTACTTAACATAAGTTTTGTCGTTTCTGACCAGTGTTGGATTCCAGGTGAACATTAAGAAATTCTCCTTGATCCTGTCACACAAGATTGTCTTTCTGGGATGTCTTACAGAAACTTTGTAGCAAAAGGCCTTTTTGGCACACAAGAAGGCGGATTTTTATCTGCAAACTTTCCTGAGCTTTTCAGCTCACGCAGATTTCAGTTACAGTTTATTAGGATGCTGGAGTTAATGGCATCTATGATTCTCATGATTCTTCTTAGCAGGTTTTATATGAGAATGATCGAATGGTATTTAAAAAAAAAAAAAAAAAAAAACAGACGTGGACTAAACATTTGAATGGTCTGAAATTTCAGATTCCAGTTGTGTGATTTGTATAAAAGGTCTTGCACTGGTGGGGACTACAAATACAAGTAAACACAGATCTCCCATTTTGTCCTGTACCTCCACAGTCAAATGCTACTGTCTGAACTGCATTCCTACTGGAGCTCATGGTGTTTCTTTCTTAGAACTCTGTAGTTTCACACCTTTTCCTCCATTCTTTTATAGTTCCACTCTTTAGACTTCTGTGTTATGTAGCAGGAGTTACTAGCAGTTCTAGTGTAGACAGTCCCCTTCACTGGTGCAGTCTTGAGCTCCAGGTGTTGCAGGCCCTGACTATTTGAAGACTGGTCCATACAGCAAGCTTATTAATAATGTACATCTTTTTTATCAGCTTGTCCTTCAGGATGATGATCCAATTTTTGGTTCAGTGTATAAGTGCATATAAGGAGATGGTTATGACAAATATGGCCTTAGATAGTTACGATCAAGATTATTTGAAAGATATGATTGCCACATGATATGCCACACTCGGTTAGACTTCTTCACATAGTTACCATGGGACTGGTGTTGTTCCAGTTTTGTGGGAATGCAGTCATCATCATTATCAACAATCCCTTGTTCCCATTTTCTACTTGGGTTGGCGTGACAAGTCAACTGTTGCCATCTCTCTTGATTCAGTGCTACTCTACCTTCTTTAGTCATCCCTGACTGTTGCAGGCCTTTTCTCACACAGTCCATCCATCTCTTTGCTGGATGCCCTTGTTTCCTTGTGCATCTTCCTATTTACTAGAAATTAGCTTCACTAGATTGTTTTTTGCTTTCTTGCACATGTGCCAAAACCACAGTGATCTGTTCTTTTACTTTCTCTACAATTGGATTTACATGGGCTTCTGTGCAGTTGTCACAATTTTTTCATCTGTTCCACAGTGTGTATATTACCACTGGTCTCAGGCACTTCATCTCTCTCACTTCTAGCTTCCTCAACTGCTCTACCTTCACTGGCCAGGTGTCTGTGTCTTGGGTAGTATTAGCTGCACCATTGCTTTCTGCACCTTACTTTTCAGTTTTTTGGCGTCGTTCTGTCACGTTATCCTTTCTCTGCCTGTTGGCTGCAACCTCTGCTGTTCTAGCTTTGACCTCCTTAATCAGACTTTCCTTCTCAGACATTCCTCAGAGATACTTGAAATTGTTAATGTGTTCCACTATTTTCCCTTGAATCTCATTTCTCAGCTTCTTCTGATTTACTCCACTTGTTGCCAATTACAACTCTTATCTCTGCTCAGTTTCATCCCATGTGCCTTCAGTTATGCATTCCATTTTCCTATCATTTGCTGAAGTTCTTGTTCAAAGTCTGCCTGTAATTTCACATCATCTGCATATATCAACAGTGTTGCTCTGTCCCCTCCGATCTGTTTGCTAGTGTAGTCTATTACCAGTATGAACAACATTGGGCTCAGAGCTGAACCCTGATGCGCATCTGCTACCATTAAGAACCCCTCTACAAGTCTTATTGCTCGTACTTATGACATTGGGCCTTTGTATATAGCCTGCATTAATTCTACCAATGTTTCTAGAACTTCACACCATTGCAGGACTGCCCAAACAGCTTTCTTGGAAGCTTGTCATATGCTTTTTCTAAGTCTAGGAATGCCCAGTTGGACTTTTTTTTTTTTCCCCATCTCCAGCTATTTCTCATCTGTCTGTCTTGTTGCAAACACTGGGTCATTTTGTGCTGTGTACTGATCTAAATCCAAACTGCTCATGTCCCATCTTATGTTGTACTGCTCTATGTAGTCATTTAAAAGTCACCCTCTCCCGGACTTTCATGCATTTTGACAGGAGTTTGATATCTCTATAATGCCCACAGTCATGAATATCCCCTTTGCTCTTATGGACTGGCACTAGTATGCTTATTCTTCTGTTGTCTGGAGTACACCTTAATTTCCTTACTTCTAGGAGTGCCCCATGGAGCCTTTTCCCCCATAACTCACCTAGCATCCTGACCATATCTTCTGTGACCTCCACTGAGCCTGATGCTGAGCCCGCTGCTCTACTTAACTTCTGTTTCCTTAGTGCTGTTCTTACTTCATCTTGGGTGACCCCCTCCTCCTTTTTCATTGTATGCTGCATTTAGAGTAGAGCTTCAGTGGGGTTTTCTTCATTCAGAAGCTGCTGGCTGTACTCCTTCCATCTGTCTTTGATGTCCTGTGGGCTGGTAATGAAGTTGTTGCTGGCATTCTCTGTGAAGAGTTTCTTATGACTGTCTTCTTTATCTTTCTGCCTTTGCCTTGCAACCTGATAGTTTCTTTGTGCCATCTACTGAGTCACTGTCCAAAAGCTGGTAGAGTGCCTCTGATGCTTTGCTCTTTGTTTTTGCAGCTGCTCTGTTTGCTTCTTTGTTAGTTAGCTTGGCCCATCTTTTCTGTCTTCCTCTTTTTCCCACATTCCTTTTCTTCTTTTGATGACTTCCTAGATTTTTCATTCCACCACCAGATTTCCTTCTACACTTTAACTAAGTACCTGGCTTGGTTGCTTAACATGTTCCATAGTCCTCAAAAATCCTGATGTTCTTCGTTTTTCACTGTTGCAGGCATCACATTTGGGTTATCCCTGCCAGGGTAGCCCTCAGCTGGCCTGAATACCAGAGGCATAGTATATCTGCGTCGGTTACTGTAGCTTCAGGACTGACGTCCAGTCGTCAGTAGTATAAAGTAAGGCAGCCGATGCCATTACATCAGTCTTTCTTGCCATGGATCCCGAAGCAGAAGCAGTTAGCACGAGTGTCGGTCGGCCGCTACCTGAGATTTGTCTACCAATTTGAAGTTGAAGTCTTCTAAAGTTAAGTACCCCGTTGGGGATCCTTTTTTTTCTTGCACTAACTGATGTCAGAAAAAGTTAATAATTGTCTCACCTGTGGAAAGCAAATGCCACACCGAGACTTTCATTCTTACTGCGTCACTTGTTTAGGCCCAGACCACAACATCCCCCATTGTTGCTTCTGTGCTTTGTTCAACGCTAGAACTATCCATCGTCGGGCCCTAATTGTAGCTAGATATTTTCGCTTACAGTCCTTGAATTCCTATATGTCTTTGGTAAGCTATCTGACAGCAGATCTTCTGAAAAAAACATAAAGATAAAGACAGAGACTGACCGCACAGGTCCAAACCTACCGGTGATGCTTTCGTTAAGCTAGTAGTCAGTTCTCTGGTCCACAGTGAGGCGCTTTCGCAGCCCCTGATGCCCACTTCTGTGGATTCACAGGCCGCTACTGAGACCCCTTTGGAGTCTGGTATGCCACAGAACTCTTCTTCGACTAAGGATCCTGTAGTCGTCTCTATCTTGGATGGATCTGGAGCCGCTGAGCAGGCACCGGCTTCCAAGGAAGTCCTTCGCACTACCAATTCTCGACGCAAACAGACGTCTTCTTTCGCGACTACCGATCTTTTGAAAACAACAGAGTTTCTTAGGCCGAGGGTACGAGCTACACCCAAGAAACCAGCCACCCAATCTCAGGCACCTGCATCCTTGCCTCAGTCTCAAATGCTTAAAATGGCGGAAGACCTTATGCTGATCAGGGGAAGCCAAGCTACCCCTCCAAAAGGAAGACAGATCTGTCCCCTGTAGTTTTGTCTGAACAAGACTCAGATGACTCTGAAGCATCTGAATATGAAGACAATCAACCCCTCCCTATTTATGAGGATTCTGATGCAGAGGATTCCATCCCTTCAGCCTTTACCGCTAGAGGATTTTTCCTTTGTGGAAAACCGTCATACCTTAAGGGGGCATTTCCAATGGGAGAATCAAGACTACCCTCAGTCTAAAAAGAGACTCCGGGAATTCTTAGATCTTTCACAGCACAGACACTTGGCCATCCCCCCAGTCCTGGATGTTGTGGAGGATGTTTTCCTGGAATCCAGCTCGACTCCTGACACCCTTCCTCCTGCACCCAGAAAACCAGACGGGTACTATAGAGTCCCTGACTCACATGCATTTCTTTTTAAAAATCCTACTGCTGACCCTGAGGTAATTTCTCAAGGACCTAAAGGGATTAAAGCAACCTCTGCTAAGAATCCCACCCCCTCAGATTGGGATTTCCAAGCACTAGACATATGGGGTAAAAAAGTGTACACCTCAGCTACTCTTGCTATCAGGGCACTAAATTGTCAGTTCCATATGCTAAAATTTCAGCAATATACCCTGGAACTCCTCAAACAAAAAATGTCTTCCTTTCCTGCTTGCGCTGAATCTAAAGAGCTACAAGAGTTAATGCATTCTTCAAGTCAAGTAACGAAGCACACCTTGCACTGTGGTTTTGACACCCTAGAAGATTCTTGCAGGGCAGCAGTCACTTGATCTGTCATTAGAAGGCATGCGTGGCTTAAGGAACTTCCCCTGCCAAACCATGTCAAATCTAAATTGTTGGATGCCCCTTGCCCAAAGACAACTTATTTGGCACTAAGGCAGAAGAGGTCGTAAACAAGATGGAAGAAAAAGCAAAATCTATGCAGACAGTTAAGGATTTCTTACAGGTCCAGCCACCCAGGTTCAGCAGGCAGTGTCCCACCAAGCACTGGTCCTTTCCTTCTCCCACTGAGCCAGTCCAGCCCAGGCCTCGGGGAACCAGACCCACAAGACAGCAGCCACAGGGAATGCAGAGATCTAAGCAGTGGACTACCTCCACTTCATAACCAGGGAATTCTAAGCAACCCCTTATGGTAAGAACTCACAATGACTCACCTCACCCACCCACTCCCTCTGTCCACTTTTACTTACTCGTAGGAGGAAAACTCTTCTTTCACACAAGCACCCCAAGCCACCATTACCAGCTTCCACTGGGTTTTCAACATAGTGTCTCAGGGATACAAATTTTCCTTCCACACCCTTCCAACCCATAAAGGGTTCCCAGATCTACCTCCAAACCAGTGGGCAGAGGCTCAAAAGCAAATCCTTTCCCTGCTTTCTATGAGGGCAGTAGAGCACGTTCCTTCAGAACAGGTAGGCCAAGGTTTCTACTCCAGACTTTTTCTGGTGCCCAGAAAAGAGGGCACCTGATGCCCCATCCTCGATCTATCCATTCTAAACACCTTCCTGGGAGCTCAAAATGCTCACCCTCCAGCAGCTGCTACCCATGCTCTCCAAGGACGTTTGGCTAGCCACGTTAGATCTAAAAGAGGCCTACCTCCACATTCCTATCAGGAAATCATGCAGGAAATATCTTTGTTTCAGGGCAGGATCTCATCACTTTCAGTTCTTTGTGCTTCCCTTTGACTTATCTACTGCTCTCAGAGGTTTAACAAAATGCTTGGCTCTGGCCATTGCCTTTTGCAGACAAAGGAATATCCAGATTTACCCATAATCAGATGACTGCTTTATTCAGGCAGACAGCCAGGAAAAGCTGCATAAGCACCTGGCCTTTGTAAAGACCCTACTAACCTCCCTAGGGTACACAATCAAGGAAAATAAATCCAAACAGGTGCCCACCCAAAGGATTATCTTCCTGGGAACAAGCCTGGACATAGCATCCCAGATGGAATTCCTTACACCAGAAAAACAAATTTTCCTGACAGCCTACTTCTCTCAACTAGCCACCAGATCCCAGTTATCTGCAAGGAAGGTCCTGCAAGCTCTGGGGTTCATGGCATCTGCCTACTACTTATTCCATATGTCAGACTGCATATGAGGAAACTTCAGTGGTACCTAAAGAGCCTTTGGTGTCAACACTCTCAAGACCTGGAGATTCTTATATGTATAATTCCTTGCCTCAGAAAAGATTTTCTTTGGTGGCCAACAGCATGCTCCCACTACCTTTTTCACCACCCCCTGCCACCGCCCAGACCCTCACCGCAGATGCATCACACTATGCTTGGAGTGCACACCTGGACAGCAGGTGCATACAGGGCCAATGGAGCCAGCAGCAAATCCCTCTGCACATCAACCAAAAAAGAGATAATGGCTGTCCAGCACGTCTTGATAGCTTTCAAGCCCCTTCTCTCCTCAGGGGCTCTCCTGATCATAACAGATAACACTACTGTGATGTGGTACATCAGCAAGCAGGGAGGGACTCAGTCCTACCCTCTATGCAGGTTGGCCATTACCCTTTGGCATGCAACCTCTGCCATGCAACTGCACCTGTTAGCACAATTAGTACCAGCTTCTCTCAACTCTCTGGCAGACCAATAAGCAGAAATATTTTGGAACCACACGAGTGGCAGCTCAACAGAAGAACCTTCACCCTAATAAGTCAGAAATGGGGCACCCTGAAGGTCAAACTCTGTGCCTCCCACACCAACCATCAGCTCAGCAAATTCTGCACCAGGGAACATCACTGCATGGCTTGGAAAGTGGATGCCTTGTCCTTCCTCTGGGTCATTCTGTTGGTCTATGCCTTTCCTCAGCTACCTCTTATCCCCAGGGTACTGCTCAAAATAAAGAAGGAAAAACCAAGAACAATTCTTATAGCTCCAGACTGGCTTCGCCAGCACTGGTACCCCTTGCTGCGCAGCCTGTCCCCACTGCCACCATTACATCTTCCTCGGATTCCAAAACTCCTGACCCAGAGGGAAGGTGAATTCATGCATCCCCAATTGCAGACACTCATTTTGGCAGCTTGGCTTTTTCACTAACCCTAAATCCATCTGCCAACCTCAGTAAACTGGTTCTAGAATGTTGTACATGAGGCCAGACGCCCTAGCACTAAAAAGTCTTATGCTGACAAATGGAAAAGGTTCTGCACCTAGATCCAGGCTAAGGGAGCCAATACGACACAGCTGTCCCTCCCTCTCATCCTGGATTACTTAGCTGACCTACTACACAGTGGCCTCTCTTTCTCCTCTAAAACAAATTCATGCCTCTGCTGTCTCTGCTCATTTTCCCACTGAGCAGCCCCTTTTCTCACATCCTTTGATCAGACCGTTCCTAAGAGGGGCTAGCAATTTGAGGCCACCCAGAAAAGCACCAACCCCAGCTTGGGACCTTAACTTTGTGTTGGAAAAGCTCACCCTGCCCCCCCCCCCCTCCGAACCAGTTTCTTCTGCAGAGCTAAAATTTCTCTCCTGGAAGACAGCTTTCCTTCTGGTCATCACTTCAGCCAGAAGAGTCTCAGAGCTGCAAGCACTCATGGCTGTGGAACCCTTCATCATCTTTCATGCTGACAGGGTATCACTCAGAACTAACCCATCCTTCATCCCCAAGGTGGTGTCCATTGTGGCTCTCAACCAATCCACTCATTTGCCCACCTTTTTTCCTAATCCCCAGAACAGGGGGGGATGGATCCTGCATGCTCTAGATGTGCAGACACAGCTCAGATTCTATCTAGACAGGATTAAATCCTTCAGAAAGTCTGATCAATTTCTGGTTAGCTTTGCTACAGGGGCAGAAGGCAAAGCCATCTCTAAACTGGAGGCTGCCACCCGGACATCTGTTCACACTTTTGCCAAACATTACCACCTGCTTCTCTTCTCCAAATCCAGGGCAGGGTTTGCCTCTGCAGTCTTGCAGGGCATCCTAGCCAGCCTCTCGTTTCCTTGACTGCTTCCACCCATTTCCTCAGCTTTGGGAATCAACCCAAATGTGATGACTGCAACAGTGAAACATGAAGAACATAGTACAGTTGTGTGCACTTACCATAAATGTAGATGTTAGTGTGTATTCACTGTAGCAGTCCTGGTTTCCCTCCCTCCCTCCCCCTTTCTTCTCTTTCCTTACAAGGGAGATATTGGTATTTTCTTTCTACTGGTGGGGTTCTTCCACCAGAACCTGGCTCCTACTTGGGGGATCCTGACAGGTTAGGGCAAGAAAAACTGATGTAATGCTATCGGCTGCCTTACTTTATACTACTGATGACCTGACGTCAGTCCTGAAGCTACAGCAACCGACGCAGAAATACTAAGCCTCTTGTATTCGGGCTGGCCGAGAGCTACACTGACAGGGATAACCCAAATGTGCTGACTGCAACAGTGATTACACTCGAACATCTACATTTATGTAAGTGTACACAACTGTACTTTTTGAGGCACTCCCATTCTTCAACTCTTCTTATTTCCTCCTCTTCCTGAGGTGCTAGACCCCAGCATATTTACTTGAAGTGTTATGCTTCCTGTCCAGTCAACTTCCAAGTCTTCAGCATAGTTTCTGTTGACCTGAGAGCCTTTTCTGATCACTGCTTGCAGCTGATTGTCACAACCAGTTGTTATGCTATGTGCAGCTCTTTCCGTGGGAATGACTTTACAGTCACTGATTCTACCTGGATGCCCTTTCCTTACTAGAAGTCTACCGGAGTTGCATGTTGGTCAGTCTTGTATGTGTTCTGGCAACCATCTCTCTTATTGAAACATGTGTTGGCCACCATCAAACCATTTTTCAGACAGTAGTCTAGAATGGCCTCCTCTTTATTACTCTTGCACCCCTCGTAGGCACAGGCAGTCTTTGTATCCTGTTCTGTCTGTATCGATATGCTCATTTGGGTCCCCATTATCAACACCAGATAATGTTGTTCTACTCTGTCTAGTAGATCTTGCTTTTTTAGTGGGAATACAGGCCTTTGCCATTATGTCTGTCACTGTGTAATTTTGTACCTTGATCCCTTAGAGGATACGCATCTGTGCTGCAGTTCAAGAGGCATTTGAAAAATTACCTGTGACAGTGAGCTTGCAACCTGATGTAGTGTATGAGCAGTCTGTTGGATAAAATGGGACCTTGCGGACTGCAAGGGATTAGCAGCTGCAAGAAACCCCTTTAGACTCATTTATTTCATCTTGTTTTTAATTAACTTAATGTTGTCTTTTTCTCATGTAAGTTTTAGCTAAGTCACATATTACTGCTTAATTTTAATACATTTGAACTTGAATTATTTGAAACAACTTTAATATGCAAAGTGCTTGTGGTCAAAACATTTGTGTATAGGGTTGAGTGCAGAGTCAGGAGCCGAACATAACCATATGTTCTTCCTGTTTCACTGTTGCAATCATCACACTTGGATTATCTGCCTGTAGGTAGCCCTCAGTCGGCCTGAATACCAGACACTTAGTATTTCTGCGTCAGTTGCTGTCGCTCCAGGACTGACATCAGGTCTTCAGGGGTATAAAAAACAGGCTGCTGATGCCATTACACCAGTCTTGCTTGTCGAGGAGCCCGAAACCGAAGCAGTTTGCAAGTGCCGGTCAGCCACTACCTGAATTTTCATTTTCGAATTGAATAATCCTGAAGTCTTCTAAAGCCAAGTACTCCATTGGGTATCCTTTTTTCTTGCTCTAACCGATGTCAGAAAAAGTTAACAATTGTCTTGCCTGTTGGAAGAAAATACATAATAGAGATTTTCATTCTTACTGCATCACCTGTTTAGGCCCAGACCACGATGTCCCTTGATGTTGGTTTTGTACCTTGTTTAACATCTGAACCTTTCATTGTTGGGCTCTCTTTGTTGATAAATTCTTTCGCTGTCGATCTCCGTATACTGAAATGGCTTCGGTAAGCCATCCGACTACCGATTTTTCCGAAAAAACCTAAGGATAAAGACAGAGACAGACTGCATAGGTCCAAAACTGTCGATGACACTTCCGTTAAGCTAGTCACCATTCCGCTGGTACTCGGGCACCTTTGCAGCCCCTGATGCCCGCTTCAATGGATTCACAGGATTCTGCTGCGACCCATTCGGAGTCTGGTATGCTGCGAGATGCTTCTTCGACCATGGAACTTGCGAATGTCTCTACCTTGGATGGGTCTGGAGCTGCTGTGCAGGCACAGGCTTCTGAGGCAGTTCTTTGCTCTACCGATGTTTGAATCAAACCAACTTCATTTCTAACCAAAACTACTGAGTTTCTCTGGCCCAGAGTACACACTACGCCTAGAAAACCGACGACCAAAGCGCATGCTCAGGCTCCCATGCCACAAAAACAAATGCTTAGAATGACTGAAGACCTTATTACGCTGATTAGGGGAAGTCAGCCTTCCCCTGCCAAGAGACCAAGAATCCAGTCCTCTTCAGGTTCTATAGACCAAGAGTCCTATGACTCTGAGATTTCTGGCTATGAAGACATGCCCTTATCCGCCTATGAGGATTCAGATGCAGAGTAATCCATTCCCTCTTCCTCCCCGCCAGAGGATTTTTCTTTTGGTGAAACCTTGCATACTTTGAGAGCATTTCCATTGGGAATGCCAAGACTATCCTCAGTCCAAAAAGAGACTCTGAGCATTTTTGAGTTGCCTCAGCACAGGCCTTTAGTTATACCCCCTGTCCTGGATGTTGTGGATGATGTTTTTATGGAATCCAGTGTTACTCCTGACACTTTCACTCCTGCCCCTAGGAAACTAGATAGGTACTACAAAGTACCCGATACTCAAGTTTCTTTTCAAGAATCCTACTGCTGACCGAAAGATCATTTCCCAGGGGCCTAAAGGTGTCAAGGCTGCTACAGCCAAGAATCCCACCCCTTCGGACAGGGAGTCCAGAGCTTTGGACAGATTGGGTAAGAAGGTATATACCTCTGCAACTCTTGCTATTAGAGCAATGAATTGCCAGTTTCACATGCTGAAGTACCAGCAACATATTATGGAACTTGTTAAGCAAAAAATGGTAACTTTTCCAGACTGTGCAGAAAATGAAGAACTGCAGGAGCTTATGCACTCCGCAAACCAAGTCAGTAACATATTTTGCAGTGTGGCTTTGATGCCCTCGAAGCATCTTGCAGGGCTGCAGTCACTGGCTCTGTAAGACATGCTTGGCTGAAGGAGCAGAACTTGCCAGACCATGTCAAATCAAAATTACTAGACACTCCTTTGAGTGAGGACGGTTTGTTTGGCACCAAAGCAGAAGAGGTTCTTAAAAAGATGGAAGAAAAAGCCAAACCTATCCAGACTGTTAAAGAATACTTACCAGTGCAACCGCCCAGATTCAGTAGGCATTGCCCTTCAAAACACTGGTCCTTTCCGTCCCCCTCCAGGCCTTCTCAAATAAGACCCAGGGGAAACAGACCACCCAGACTTCAGTCTCAGGGTATGCAGAGATCTAAGCAATGGAGTGCCCCCACCCTTAAAGCAGGGAGTGGTAAGCCATCTCCTTACGGAAAAAGCTCACAATGACTTCTTCACTCCACTTCCTAGCGCTGCCCAATTGCTTGTGCCCCTAGGAGGAAAACTTGCCCTTCTTGCAAAAAACTGGATGTCCATCACCCAGGGCCGATGGGTCCACAACTTTGTATCCCAGGGGTACAAATTTTATTTCTATTCACTGCCAATCCCAAGCGGGTTTCCAGACCTTCCTCCAAACCAGTGGGCAGACACTCTAAACCAAGTACTTTTTTTTGCCCAATATCAGAGCTATTCATCCTGTTCAAGTGGAACAGAGAGGGATCAAGGGTTCTTCTCCAGACTCTTCGTGGTACCCAGTAAAGAGCACTCTTGGCACCCAATCCTGGATCTTTCAATTCTCAACACCTTCCTGGTGGTACCAAAATTCAAAATGCTTACCCTGCAGCAGTTTCGTCCTATGCTAGCCAAGGATGCCTGGTTAGTCACCCTAGATTTAAAAGAAGCCTATCTGTACATCCCCTTAAGGGAGTCGTGCAGGAAGTATCTATGTTTCAGGGCAGGATCTATTCATTATCTGTTCTCTGCACTTCCCTTTGGCTTATCTACTGCACCCAGGGTATTCACAAAATCCCTGGCTCCAGCCATGGCTTATTGCAGGCAGATAAATATCGAAATTTATCCGTAGTTGGGCAACTGCCTGATTCAGGTGGACAGTCAGGAATTGCTGCTGCAGCACCTGGCATTTGTAAAAAACCTTCTCACTTCCTTGGTGTACACCATCAATGAAAAGAAAATCACAACTGGTACCCAGTCAAAAGATTGTATTCCTGGGAGCAAGCTTGGACACATCTTCCCAGATGGATTTCCTCACTTCAGAAAAGCAAGTCTATCTGACAGACTACTTAAAAAAAAATGGCCACCAGAACCCAGCTATCTGCAAGAAAAATACTGCAAGCCCTAGGGTTCATAGCCTCATGTATCCTGCTAATTTCATATGCAAGACTACATATGAGGAAACTTCAATGGTACTTAAGTCTTTGGTGCCAACATTCTCAGGACCTGGAATCAGTCATTCCTCTCAAACCCTGTTTAATGACAGAGTTTTTTTGGTGGGCAGAAGCATGCAACCACAACAAGGGACTGCCATTTATCAACCCCACTCCGCCAAGACCCTGACTACAGACTCATCAGACTATGCATGGGGGGGGCTCACGGGGGGGCTCACGTGGCTGGAAAATGTATTCAGGGCCACTGGAGCCCAAGTCAAGTTCATCTGCAGATCAGCCAAAAAGAGATGCTAGCTGTACAGAATGCCCTGACATCTTTCAGATCCCTACCCTTTCCAGGACAATTGCTAATAAAGACAGACAACACCACAGTTATGTGGTACATCAGCAAGCAGGGGGAACACATTCCTCTGCAGGTTAGCCATGGCCCTGTGGAACACGGCCTTGGACATAAAAGTCCATGTACAAGCTCAATTCCTGCCAGGCAAACAAAACTCACTGGCAGACGATTTAAGCAGAAATCTCCTAGACCTACACGAGTGGAAATTGGAGCCCAGCACCTTCTGAATCAGAAATGGGGGCCCCCAGAGGTGGATCTATTTGCCTCCCCTTACAATAGCCAGCTCAGCAAATTCTGCATCAGGACTCCTCATAGCAGGGCCTGGAAGGTGAATGCCCTATCCTTTCAATGGGAAAAGCTCTCAGTGTATGCCTCTTCCCCCTTCTCTCAAGAGTATTACACAAGATAAAACAAGACAGGCCAAGGACAATTTTGATTGCCCCAGACTGGGCATGCCAGCACTGGTACCCACTCCTGTGCAGCTTGACAAAGGTGCCACCCTGGCACCTACACCAGACCCCAACTCTGCTGTCTCAGCAGGAGGGACAGATTTTGCATCCACAACTGCAAACCCTAAATCTTGCAGCCTGGCTTATTCCTTTAATTCCCCACCAGCAACCCTAAGCAAACAGGTGCTGGACATTATCCTTAAAGCCAGAAGGCCCCGTACAGGGAAATCCTATGCTGATAAGTGGAAAAGGTATTGTCCTTGGATTCAGTCTAAAGGAGGGGACACAGCACTACCCTCCTTACCTCTAATCCTGGATTACCTAGCAGAAGTACTCCTCAGAGGCTTATCCTTCTCCTCCATTAAGATGCATGCCTCTGCCGTCTTGGCTCATTACAACACTGAGCCATATCTATTCTCTCACACTCTTATCAAACAGTTCCTGAGAGGGGCAAACAACTTAAGGCCACCAAGGAGGGCACCCACCCCTGCTTTGGGACCTTAACTTAGTACTGGGAAAGCTCACGCTTCCCCCTTTTGAACCTGCTGCTTCAGCAGAGTTAAAATTCCTCTTTTGGAAAAAAGCCTTGCTTCTAGCCATCACTTCAGCTAGAAGATTGTCTGAGCTACAAGCACTGATGGCCTTGGAACCCTTCATTATTTTCCATGCTGGCAGGGTTTACCTCAAGACTTAACCCTTCCTTTATGCCTAATGTGGTGTCCAGTGTGGCTGTCAACCAATCCATCCATTTACCAACCTTCTTCCCTAATCCTCAAAATGAAGGGGAACGGATCCTGCACTCTTTGGAAGTGCACAGACAGCTCAGATTCTACCTTGATAGGACTAAGCCCTTCAGAAAATATGACAAGTTACTAGTCAGCTTTGCAACAGGGGCAGAGGGCGAGGCCATTTCAAAACAAACTATTTCCAAATGGATAGCACACTGCATCCATTTCTGCTACAAGCACAATGGAAAGCCAACCCCTTAGGGCCTCAGAACACATTCTACTAGTGCTACATCTACCTCAACAACATTTCTCAGGGCAGTCCCTACCAGGGACATCCTAGAAGTTGCCACCTGGAGTTCTGTGCACATCTTCAGGCATTACCACCTGCCTATCTTTTCCAAATCCAGGGCAGGTTTTGCTACAGCAGTCTTGCAAGGCCTTCTAGCCAGCCCTAACTCTTCTTGACTGCCTCCACCCTTACTCAGCTTTGGGAATCCACCCAAGTGTGATGACTGCAACAGTGAAATGCGAGAACATAGTACAGTTGTGTACACTTACATAAATGTAGATGTTCGAGTGTATTCACTGTTTCAGTCCTGGTTTCCCTCCCTCCAGCCCCTGTTTTTTTCTCTTTTTCTCTCGCCTCTCTATGGCTATTACTGACTTCAGTCCTGGAGCGACAGCAACTGTCCCAGAAATACTAAGTCTCTGGTGTTTGGGCTGACTGAGGGCTACCTGCAGGCAGATAACTCAACTGTGATGACTGTAGCAGTGAATGCACTCGAACATCTACATTTATGTAAGTGTTCACAACTGTACTTTTTCAATGTTTTGATCACAAAAGCTAAAGTTAGTTAATAAGCGGATTTGGTAATTCCCAAGAATATACTTCCAGAAGATGACTTGAAGTCAAATAAACAGAAAATGACAGGTAATGCAAGATAAGTGATATTTTGCAGGGTGTAAGATCCCTGAACTTTTCATTCACAGAACTTCAGGGCTTTCATTGAAAGCTAAGTTGTGCAGCCATTGAATTGGTATAGTAGATTTGCAGGGATGGGGCATAGTCCTGCCCATCTGGAATGAGATACTGTCATTTTGTTCTTGTAGTTGCAAATTCTGGTTTGCTCATTTGAAACATTTTTATGCTGATGTCCTTAAAGAATGCAATTGCAGTCATAACATATGGGTTGTCCTGCCTCAGGCAACCCTCGGTCGGCCGAATTCCAAAGTCTGGGTCCGGCGTCGGCTGGTGTCGCCTCCTCTCCGATGTCACAACGGCTGGAGTATAAAGGCATCGGCCGACGCCATCTTCTTCAGTCTTTCTTGCCGCGCGGTGCCTGAAGCAGAAGCAGTTCACAAGTGCCAGTCAGCTCCTGTATTTTCAGTACCGAAGTCATCTAAACGCTAAGTACCCCGTTGGGGAACATTTATTCTTGCCTCAGGCGATGTCAGAACAAATTGAGAAAGTTAATAATTGATGTCCTTCAAGGATGCATCTGCAGTCCTTACAAATGGGTTGTCCTGTCGTCAGGCAGCCCTTCGGTCGGCCGGATTCCAAAGTCTGGGTCTGGCTTCGGCTGGTGTCGCACTTCACCCGACGTCATTGCGGCAGTTCTTCGGGTATAAAGGCATCAGCCGATGCCATTTTCCCCAGTCTTTCTTGCCGCGTGGCGCCCGAAGCAGAAGCTGTTCGCAAGTGCCGGTCAGTCAGATCCAGAGATTACTACTACCGAATACTACTAAGAAGACTTCTATAAAGCTAAGTACCCCGTTGGGGACTCTTTCTTGCCTCAGCCAATGTCAGAGAAAGTTAATAACTGTTTATCTTGTGGGAAACAAATACCTCATAAAGATTTCCACTCCTATTGCATACATTGTTTAGGCCCAGACCACGACGTAGCAGCTTGTCTAGCCTGTGCTTCTTTTAACCGACGGATGCTTAGACGTCGCTCGGACTTTGCTGAACAGATTTTCGGCTCCGAATTTGCCTACATTATGCCGTCGGATCCTCCGACTACGCAAATAACCAAAAAACGCAAAGAAAAGGACCAACACTCGCGGTCCGCGGTTTCGGCTGAAACCGCGGTTAAGCAAACCACGAGTGTCTCGGTTTTGGCCGAAACTGAGCAAGCGGTTCTTTCTTCAGCCGATAACTTGCCTTCTACCGAGGCCTCTTCTATCCTGGTAGAAACGGCTTCTGAAATCCAACCTCCTGATGCGATTTCACAAGATTTATCAGACACCATTCCCCTAGATATTTCTACCCCTGCACGTGGAGCTGCTAGGCCTCCTCCAGCTATGTCTATTAGGGCCTTTGCCAGGGCTAAAGCAGCCAAAGCTTCTAAACCTGTGCCTGCCAAGCCCCCCTCTCACAGGCCCAGCACCAGCTCCCATATGCTTTCTTTGGCAGAGGATCTCATCTCTTTAATTCGTGGATCCCAGCCTCATCCAGACAGGGCCTCTCTCCCTCCTCCAGAAAAGAGGCCTAGAGCAGAGCCCCCTGAGCCTGTAGCCACAGATGATTCCTCTGATGACTCAGATCATACAGACCCTCCTGAGGCT
The DNA here is from genome assembly GCF_019279795.1 of Protopterus annectens. Lineage (NCBI taxonomy): Eukaryota > Metazoa > Chordata > Ceratodontiformes > Protopteridae > Protopterus > Protopterus annectens. The sequence continues at coordinate 904,488,676 of NC_056748.1, forward strand.
TCTTATTCTCCTTACGAAGACTCTGATGCTGAGGAGTCCATCCCTTCAGCCTCTCCTCCTGAGGAATTTTCCTTTGGGGAAACCTTGCATGCTATGAGGGAACAATTTCAGTGGCAGGGCCAAGATTTCTCAGACTCTAGAAAAAGGCTTAGGACCTTTCTACACTTGCCACAGCATAGGCCCTTAGCTATACCTCCAGTTCTATCTGTTGTTGATGATGCATTTAATGATGCTTGCACTGCTCCTGATACTTTACCTCCGGCTCCTGCTAAGCCCGATAGGTACTACAGGGTCCCGGACACTCATCACCACTTATATAAGGCTCCTTTTGCAGACCCAGAGACTATCTCCCAGGGCCCAAAAGCTGTAGCAGCTACTTCTTCTAAAAACCCCCTCCCCTCTGAAAGGGAGTCCAGGTCCTTAGAGAGATGGGGTAAAAAAGTTTACACCTCTGCTACTTTGTCAGCTAGAGCTTTGAACTGCCAATTTCATATGATTCAATATCAAGAGTTTATGCTTGACCAGTTGACTAAAAAGCTGTCCTCTGAAGAATCTTTAGATAAAAAGTATATTCAAGAAATGTTACATAACATACAGCAAGTTAATAACCATTCTTTAAAATGTGGCTATGATGCACTGGAGGCTTCCTTTAGATCAGCCATGACTGGCACAGTTATCAGGAGACGTGCATGGTTGAAAGAACAGGCTTTACCAGACCATGGCAAATCTAAGCTTTTGGATGCACCTATGGACAAGGTCAATTTATTTGGTGCCCCCGCACAGCAGGTACTAAAAAAGATGGAAGAGAAAGCAAAATCTGTGCAAACAGTCAAAGATTTCTTACAAGTTCAACCTCCAAGGTTTAGCAGAAACTGGCCCTCCAAGAATTGGTCCTTTCCGGACTCCTCTAAGACACAAAGAGGCAGGAATAGGCGCTCTAGAGGCAGAAACCAGTCCAGGGGTGCCTACAGGGGTCGCCAGTGGCAGGGTAACAACCAACGAGGCACCGATACAGCCAGCACCACTACAGCAACTCAATCACAGTGACTTGGCGGTGGCACCGCCTACCAGGGAACAACTAGAAGCACCCTTAGGCGGAAAGCTATCATTATTTTCAAAAAACTGGCACTGCATCACAAGAGAAAAATGGATTTTGCAGACTATAGACAAAGGTTACAGGTTCCATTTCCATACACTACCAGGAAAGAGAGGAATGCCAAACCTACCACCTTCTCAAAGGACAGAAGCTCTAAAACAAATATCTCAATTATTAAGAATGAGAGCTGTAGAAACGGTACCATTTTCAGAGCAAGGGAAGGGATTTTACTCCAGGCTCTTCCTGGTACCAAGAAAGGAAAACAAATGGAGGCCTATTCTAGACCTGTCCGCTTTAAACACATTCCTCATTGTTCCAAAATTCAAAATGCTGACCCTACAGCAGCTTCTTCCCATGCTGGGCAAGGAGTCTTGGCTGGTAACTCTAGATCTCAAAGAGGCATACCTGCACGTCCCCATCAGACCAATTTGCAGAAGATACCTCAGATTTCTTGCAGGATCAGAGCATTATCAATTCTCAGCATTGCCCTTTGGCTTATCTACTGCGCCCAGAGTGTTCACGAAATGCCTGGCATCAGTAATCGCTCATTGCAGACTTCAGGGAATTCAAATCTATCCCTACCTGGACGACTGCCTGATACAAGCGGACAACAAAAACAAACTAACAGGAGACTTACAAAGAGTCATCTACCTGCTGCAACCCTGGGATATACAGTCAATACAAAAAAGTCAAGACTGATTCCATCCCAAAGAATAACCTTTCTGGGTGCAGAATTGGACACATCAAAACAAATGGCATTTCTAACCACAGAAAAGAAAGAGCAACTTCCTCTCTACTTCTTGGCATTAACAAAGCAGAGCCATCTAACTGCAAGAAAAGTGCTACAAGCTCTAGGCTTCATGGCATCCTGCATAATACTGGTCCCTCATGCCAGGCTGCATATGAGAAAGCTACAGTGGTACGTAAAGAATTTGTGGTCTCAGCACAAGCACAGCCTAGAAACAAAAATTCCAATGATCCCATGCCTGAAGCAGGAGTTCTTATGGTGGGCTCGGGCCTGTCAGTCAAACACAGGACTGCCCTTCTGCAAAAGCCAACCAAGACAAACCATCACGACAGATGCCTCAGACCTCGGTTGGGGGGCACACATGATGGGCAAGTGCATTCAAGGCCTATGGACTCAAGACCAGCTGCATCTGCACATAAATCTAAAAGAAATGATGGCAGTAAAATTGGCAATCCAGGCATTCAGACCTATTCTCCAAGAAGGCCAGTTGATGATAAGGACAGACAACACCACAGTTATGTGGTACTTCAACAAACAGGGAGGCACACACTCATACCCTCTATGCCGGTTGGCACTGGACCTATGGGATGTGACTCTGAGCTACAACATTCAGCTACAGTCAATTTATGTACCAGGGAAGGAAAACATTCTAGCAGACATATTAAGCAGAACTACAACAGATGCCCACGAATGGATGCTGCATCCGGACATCTTCAAAACCATCACAAGAGAATGGGGATTACCACAAATAGACTTGTTTGCATCCCCACTCAATCACCAGTTGAAGAAATTCTGCACAAGGACTTACCACCCACTTGCTTGGAAGGTGGACTCACTATCCTTCAGTTGGAAAAACTTGACAGCATACGCTTTCCCACCACTTCCTTTGATGCACAAGGTGCTTCTCAAGATCAAAGTGGAACGTCCGAGGATCATTCTGATAGCCCCAGACTGGCCAAGACAACATTGGTATCCACTGCTGAGGAGCATGTCTCGGGAACAAATATGGACACTGCCCCTGATCCCATTACTGGTGACACAGAACAACTACAACATCCTGCATCCAAACCTAAAAACTCTGCAGCTAACTGCCTGGAACATTACATAACAGCAATTAACCCAAATTTATCCCAAAGGGTTAAAGACATAATCCTGGAGGCTCGTAGACCTTCAACAAGAAAGAATTATGCAGCAAAATGGAAAAGATATCTCATCTGGAGTACTGCAAAGGGCCAAGATGTGACACTGGTGAACATAGCCAACATCCTGGAGTACTTGGCGGAGCTTTTTCATACAGGCCTGTCCTATTCCTCCGTCAAGATACATGCATCAGCTATTTCAGCAGAATACAGCTTGGATCCTCCTGTCTTCTCGCATTCTCTGCTCAGACAGTTTCTGAGAGGAATTAAAAATGTAAAACCTCCCAGGAAACCTCCATTGCCAGCATGGGACTTGAACTTTGTGCTAGAAAAACTGACTCTACCTCCTTTCGAACCAGCAGCTACATCAGAATTGCAATACTTATCCTGGAAGACTGCTTTCCTGCTGGCAATAACTTCAGCAAGAAGGGTCTCTGAGCTACAGGCATTAATGGCAGTACAACCCTTCCTGATCTTCCATCAAGATAGTGTCCTTGAGAACAAATCCTACATTTATGCCTAAGGTGGTATCCAGAGTCTCTTTAAATCAGGCTATCCACCTTCCTACATTCTTCCCCAATCCACAAAACAGGGGAGAAAAGCTCTTGCATACCTTGGACGTACACAGACAATTACGCTACTACCTGGACAGGACAAAAAACAATAGAAAAACTGACCAGCTTCTGGTAGCATATGCAACAGGAAAGGAAGGAAAACCAATTTCTAAACAGACAATCTCCAAATGGATAGGAAACTGTATTAGATTTTGTTACTCCTACCATGGAAAGAAAACTCCAGAGAACATCGGGCCTCACTCCACAAGGGCTACAGCCACTACCACAGCTTTCTTACGAGGAGTGGCTACCAAGGACATTATAGAGGCTGCTACTTGGACCTCCGTGCATACATTTGCCAAGCATTATAATTTACCTCTATACTCTAGATCCCGTGCTGGCTTTGCCACTGCTGTTTTGCAAGGGATACTAACTACACCATAATCTGCTCTCATTTCCTCCTCCCCTAGCCTAGCTATGGTATTCTACCCATTTGTAAGGACTGCAGATGCATCCTTGAAGGACATAGTACAGTTTTGTACCTACCATAAATGTAGATGTCCAAGAGGAATGCATCTGCAGTCAGGATTACCCACCCTCCTTCCCCTCTGAGGTACTCCTAGGGTACTTACCAATCTTCAGCTAGCTTGGGGGGGATCTATTATGGTGTATTTGTTTGTATATGTGTACATACATGCTTATTTTGTGTGTTTGCTCTCTACTATTTGGAATATTTGGCATTTATCCAAATTTAGCCATCCAACAGGGCACCTGGCATCTGGGGCAAGAAACACTGAGGAAAATGGCGTCGGCTGATGCCTTTATACCCGAAGAACTGCCGCAATGATGTCGGGTGAAGTGCGACACCAGCCGAAGCCAGACCCAGACTTTGGAATCCGGCCGACCGAAGGGCTGCCTGACGACAGGACAACCCATTTGTAAGGACTGCAGATGCATTCCTCTCGGACATCTACATTTATGGTAGGTACAAAACTGTACTTTTGTCTTGTGGTAAACAAATACCTCATAAGGACTTCCATTCTCTCTGTCTTCCTTGCCTGGGCCCAGACCACGACGTCTCGGCCTGTGCTGCCTGTGCTTGCTTTAATAAGCGCACTCTCAGGCGCCGGGCAGAATTTGCCGAGGACTTTTTCGGTGAATCCTTTGCGTATATCATGCCGTCGGATCTACCGACAACCCAATCTGCTAAAAAACGCAAGGACCGGGACCGACATCCTCGGCCCGCGTCCACTACCGATGCTACTCCCAAATCCTCTGCTAGCGCTCCGGTCCCCTCGGAAGTGGTAAATCAACCGCTCCAGGCCGACGACACAGCGTTAACACGACCTTCGGTCTCAGAGATCTCTCCGGTGCCGGTTGTGGATTTTCCTCCGGAAACCGAAGTTCTGGATCTACCCGACACCATTCCTGTGGACAAGGTAACGCCTGCACGTGGGGCTGCTAGGCCTCCTGTTTCCATGTCCATCAAGGCCTTTGCACGTGCTAAGGCCGCCAGTCAGGCCAAGGCCCATCCTAAACCTGCCCAGGCCCCTTCATCTGATAAGCAGATCATGTCTCTGGCTGCAGATCTTATTTCCCTTATCAGGGGGTCTCAGCCTCATCCGGTCAGGGGTTCTCAGCCACCTGCAGAAAAAAGGCCTAGAACTGAGCAGGCGGACGACCTCTCCTCGGATGAAGCCTCTGGGGATTCTGAGCATTCTGATGCCCAAGAAGAACCCTTCCAGGCCTACGAGGACTCTGATGCTGAGGAATCAATTCCCTCTGCCTCCCTTCTAGAGGATTTCTCTTTTGGTGAAGTCCTGCATTCCATGAGGGAACATTTTCAATGGCAGGGTCAGGAATTCTCTGACTCCAGGAAAAGGCTTGACTTTCCTCAAGCTTCCCCAGCACAGACCCTTGGCTATCCCTCCAGTTATGGATGTTTTGGATGATGTTTACTCTGACTCCAGTGCCAACCCTGATTCTCTTCCTCCTGCTCCTGTCAAGCCGGACAGATATTACAGGGTCCCTGACACTCACAAGCACCTTTTTAAGGCTCACTCTGTGGACCTAGAAACTATATAACAGGGCCCCAAGGGAGTGGCTTCCTCCTCTGCCAAAAACCCACTGCCAGCTGACAGAGAAGCAAGGTCCCTGGAGAGATGGGGTAAAAAAGTATATACCTCTACTACCTTAGCCATGAGGTCTCTTAACTGCCTTTTTCACATGTTTCAGTACCAAGATTTTCTCCTGGATGATTTACAGAAAAAGTTAGCCTCTCCTGAGCCTATTGATAAAAAGGCACTGCAGGATCATATTCATAACACTCAGCAGGTTAATAACCATTTTCTGCAGTGTGGTTATGATGCACTGGAAGCTTCATGTAGGGCAACTGTGACTGGGGCTGTAATACGTAGACATGCTTGGTTGAAGGATCAGTCTTTGCCTGACCATGTTAAAGTAAAGTTACTGGGTGCACCTTTGGAAAAACAAAAGATTTTTGGTGCTACTGCACAAGATGTATTGAAATCCATAGAGGAAAAAGCAAAGTCAGTACAGACAGTCAAGGATTTCCTTCAGGTTCAGCCACCCAGATTCAGCAGAAACTGGCCCTCCAAGAATTGGTCCTTCCCCGGCTCTGACAAGTTTCAAAGGGGAAAAAGCAGACGTGCCCGAGGTAGAGGGCAATACCGAGGATCTTACACGGGACGCCAATGACAACCTCCAAATCAAAGAAGTGGCGCAGACAATTCAGCTGCACCACAAGGACAATCACAATGACTTGACTTTCGTACCGCCTACAAAGGTTCAAAGAGAAGCACCTTTGGGCGGAAAATTAGCCTTATTCTCACAAAACTGGCATATCTTAACCAAGGACAATTGGATTCTGGATTTGATAGACAAAGGTTACAGATTCCACTTCCACACATTACCAATAAAACAAGGCATGCCAAACCTGCCACATCATCAAAGGGCAGAGGCACTCATTCAAGTTTCCAAGCTGTTAAGTATAAAAGCAATAGAAAGGGTTCCTCCTCAGGAACAAGGCCAGGGATTTTATTCAAGATTGTTCCTTGTTCCAAGAAAAGAAAACAAGTGGAGACCCATACTGGACTTGTCAACTCTAAACACTTTCCTCATTGTGCCAAAGTTTAAAATGCTGACTTTGCAGCAACTTCTTCCCATGTTGGGCAAGGGGTCTTGGCTGGTCACTCTGGACCTCAAGGAGGCATACCTGCATGTCCCAATCAGACAAAGCTGCAGAAGATACCTCAGATTTCTTGCAGGGACAGAGCATTATCAATTCTCAGCATTGCAGTTTGGCTTATCTACTGCGCCCAGAGTGTTCACAAAATGCCTGGCATCAGTAGTGGCACACTGCAGACTGCAGGGGATTCAAATATACCTCTACTTGGACGACTGTCTCATACAAGCAGACAACAAACAAACCTTAAAAGGGAATTTGGACTATGTCATGCATCTACTGCAGGCCTTGGGATACACAGTCAACATTCAGAAGTCAAACTTACTACCATCCCAACAAATTATATTCCTAGGAGCCAAACTGGACACGGAAAAACAAATGGCCTACCTCACAGAGGAAAAACAGCAGCATTTACCAGAGTACTTCAAAGGCCTAGCAAAGCTTTCCCAGCTGACTGCAAGGAAAATCCCACAGGCCGTGGGTTTCATGGCATCTTGCATCCTTCTGATACCTTTGGCAAGACTTCATATGAGAAAGCTGCAATGGTATCTAAAAAACTTATGGTCTCAATACAACAACAGCCTAGAGGACATAATCCCACTTATTCCATGTCTGCAGAAGGAATTTCTATGGTGGGCTCAAGCCAGTCAACTAAACGAAGGCATGCCTTTCAACAGACCTCAAGCAGACCAAATGATAACAACAGACGCCTCAGACCATGGATGGGGGCGCACATGGAGGGCAGATGCATTCAAGGTCTTTGGACGCCAAAGGAAAGACATCTGCACATAAACCAAAAGGAGATGTTGGCAGTGATACATGCCATCGAGACTTTCGAAAAAACACTAAAACAAGGACATTTGCTAATAAGGACAGACAACACTACTGTCATGTGGTACATAAACAAGCAGGGAGGCACTCATTCTTACCACCTCTGCAGACTAACAATGCTTCTCTGGGAAAAATCCCTGAGCCTGAGGATACATTTACAATCCCAGTTTGTACCAGGCAAGGACAATGTACTGGCGGACAATCTGAGCAGAAATTTCATGGATCCACACGAATGGATGCTGCACCCTCACATTTTCTCTCAACTGGCAAGGACATGGGGAAGACCGGACGTAGATCTTTTTGCTTCCCATTTAAATCATCACCTGGAAAAGTTCTGCACAAGGACTCACCACCCTCTAGCTTGGAAAACGGATGCTCTCTCCTTCAGCTGGAATTCTCTAAAAATTTATGCATTCCCTCCCCTGCCTCTGCTGACCAAGGTGATACTGAAGATCAAAGCAGAACAACCAACAGGCATCTTGATAGCTCCAGACTGGGCGAGGCAACACTGGTACCCATTGCTATTGACCATAACTCGGACCAAGCCATGGCCTCTGACCCTATGGCCCATGCTCCTAACTCAACACAATTACAGGACTGTACATCAAGACCTGAAAACATTACATCTGACAGCCTGGAGGCTACCATGACTTCAACACCAAACTCTCTTTCCAAATCTGTTCAAGAGATCTTGCTGGAAGCACGCAGACCTAACACCAGAAAAACCTATTCAGCCAAGTGGAAGAGATTCAGTATCTGGAATGCTAACAGGGGTCAGGACACAGCATTTGTGAGTAGACCTCAAATATTAGAATACTTGGCAGAACTATTTCATACTGGACTCTCATACTTCTCAATAAAGATTCATGCCTCCGCAATCTCAGCAAAATACAACTGTGACCCTCCAGTGTTTTCGCATCCTCTGCTAAGACAGTTTCTAAGAGGGATAAAGAATATCAAACCTCTCAGAAAACAGCCAGTACCTGCATGGGACCTCAACTACGTGTTGGAAAAACTAACTCTTCCTCCATTTGAGCCAGCAGCAACCTCAGAAATGCAATTTCTGTCATGGAAGACGGCCTTCTTATTGGCAGTCACCTCTGCAAGAAGAGTTTCGGAGATACAGGCACTCATGGCAGTGCCCCCCTTCCTCATTTTTCATCAAGACAGTCTCTCTTAAGAACCAATCCTACATTCATGCCAAAAGTAATTTCCAGGGTGTCTCTAAATCAAGCTATTCATCTACCTGCATTCTTCCCCAATCCTTAAAATAAGGGGGAAAAACTACTCCATACTTTGGACATACACAGACAATTACGCTACTACTTGGACAGAACTAAGGACACCAGAAGGTCTGATCAGCTGTTTGTAGCCTGTGCTGCTGGAGTACAAGGAAAAGCGATCTCCAAGCAAACAATTTCAAAATGGATTGGACATTGCATCAGATTTTGCTACTCTTTCCATGGAAAAGGTGTGCCAGCCAATGTCAGGCAACATTCTACCAGAGCTATAGCCACTTCCACAGCTTTCCTAAGAGGAGTGGCAACAAAGGACATTTTAGAAGCTGCTACATGGAGCTCCGTGCATACATTTATCAAGCACTACAACCTGCCCTTATACTCCAGATCCCGAGCAGGCTTTGCTTCGGCAGTCCTGCAGGGGATTTTAGCTACACCATCCTTATCTTAGTTCCATCCACCCCCAGCTTGGCTATGGTACTCAACCCATATGTTATGACTGCAGTTGCATTCTTGAAGGACATGGTACAGTTTTGTACCTACCATAAATGTAGATGTCCGATAGATATGCAACTGCAGTCGGATTTTCCCACCCTCCTACCCCTCTGTATCCTTCTTTTTGGGTTCCTACCCCTCTTCTCTTCAGCTGGGGGTATCTCCTTTGGTGTATCTGTTTATTACTGTTGTGCATGTTTTGGATTATTTTATCCATTTACCAAATTTAGCCTTCCTAGGAGGGCACCTGGCATCTGGGGCAAGAAACACTGAAGAAGATGGCGTCAGCCGATGCCTTTATACTCCAGCCGTTGTGACGTCGGAGAGGAGGCGACACCAGCCGACGCCGGACCCAGACTTTGGAATTCGGCCGACCGAGGGCTGCCTGAGGCAGGACAACCCATACGTTATGACTGCAGTTGCATATCTATCGGACATCTACATTTATGGTAGGTACAAAACTGTACTTTTCCTGGCTCAGTTGAAATATTTTTGTGCTATTTCCTGTTTCTGTTGAACTGTTTCAGAACTATAAAGAATAGCTGCAACCAGAATTTTACATATTTCCGAAAGCATAAGCTTTTTTATATCTTATCTGTCATAAGTCGTCATGTTCTGAAGGTACTTTAACAGAAACTTTCCTCCTTTGTCATGTTGTGTGCACTCTTGCTTTTCTGCTTGTTAGAGCTGTGTATGTGATAAGCCTGAAGCCTTACTGAACAATTCTGCTTCTTAATAACTCTTCACTTGAAAAATCACAGATAATCTTAGTATTATATTTGTACACGCAACTTCTCTTTTTGTTTTGGGCTTTTGTGAATCAGTATTTAATTTATCATAATTGTATATTGGACCGGTAGGTGTGTTTCATATATGCGCCACTTCTAAGTCAGTCGCATATTACTAACTTTTACTCTTATCCCAGTATGAAGAGAAAAGAAGAATGCTGTATTATACTATTTGGTCCACATTTTTAGATCATATCTGCTGACAGTTTTGTGAGGAGCGTGGCTTTTGTGATGGGGTTGATCAGTATGTCTGTAAACCAGGAGGTTTCATTAGTAGACTTGGCTGTGTTAATGCATCAGGAGCAAAAACTAATTCTGAAGCATGATTTAGAATTTTTTCTGGATGATTTCTGTGTGCTCCTATGTCTTTCTGTTTATATTTGCTTAAAGGCTCCTTTTTATTTCCTTCCCTTAAGGTTGGGTAAATACTTTAGTTGGAGGACAGAAGGAAGGAGCCAAAGGCTTTATGTTTTTTATCATAAATGTGGACCTGACTGAAGAAGGACTTTGTAAGTATAATATTTGTTTCTGTTTCTCTCTCATGCTGTAATTCATTACATGATAGTTGTAGAATACAGATGTTCTGAGAAGCCATATACTTTTTGGCAGTAGTTTAAGTAAAATTTTCAAATCTGAGTTGTAAAGCCAGTATACAAATTTAAGTCTCAGTGGCTTAAGTATGTATGATAGCTTGAGGTATGACTGGTGCGTAGTTGTGGTAATTGTATAGGGCATAGCTCTCCATCAAACCATGTACCGGACACTGCTGTCTCCTCTGAATTTGACTCCCTGTTGGATAGATGTATTGAGTTGTGTGTACCTGTTTGACATAAGTATACTGACAACTTTAAAACTAAACCAGTATGTTGGAGCTACCACATGAGCAGGCTGTGTAACAAACAGAAGTGACTCTTGGCTGTCACACTGTTTGCTGTCCATAAAGAGTACCACTTCACCATTAAGAAGGATTTAAAAATGAAGTGTCCCAAAATTGCCATTAGAAAGTGCAAGTGTAGGTGTAAACTTATGGTTGCAAATAATTAAAATGCAACTTTAAGGCCACCTTCAACTGTATCAAAAAGCTTAGAAATAACCAACAGTTCTTTACACTAAAACTTCCTAATGGTGCCTTCTCCTCTGACCCCAAGGAATTGGTAATATTCTTGCAGGCAAATTCTCTTCCAAGTACACACCACCCACTTCCCCATTTGCTCCCTCACCTATACCCCTCACTCCTCCCCTTGAGAAATCACTTTGGGCCAAGGCCTTTAGACATTTCCCAGAATTAAAAATGCAAGTTCTTGGGCCCCAACAGTTTTTCTGTGGATGTCTGTTGAGAAGCACTAAGCTCCATCTAACAAAGTCCCGCAGTCAACTTTTCGATCTGAGTATCTGTACTTGTTACATACCCCTTGGAAGAGGTAACACCTAATGTTCCACATATTCACTCTTACAGTCCTTGCTTTCGGGATTTTAATTTATTATTTATTGTTTGTTGACCAGGTAAGTGAACTGGTCCAGCGAGCCTTTTCATCTGCAACCCATGCTGTAGTGGCAGAGATTAAGAAGTAAGAAACGCACTTAGTGAAAAAAAAAACTGCCATTACCGCATTTGGCAAAGACTGCATGCGCAAAACATAAACAAGGTGTAACCGTGAATAAGCAAAACACTTTAAACAGCCTTTACAAGCCTGCATATGCTAGAAATGCTTATTTTTGTTTGTTCATTTAGTTGTGTACTTATTCCTGTTAGTTTACCAAATTAAAGTGCAATGTAATGTGTAAATGCAGAATTGTGTATATAAGCACATTCCATAGTTCACAGTGCTTACAGCACTGTAACGGACTAGGAATCAGCTTGTGAATGTTGCATGATTGCATAAAATAATCGAGGAGGATAATTATATTTGAATCACTCTTGTCTTTATGTACCTAAAAGTAGCCTGACTGACCAGCCCAACATCCAAAGCTACGTGGATGTCAGTGGTATTAGAAGTGCATTAGTTCATGTTTTCTTAATATTTTTCTTCCCCTTGATAGAACTAGATATAAGACCACATTATTAAAGTCCATGTGGACCGGATGACAAGTTAGCTGTGCCAGAGTTCCTCAATCTCCCTCCCCAGTTAGCCACCCTTCACTAAGGATAAAAAGAGCGTTGTACTCTGAGGAGAGAAAGGAATAAGTGAGAGGTAGCTGGACAGCAACAGTGAATCTACTTGAATATCTACATTTAGGTTAAGTCCCTAACATAACTTTAGTATGTTCATCATAACATTCACTGCTGTAGACCTTACTTTTTGGGAAGATTACCAAAGCCTAGGTGAGTAAGATAGTTGTCCACTTCCACTCAGAAGATAAGGGTCTGCAGTGTACCTGAGTCAAATCCTGCCCTCACCCTACAGGCTATACCTAGATTAGTGAAGGTTTAAACAGAAGAACAAGATGCTGCTTCCAGAATAGCTTGTGTGATGATTTCTGTAAGGAATGCCGTGGTGGCAGTAGAGGCTCATGTGGAGTGGGCTCTGATATGCCCTGGAACAGATTTGCCACAACCTGCGTATGGTCATGTTAACTAATGTCAGTAAAACTGACCTGTTCTGATGTACATCCTGGATACAGCCTAATAATTTGGGGGGGGGGGGGGATCTCTGTGCCTTTGTTGGCCAGTGTGTGCCTGCCCTAAAACTCCACAGTCCTGGGGTCAGTAAGCAACTGGCTAGCCTGTGTCTAGTTGCCCAGCCTAGTTTACCTAGTAAAGCTCTGTGTGAAAGCGGGATGTAAAACCAAACAACCTGCCAAATATGAACTAAAGATTTCTGCACTGAATATAGGTTCACTGACGAGACGCAGCTTGGAAGCAGATGACGTGATGAGGAGACTGGAAATTTTGCATATCCTGGAGACAAAGTGGAAGGGCAGTCAGCAAAGCCACTTAGCTTGGGATCTAGAGTCTACTTCTTGGGGAGAGGACAGACTAGTAATAGTATGGGAATTGTCATGAGGGAAAGTCTTCTGAAGACAGCGAAGTATGTCATCAGAAGTAGTAATTGGGCAGTATTCATAATCTCAGCCTATGCCATGCCATATAACAGGGGTGTGATGACAAGGAAATTAGTGCAAACATGTAGCGTTTGCAGACCGTCTAGCTAAAGCAACATGAGTTGGTGTTGATAATGAGAGACTTGAATGTTCAAATCAGGCCACACAGAAAAGGATAAGAGGACTGGCCTTGTTTGCATGAGTGGGAACGTAGGAATAGAGGAGGAGATGCCATCCTAAACTTCTCTGTGGTAAGTGGCTTGATGGCAGCCAAAACATGGTTCAGCAAGAGAGTCCGCAGTAAGATCAAATACAGTAGTAATCAAAATAAAGGAGGAAGGGTGCAGGAAAAAGTTGTTGTTTGTCTTTTCGGCTTTTCTCTGTTAGGGGTCGCCACAGCGGAACTCCAGTCTGCTAATGATTGGTAGTAGATTTTTTATGGTGCCGAGTTGCCAGCCCGACACCCAACCTTCAGCGAAGGCACACCCATCCACGCATGTCTTTCGGAGGCCACTGAACCACTGGAAGAACATGCAGACTCCACACAGAAGGCACTCCAGCCGTGAATCGAACAGGAAAACCTCTTGCTGTGGGGCAACAACGCTACCGCTGTACCACCGCGGCTTTTGTGTAAATAGGCACCTAGGTTTTAAACAACACTTTAATTATAGCACTGTGTACATAGTTTACCCAGCTCAGTCTGACAGCTGATGTACTTTGTGGACGTAGCCACACATAAACATATGATGCACAATTAAAAGTAAACACAAGACCAATGCATTGTTTAGACATTCAAGTAACTATCAGAATTTTAAGTTATTCCACTTATTTTTTGTTGAACTGAATAGTCAGGTATCACAAACCACATAAAACATAACACACCTCAAATAAAAATAAAAAAAAATAGTTATTGCCCTTTTAGTGCCACTGCATAACTGCCTTCACACAAACATGTATATCATATATAAAACCAACAGTCCTCACCCAATTAACTAATTAAAATATGACCGTGCTATATCAATTAATCACTGTCTTCTAGTTCATTTTTTTTACTAAAAACCATAGGGATAGAAAATCTGGACCAGGCTAAGAAGGAATTCTGGTTGACTAACAAAAAGGCAGAGAGAGAAGTTGCAGTAGCAAAGAACGAGGTATCAGAGGCACTACCAGCTTCTGGAAATTGACTTTAGGTGGTGTAAAGAAACTCTCTCAGGTTGCAAGACAAAGACGGAAAGATCAAGAGCATACTCATCAGGCACTATTCATGAGAGATGCCTGCATCAACCTACTCGTTAGTCCACAGGACATCAAAAGCATATTGGAGTACTTCTAGTAGTTTCTGAATGAAGAAAAAAACACTGAAGCTCTATTGCCCCATACATAGCCTGTGATGAAAAAGGAAGACAAGCCCTTACCCTTTCAGGACATCAGGTGTTTCAGCTAAATGGCAATTCTGAATGTCCATGACTTTTTCTTTTAAGTTTATTTATGGACAAATTCGGGCCAAAAAAGCCAAACCCCACTAGCTGTGGACATGCATGTTTCTGCCTTCTTATGGCATCATCAGAACAGCATAAGTGGAATGAGAAGATCCCAGCCTAGAAGATTAATTCAGAGAAAGCAGATGAGGCTACTGCAGAAAACTTAAAAGATGTTGGGTGAGTTAGGGAAAAGTGGCTTCTGAGGGTACTCTTAGCTGTGTGATGACTGCAGAATAAGCATTCTAGTGCCATTGTACATGAACAATGGACATTCACAATTGTGGGCAGTATAGAGAGATAAAACTCCTGTCACACTTAGTGAAAGTGCTGGGGATGGTGATTAATAAGTATATAGAGTAATAGCAATTTAGATGAGAATTGAGCAGTTCAGATTTGGATCAGAATGTAGTAAAACTGACACATGTAGCATAACTGACCCAATATTTGCAGTGAGACAGATAGTGCAGAGGAAGCTAGAGATGAGGAAAAGTACTGCTCTGTATTCCTAGACTTGGAGAAAGCATATGACAAGGTCCAAAAAAACTGATTTGGGCAGTCCTGCAGTGTTTAGAAGTCCTAAAAACATGGGTAGAATTAGTGCAGGCTATGTACAAGGATCCAGTGATACAAGTATTTACAGTGTTTGGACTCTCAGAGGGGGTTCCCAATAGAAGTGAGTATGCATCAGGGTTCAGCTCGAAGCCCATTGCTGTTCATAGTGGTGATGGGCTAAATTAGCAAACAGGATGGGGGTCAGGTCAACAAACTGCTGTATGCAGGCAATATGGCATTAAAAGCAAACTGTAAACAGGATTTTCAGCTAATAATAGGGACTGGAAGTCAAAACTGAAGGAACATAGTGAAACTAAATACAGACAAGATCATTGTCATGGCAGCAAGTGGGAGAAAATCGGAAGCAGTTGAAAATTGACAGATGGGGAAAATAATGGAACAGGGTAATACCATCACATATACAATAATCCATTATCCGAACATCTGTTATCAGAAACGTCAATTATCTGAATGTAGCCTTGCAAAGTTTTTGGGTAGGAAAAAATCATAACGTCTGAATATGTAAATGTTCTACATATTCGCTTGCAAGTGTTTTTGAGCTTGTAGACTGCTCGTGTGTGAAAAATATTCTTTATTGTCCATTGGAATCACTGAATGGTTGAAAGGCATGCAGAAAAAACAAGCTTTTTTGCAGTTTTTTTTAATCTGGTTCAATGTATGTTTGATTATCTGAAAAGTTTGATTACTTGAACTACCCTAAGTCCCAAATAGTTTGAATAATCGAGACTCTACTGTATGAGAGGGGGTGGTTAAGGAGAAGGGAAGTCTGAGTGAGGAGATCAAAGGTAGAGTCAGAGGGGCTGCACCCAACTGGCACAGAATGTCAGGGGTAGTTATTGACTGAAGAATGCCTAAGAAGCTGAAAAATAAGGTGTAGAAAACAGTAGTTTGATCATTACTTCTGTATGGTAAAGAAACCTTAGCTTTGAAGGCAGAGAAATGGAGGAAGCTGATGATGATGGAAGTGAAATACCTGAAATTGTCGGTGGGATACGCACTGTGGGAGAGAAAGACATTGGAGCAGAAGCCTAAGCAGCAGAAGATAATTTAGGAGAGACAGGAAAAAGGCAAGAGGAAATAAGGACAGCTAGCAAAGAGGTAGTTGGGTTGTGTGGGAGAATATCTGTGACAGTCAGGCATGACTGTCAAAGATGGTAGAAGATTGGCATTGAATTGATACAGGTGGCAGCGGTAGACAATGTTCCAACCGCATGAAGGAAAGAGGAGGGAGACTGATGATAACATTAAAATGTGAAATGCAGTGAGAAAGCCATTTAGATAGTTTGCTTGCTGACTTCCCTTATTTCCCTTTTGCTAAGAAAGCAAACAGTTGCTGATTTTATTTCCTGAATTTTTGAGTCATTTTGCACTTAAAAAATATGTGCGCATTAAGGGAATGAAGCATCCTGTATTCAGCATTTAGATCACTGTTGCAGTAGTCTTGTCTGAGGTTATCAAAGCTTTATGGCAGCTTCCACAGGCCCAAACTTCCACTGGCTCAAGCAGATCCAAATAAAAGGCAGCTTCGATGCTAAAAAGATTCAGAGCTTTCTTGATGCAATATAAGTACAATATACAGAGAGGCACTAAGAACTAACATTGGGTGGCACGATGCCAGGGCACATGTTCTTCGTGTTTCACTGTTGCAGTCATTACATTTGGCTAATCTGCTGGCAGGTTGCCCTCAGTCGGCCTGTTTAACAAAGTCTTGGGTCTTGCGTCGGTTGCTGTCCCTTCTTCCATGACATCAGGTCATCAGGGGGTATAAAGCATGCAGCCGACACCATTTTCATTAGTCTTTCTTGCCGTGCAGTGCCTGAAGCAAAAGTAGTTCGCAAGTGCCGGTGGGCTGGCTCCTGAAATTTTTGTTTTCGAGTTACAGAACCGAAGTCTCCAACCTAAAGCTAAGTACCCCGTTGGGGAAACTTTTTCTTGCTCCTTACCTAGGTCAGTAAAAGTTAATTGTATTACTTGTGGGAAGCAAATACCTCATAAGGATTTTTATTTGTACTGTATTCCTTGCCTAGGCCCTGAACACAACATGCCCTGCTGTCGGTTTTGTGCTAAATTTAATCAGTGCACTGTTAAGCGTCTGTATATTTTTGCATCTAAATATTTTGTTCAAAATTTAACTATCCAGAAATGTTGTCTGTTAGCAATCCAACTACCGGAATACACAAAAAATGCAAAGAAAAAGACAGAGACAGACCGTCGAGGTCCAAAACCGATGACGAAGCTTCTCTTAAGCCAGTTGCCGGTACTCGGTGAGACACTTTCGCAGCCTGTGATGCCCGCTACTTTGGATTTGCAGGCCTCTACTGAGATGCATTTGGAGTCCAGTATGCTGCGAGATACTTTAAGTATTGAACCCGCGGATGTCTCTACCTTGGATGGGTCCGGAGCCACTAGCAGGCACCGTCTTCTGTGGGTGTTTTCAGGCCTAAAGATTTGTATATTAAACAGATGCCATCTTCAAACCCTAGGCCAAAATCAACTTCTCTGTCTAAAAAAACGATGCTTGGGCCACGTGCACAGGCCTCTATGCCTAAAAAACAAATGATCAAAATGGCTGAGGATTTAATTGCCTTGATCAGGGGTTCCCATCCCCCTCCTGCTAAGAGGCCTAGGCAAGGCACTGACTATGAATCATCAGATCAGGTTTTTATTTCTTCTGATTCCTCTTCTGATCAGGAATTATCTATTCCACCTTATGAGGACTCTGATGCAGAAGATTCCATCCCTTTTGCTTCTACTGAGGATTTTTCTTTTGAAGAAACTTTGCATGCCTTAAGGGAGCACTTTCACTGGGAGAGTCAGGATTTCTCAGAATCTAAAAAGAGGCTTAGGGATTTCCTCCTTCTTCCTCAACATAGGCCTTTGGCTATACCTCCTGTTCTAGACATTGTTGATGATATTTTCTCAGAATCCAGCATGGCTCCTGATTCCCTGCCTCTGGCTCCTAGTAAGCCAGACAGATATTACAGGGTTCCTGACTCCCACAAATTCCTCTTTAAAAACCCTACTGCTGACCCTGAAACCATTTCTCAGGATCCCAAGGGCGTTAAGGCTTCTACTGCTAAGAAATCCTACCCCTTCTGGTAGAGACTGCAGGGCGCTGGATAGATGGGGTAAGGAGGTTTACATGTCTGCAACTTTGACAATCAGGGCTTTAAGCTGTCAATTTCATATGCTTAAATATCAGCAGCATGTCATGGGCTTACTTAAACAGAAATTTATGTTGATTTCTGACTGTGTGGAAAATAGAGTTGCAGGATTTATTGCATTCAGCTGAACAAGTTGGAAAGCATACTTTGCAGCGTGATTTTGATTCCTTGGAGGCCTCTTGCAGGGCCACTGTAACTGGATCTGTGATAAGAAGGCATGCTTGACTCAAGGAGCAAAATCTGCCTGATCATGTTAAAGCAAAATTATTGGATGCTGCTTTACAACAGGACAGTCTGTTTGGTAATAAGGCAGAAGGAGTTTTTAAAAAGATGGAAGACAAAGCTAAATCTATGCAAACTGTAAAGGATTTCTGACAAGTGCAGCCACCCAGGTTCAGTAGGCACTGGCCTACTAAGAATTGGTCCTTTCCACTGCCCACCAGAGCAGCTCAGGTCAAACCCAGGTTCCCCCACCTCCAAATCTGGAAGTAACAAGGCACCTTCCTTACGGTAAACACTCTCAATGACTTTCCTCTACAATCACCAAGCACTTATCTTTTGGCCGACCCTTTAGGGGGAAAACTGGCACTTCATGCAGGAAATTGGCAACTTATTACCCAGGACAAGTGGGTTTTAAATATAGTATCCCAGGGATACAGATTTCATTTCCACACGTTGCCAATCCCAAACGGATGGCCAGATCTGCCTCCAAATCAGTGGGCAGAGGCCCAGAAACAAGTTATGTCCCTCATGAATATGGGGGCTATTCAACCAGTACCAGAAAAGGAAAAGGGACAAGGTTTTTATTCAAGACTTTTCCTGGTACCCAGAAACGACAAATCATGGCGTCCAATTCTGGACTTATCCATTCTAAATACATTTCTGAACATTCCAAAATTCAAGATGCTGACTCTACAGCAGATGTTCATCATGCATACAGCTGCAGTCATTACAGATGGGTTATCCTACCATCAGGCGGGTCCTCGGTCGGCCGAATTCCAAAGTCTAGGTCTGGCGTCGGTTGTCGTCGCTTCTTCCTTGACGTCAGTGCGGCAGGGGTATAAAAGAGGCAGCCGACGCCATCTTCTTCAGTATTTCTTGCCGCGTGGTGCCCGAAGCAGAAGCAGTTCGCAAGTGCCGGTCGGCCAGCTCCTGAGATTTACGAAAATATTTCAGCCGAAGTCTTCTTGAAAGCTAAGTACCCCGTTCGGGAAACTTTTCTTGCCTCAGACCGATGTCAGACAAAGTTAATAATTGCATTTCATGTGGGAAGCAAATACCACATAAGGATTTCCACTCTTTCTGTATACCTTGCTTAGGCCCAGACCACAACGTCTCGGCCTGCTGTTTTTGTGCTAGATTCAACAAGCGCACTATTAAGCGCCGGGCGGAGTTCGCCCTTCACTATTTTGGCAAAAAATTTAATTATATTATGTCGTCGGATACTCCGACTCTAGTTTTGAGTAAAAGACGCAAAGATAGGGACCGACATACGAGGTCCACACCGACTACTGAGACCACGCTAAGGCCGACTACCAGTTCTCCGGTGCTCAGCGAGGTGCCTACGCAGCCCCTGAGTACCGATGACACTACATTACCGGTGTCTTCAGTACCCGAGGTCGCAGGCTGCTCTGTCCCCATTCCTACTGCAGATACCGACGCCACTCTTGGGGAAACTCAGAGTTTAGACAGGCCTGCCATTTCTCAAGCTGTCTTCAGGCCTTCCTCTTTCTCTATTAAAACTTTCACTAAATCTAAAGCAGCCATGAAAACCAAACAACAGGGTCCTCAGACCCCCTCTCAAGGCCCCATGCCTAAAAAACAGATGCTCAAAATGGCTGAGGATTTGATTACTCTTATCAGGGGTTCTCAACCCCCCTCTGACAAAAGGACCAGATTAGAGGAAGACTACCCTTCCTCAGATCAAGTCTCTATTACCTCAGAACATTCTGAGGACCAGGATTATGCCTATTCTCCTTTCGAAGACTCTGATGCAGAGGAGTCTATTCCCTCTGTCTCCCGCCCCGAGGACTACTCTTTTGGGGAAACCCTCCATACATTGAGGGAACACTTTCACTGGGAAGGCCAAGATTACTCAGATTCCAAGAAAAGGCTCAGGGAATTTCTTTTGCTCCCCCAGCATAGGCCCCTGGCTATCCATCCTGTTTTAGATATATTGGATGATGTGTACACAGAAGCCAGCCTTAATCCAGATTCTTTGCCTCCAGCTCCTTTTAAACCAAACCGGTATTACCGGGTTCCTGATTCTCACCAGTTCCTATACAAAAGCCATACTGCTGACCCAGAAATATTTCACAGGGTCCCAAGGGAATTAAGGCCTCTACTGCTAAAAACCCATTACCTTCAGAGAGAGATTCCAGAGCTTTAGAAAGGTGGGGGGAAAAGGTGTACACCTCGGCCACTTTAACCATGAGGGCATTAAACTGTCAGTTCCATATGTTAAAGTATCAACAGTTTTTGTTATCTCAGTTGAAAAGCAAAATGACACAACCAGAACAACCAGATTTAAAAGAGTTGCAGGATTTGTTGCATAGTGCAGAGCAAGTGGGTAAACATACCTTGCAGTGTGGTTTTGATGCTTTAGAGGCCTCATGTAGAGCTGCTGTTAACAGGGTCTGTTATACGTAGGCATGCTTGGCTCAAAGAGCAAACCTTACCAGATCATGTCAAAGCTAAATTATTAGATGCACCTCTTCAAAAAGATGTATTGTTTGGTGTTAAAGCTGAGGAGGTACTAAAGAAAATGGAGGAAAAAGTGAAATCAATACAAACAGTGAAAGATTTCCTGCAGGTACAACCTCCACGTTTCAGCAGAAACTGGCCTTCAAAAAATTGGTCCTTTCCAGCCACGGACAGACCTCAAAGGGGCAGATACAGACGCCCAAGGGGTAGAGGGCAACCTCAAGGATCTTTCAGAGCCAGACAGTGGCAAGCACCAACCCCAAGAGGTGGAGAAGATAGATCACAGTCATTTAGAAAACAGACACAATGACTTCCCCCTATACCTGCCAAGCAAAGCTTTAATGGCAGCACCTTTGGGTGGAAAACTGACATTATTCTCAAAAAATTGGCATATTGTTACAAAAGACAAATGGATTCTGGACATTATAGACAGAGGCTACAGGTTCCACTTTCACACCCTTCCAAAAATGAGAGGCGTGCCAAACCTGCCACAAAATCAAAGGGCAGAGGCACAAAAACAAATTTCAGCTCTCATGGACATGAAAGCGATTCAAGAAGTACCTGCAAAAGAACAGGGTCAAGGGTTTTATTCCAGACTATTCCTGGTACCAAGAAAAGACAAAGATTGGAGACCTATCTTAGACCTATCCATCCTAAACACATATCTACAGGTACCAAAATTCAAGATGCTCACATTACAGCAGCTTCTTCCCATGCTGGGCAAGGAGTCTTGGCTGGTAACATTGGACCTCAAGGAGGCATACCTGCATGTCCCTATCAGACAAGATTGCAGAAGATACCTCAGATTTCTTGCAGGTTCAACCCATTACCAATTCTCTGCATTGCCCTTTGGCTTATCTACTGCACCCAGAGTGTTTACGAAATGCCTGGCATCAGTAATCGCCTTTTGCAGACTACAAGGAATACAAATCTACCCATATCTGGACGACTGCCTGATCCAAGCAGACAGCAAGGACATACTACTGCAACACCTGGCGTTTGTAATAAAACTGTTGAACTTCCTGGGATACACAGTCAACAAAAAGAAATCAAAACTAATACCCTCTCAACAAATAATTTTCCTGGGTGCCAGCTTGAATACAACCACCCAGATGGCCTACCTCACGCCAGACAAACAAGGGCAACTGTCTCAATACTTCAGCAAAATGGCAACTTTCACCAGGCTGACTGCAAGGAAAGTCCTGCAGGCTCTGGGATTCATGGCATCTTGCATCCTACTAATCCCATGTGCAAAGCTGCATATGAGGAAACTTCAATGGTACCTAAAAAACTTATGGTCTCAACACAGTCACAGCTTGGAAACAATTATACCACTCATTCCATGCCTTCAAAAGGAATTTCTGTGGTGGGCTCAAGCATGCCAAAGAAACACAGGTCTCCCTTTCTGTGTACCTCAAGCAACTCAAATCATCACAACAGACGCCTCAGACTACGCCTGGGGAGCACACATGACAGATCAGTGCATTCAGGGAAAATGGTCCCAAAAAGAGAAGCACCTACACATCAACCAAAAGGAAATGCTAGCCGTGCAAAATGCTATTATGACCTTCAAAGACCTACTGCATCCAGGCCAGCTATTGATAAGGACAAGACAACACCACAGTGATGTGGCACATAAACAAGCGGGGGAACTCATTCATACCCCCTGTGCAGGCAAGCCATGAACCTATGGCACACAGCACTGGAATTGCAAATTCAACTACAGGCACAATTCCTGCAAGGGAAGGAAAACACACTGGCAGACAACGTAAGCAGAAATATGACAGATCCACACGAATGGAAGTTGCATCCTCAAGTTTTCACAAAGATAACTCAGGCATGGGGACAGCCAGACATAGATCTCTTTGCTACCCACAGAAATTACCAGTTGAAAAAATTTTGTTCAAGGACCTATCATCCACAGGCCTGGAAAGTGGACGCACTTTCTTTCAATTGGACAACGTTGACAGTCTATGCCTTCCCGCCTCTTCCTGTGCTGCCCAAAGTTCTATTAAAAGCCAGAGCAGAGAGGCCAAAAATGATTCTCATTGCTCCAGACTGGCCAAGGCAACACTGGTATCCGCTCCTGAAGAGCCTGTCACATTCCCCACCATGGATCCTACCTCTAGTCCCTCTTCTGTTGTCCCAGCACAACTACAAAACCCTTCACAGCCAGCTCAAAACCCTAAATCTAGCTGCATGGAGAATTCCTTGATTTCCCAACAGACCCTCCTCTCCAAGGAGGTGCAGGATGTCATCTTGGAGGCCAGAAGACCTTCTACTAGAAAAGCCTACTCCGCCAAATGGAAACGATTTTGTGCCTGGAATCAAGAAAAGGGCCAGAATCCTTGGGTAATAAATTTACCTCAAATTTTACAGTACCTAGCTGAGATGTTAAACAGTGGACTTTCCTTCTCCTCTATCAAAATCTACGCTTCAGCCATTTCTGCACAGTACAACACAGATCCTCCTTTATTCTCCCATCCTCTCTTAAGGCAGTTCCTCAGAGGGGCAAAGAATATAAAACCCCCAAGGAAACCACCAGTCCCTGTTTGGGACCTCATCTTCGTATTGGAAAAGCTGACCCTTCCTCCCTTCGAGCCAGCTTCTTCAACAGAACTACAATACTTGTCATGGAAAACAGCCTTCCTTCTGGCTATCACCTCAGCACGCAGGGTTTCAGAGCTACAGGCCCTCATGGCTGTGCAACCTTTCATCATTTTTCATCAGGACAGAGTTTCCTTATGAACCAACCCTACCTTTATGCCAAAGGTAGTATCCAGTGTAGCTTTGAATCAGACTATCCACTTACCTACCTTTTATCCTAATCCACAAAACAAAGGGGAGAGACTACTACATTCCTTGGACATTCACAGACAATTTTGTTATTATTTGGACAGGACAAAGCCATTCAGGAAATCTGAGCAACTCTTTGTATCCTATGCTACAGGTGCTCAAGGGAAGCCTATTTCCAAACAGACAGTCTCAAAATGGATAGCCCACTGCATACGCTTTTGTTACTCATTTCATGGAAAAACTGTGCCTACATGCATCAGATCCCACTCCACCAGGGCCACAGCTACCTCTGCAGCTTTCCTCAGGGGGGTCCCTACCAAGGACATTTTGGAAGCAGCCACTTGGAGTTCAGTGCACACTTTCTCCAAGCACTATCACCTTCCACTATACTCTAAATCTAGAGCGGGTTTTGCCACAGCAGTCTTGCAGGGCATCCTCGTTCCTCCTAGTTCCACTTAGTGCCTGCCACCCCTACTTAGCTTTGGGATTCTTCCCATCTGTAATGACTGCAGCTGTATGCACGATGAACATAGTACAGTTTTGTACCTACCATAAATGTAGATGTTCGAGTGCTCATACAGCTGCAGTCCAGGTTACCCCCCCCTCCGTCCCCTCTTAGGACAGGCCTTATGACAAACACCTTCTCATACAACCAATTTGGGTTATTCTTTCATGGTGTATTTGCTTGCAACGACTGTTTTTTGATTATTCTATATTGCATGATTACATAAATTTATGTTTTGCCTTCCTTCTGGGGGCACCTGACATCTGAGGCAAGAAAAACTGAAGAAGATGGCGTCGGCTGGCTCTTTTATACCCCTGCCGCACTGACGTCAGGGAAGAAGTGACGACAACCGACGCCTGACCTAGACTTTGGAATTCGGCCAACCGAGGACCCGCCTGACGGCAGGATAACCCATCTGTAATGACTGCAGCTGTATGAGCACTCGAACATCTACATTTATGGTAGGTACAAAACTGTACTTTAGTGCCTATGCTAGGCAAGGATGCCTGGCTGGTAACTCTAGACTTAAGAGGCTTTACCTGCATATCCCAATCAGGAAATCTTGCAGAAGATACCTCCATTTCAAAGCAGGCTATTTGCATTACCAGTTCTCTGCACTGCCCTTTGGCTTATCTACTGCGCCCAGGGTCTTCACAAAGTGCCTGGCACCAGTAATTGCATTTTGCAGACAAAGAAATATTTAAATATATCCATACCTGGACGAGTGCCTAATTCAGGTAGAAAACAAGGACACTCTTCTAAATTATCTGGCATTTCTGAAAAGGGTTCTAACTTGTCTAGGGTACACCATAAACGTAAAGAAATCACAACTTGTACCCTCTCAAATAATTACATTCCTGGGTGCAAGCTTGAATACAACTGCCCATATGACTTACCTTATGCCAGAAAAACAAATTCATTTGATGACTTATTTCAAAAAGTGGCCACAAAAACCCAGCTATCTGCAAGACAAATTCTGCAGGCCTTTGGGTTCATGGCTTACTGCATTCTAATAATTCCATATGCAAGACTGCATATGAAGAAACTTCAGTGGTACCTAAAAAGCTTATGGAGTCAACATTGTCACAGCCTGGAAACAATGATTCCTATCATTCCTTGCCTGCAGCAAGAGTTCCTATGGTGGGCAGAGGCGCGTCACCAAAACAAGGGACTGTCATTCATTCCACCCCGTGCCACCCAAACCCTGACTACAGATGCATCAGATTATGCTTGGGGGGGGGGGGGCGCATCTGGCAGGGGAGATGCATTCAAGACCAATGGAGCCCAAATCAAATGCACCTACATATCAACCAGAAAGAGATGCTAGCTGTAGAGAAAGCTGTGACAGCCTTCAAGGACTATCTTCATCCAGGACAACTACCAATAAAGACAGACAACACAGTCATGTGGTACATAAACAAGCAGGGGGGTACCCATTCCTACCCACTTTGCAGACTGGCCATGGCTTTGTGGAACACAACCTTGACTTATCAAATATATCTACAAGCTCAATTCCTGCCAGGAAAGCAAAATACTCTGGCAGACGAACTAAGCAGAAATCTTATGGACCCACACGAATGGAAACTGGATCCTCAAATCTTCAGCATGCTGACAATCAGATGGGGGAGCCCAGACATAGATCTTTTTGCCTCATCCCAAAACTATCAGTTGGACAAAATTCTGCACAAGAATTCATCACAAAAAAGCTTGGAAAGTGGATGCTCTATCCTTCAGCTAGAAAAACCTATCAGTCTATGCCTTTACCCCTCTGCCTCTGCTCCCCAAGGTCTTACTAAAAGTCAGACAGGAAAAAACAAAAATGATTCTGATTGCTCCAGACTGGCATCGCAAATGCTGGTATCCGATCCTACGATATATGTTGCACCTTTCTCCGTGGTACCTGTCTCAGCAGAACTATCAAGTTCTGCACTCTCAGCTCCAAACTATGAATCTTGCAGCATGGCTAATCAACTAATTTCACCAGTTACATCTCTCAGCAAACCTGTAATGGATGTCATTTTGGTGGCTAGAAGGCCTAGCACTAGAATATCTTATGCTGATGAATGGAAAAGATTCTGTGCCTGGAACCAGGCACAAGGAATAAGGACAGCAATGCCCAATATTCCTCAGATTCTGCAATATTTAACTGAGATGCTTCACAAGGGCCTATCTTTCTCTTCCATAAAAATCCATGCGTCGGCCATTTCAGCTCATTACAACACAGAGCCTCCCCTCTTTTCTCATCTCTTGCTAAAGTAGTATCTCAGAGGGTCTAAAAATGTAAGACCTCCCAGGAGAGCACCAACTCCTGCATTGGGACCTCAGTTTTGTGTTGGAAAAGCTCACCCTACCTCCTTTTGAGCCAGCTGCTCCTGCAGACATAAAATTTCTCTCTTGGAAGACAGCTTTTCTTTTAGCAGTCACTTCAGCTAGAAGGATTTTAGACCTACAGGCTCTCGTGGCAGTGGAGCCTTTTATTATTTTTTACCCAGACAGAGTGGTGCTCAGGACCAATCCATCCTTTATGCCTAAAGTGGTATCTAGTGTGGCTCTAAATTAGACCATTCATCTGCCAACATTTTTCCCCAAAACCACAGAACAAGGGTGAGCGGATTCTGCATTCATTTGATGTACACAGACAACTAAGATTCTACCTAAACAGGACAAAATCTGTAAGAAAATCTGAGCAATTACTGATGGCATTTGCTGCAAGGGCAGAGGGAAAGGCAATTTCAAAGCAGACTGTTTCAAAATGGAAAAGCCATTGTATTCGTTTCTGCTACAGGCACCATGGTAAACCTGTTCCCAAGGGGATCAGATCCCATTCCACTAGGGCTGCATCTACTTTTGCAGCCTTTCTCAGACTGGTTCCTATCAGAGACATTCTAGAAGCGGCTACCTGGAGCTCAGTTTATACATTCACCAAACATTACCATTTACCTCTCTTCAATAAATCCAGAGCAGGTTTTGCCACTGCTGTCCTGCAGGGCCTTGTAGTTGCTCCCAATGCCCCATCCTCCCAACCATAGCTTTGGAATTCTACCCAAATGTAATGACTGCAACAGAAAAACACAAAGCACATAGTACAGTTGTGTACACTTACCATAAATGTAGATTTTCGAGTGTATTCACTGTTGCAGTCTGGGTTACCCACCCGCCAGCCCCCTATTTTTTTTTCTTTTACTATGCTCAAAAGCCTTTTTGGTGTATTTGCTTTTATTTGGAGGTATATTTGTTGTGTTCTAAATTACATGTATATATATTTATATTTTGCTCCCCATTTGGGGGGGGCACCTGACATCTGGGGCAAGAAAAACTAATGAAAATGGCATCGGCTGCATGTTTTATACCCCTGAAGTCATGGAAGAAGGGACAGCAACCGACGCAGGACCCAAGACTTTGTTAATCAGGCCGACTGAGGGCACCCTGCCAGCAGATTATCCAGATATAATGACTGCAATAGTGAATACATTCAAGCGGGAGCCTTTTCTCAGTCCACCTGTGAAAGTTGTTAGGACCACTTCTCCTCGGCTCCATTCCCCATGGTTCTCCCTGGAGCCAACGGAGCCCTTGGATCGGAGGCCTTCGAGGTAGTCTCACAGGGCCAGATACAAGTCGGTCGCCTCCTCGCGGTCAACTTGGAGTCTAATGGAGCTTGACGTGGACAGGATGATGCAGAGATTCATTCGGATCCAAATGGGAGCCTTGCCAGGCCCCTCTTCGGCCAGAGAGAGGACCTCTATGCCCATCTTCCATCCTGTCTCTCCTTCCCCGATCCGACCATCGGTCTTAGGGTTTATGGATCCGAGGATTCTCTGAGCTGGAGGTTCGGCACAAACGGTTCCTCCAACCTCGACGCCAGCCATTACCTTGAGTTCCTCGGATCAGACTTGTTTGGATCCAAGCAACTCTCGGGGCCGAGAACAGGGAGCCGTATCCGAGGGAACGGAGATGTCTTCAGCTTCTGACTTTGTTGGATCCGAGCCGTTCCTTTGGAACCCTGGCTACCTTGGCCTCTGTCCCGGTTCTCACGGCTGAGCCGGGGAGAACTTCTTCCTTGTTGGTTGCCAAGGAGGTGCTCTCTCCTTTGGCCTTCGACTTGGTGGAGAGCGTTCTCTCCCAGAGATTGAGACCCCAGCCCATTGCCTTGGATTCTGCCCAGGCTGCCTTGGATTTGGTCACAACTCCCATCAGTTTGTCCCAAGGGCCCATCTATATCCTGGGTATCCCCTCTTGCAGATCCATTAGTGGATCTCATCACCACGTGGGCATGGAAGGAGCCTGACACCATAGAGCCAATACCCAAATGCCCCAGACAGGATCCTTTCTCCTCCCACAGACAGACAGGCTTAGTACAACGGGCCCCCTGACGATGCTATAGTGGTGCAGCGGCCACCAAGAGAGAACTGGCTCAGGAAAGTTCTTCGGTCCACCCACTGGACAAAGATCCCTTTGGGAAGCGAGTTTTTTCTTCTGCGATGTTTTTCATACGAGCTCTGAATTATTTGGCACATGTCATTCGACTCCAACGAGACCTGGTCACGGAATTTGCTGTGTCGCCCCCAGAGTCCTTGTCACCAGAGGACAAGTGGCTGTTCTCAGCGAAAATGTTGACTCTGAAATCCGTTTCTAACACGTCCATGCGTCTTCTTTCCCATGCCATGGAATGTGCGGCTAGAGTGGCTGGGGTTGGAGTAGCTATGAGCCTAGCTCAGACTCTGTCAATTCACGCATCCCTTCAAGGCATCTTTCACGAATGCTCCCTTTGATGGTTCTTCCCTTTTTGGGAAGACAGTTCGTGACACCTTAGACAAGAGCGAGAAGGACGGGAAGACACTGTCTGCCATCGGAGTCCACTTCTCTAGCCCTCAAAGATCCTTTTCTAGGAATCAGAGAAGGCAGAAAATGATGTGCTTCCGAAAATCTCAGTTTTCTTGTGACACTCAGGACAACTCATCCCCTAGAGGCAGAGTGGGACAAGACAAATGCCACCCCAGAGGCAGAGGGAGTCCGAGGAACTTTGGATTGAGGGAGACCTTCTTGGACCGACCCGAGCAGCAACCCTGAGGGATTGCCCTACTGTCCTCCTCTGGAGACAGTCGGGGGAAGATTGTCATTGCACCTACCAGCTTAGGAGTCCATCACGATGGACCGTTGGGTGCTCCAAATAATATCCAGAGGATACTCCATCCCGTTCATCGCCCCACCTATACAATCAAAGCGCCTCCTGGATGTCCCACCTGCTCAAAGGGAGGCCACAGCATACGAAATTTCAAAGCTGCTTTACAATCGGGCAATCAAATTGGTTCCCACAGATCAGTCCGGATTAGGCATTTACTCCAGGTTCTTTTTAGTGCCAAAAAAGACTGGGGACCTCAGACCCATATTGCACCTGTCTACCCTGTACCTGTTAGTAGCCAAGCAGAAATTCCGGATGGTCACCTTACAGTCCATCCTACTTTATTTCAGACGATGCGACTGTATGTGCTCTATAGACTTCCAGGATGCTTACTACCACATCAAGATTTACAGAAGCTCCAGGAGATTTCTTCACTTCCGGCTGGAAGACCATCATTTTCCAGTTCAGAGCCCTACCCTTTGATCTTACCAACAGCCCCCAGGGTGTTTACCAAGGTTATGGCAGTAGTAGTGGCTCACCTGAATTCAGGTGTTTCCTTACCTAGATGATTGGCTCCTCGCTGCTACCAATAAATGTCTACTTTGCATGGCCAGAGACTCCTTCATGCATCATGCAGTCAATCTAGGGATCGCCATCAACATCTCCAAGTCCTGCCTAAATCCAAGACAGACGTTGGAATTCGTAGGGGCACGGTTGGACACTCTTCTATTACAAGTTTTTCTCACTCAGGACAGGATCCAGAACCTACGGGCCCATGCGTCAGTGATCCTCGGCCCCAGGACACAGATGGCGAGCGACATTCTCTGCGCCCTAGGTTCCATGGCAGCAGCAATTTCAATTCTATCATGTGCGCGCCTTCACATGAGGGTGCTTCAGTGGACTTTGGCAGTTCAGCGGTCTTGGTTAGACCTCCCCATGAACTAACCTATATGGATCAGTTAAGCCTGCAAGACTTTTCTTCTTTGGTGGCTCCAATCACCGGAAATCTTGGCAGGTCGCCCATTCTTAACATCCCCAGCCCCAGGCCACAGTGACCACGGACGCCTCCCAGCTCGGATGGGGGGGGGGGCACTTTTTGGGAAGGACAGTCCAAGGCACGTGGTCCCAAACCCAGACTAGATTGCATATCAATGTTCTGGAGATGAAGGCAGTGCCTTTAGGGTTGCAAGCCTTTCTCACTGTTCTCCCCCCAGCGGACATTTGCAGTTCAGTCAGACAACATGTCCGTTGTCTGGTACCTTAAGAAACAAGGAGGGACCAGATCTTACCCTGTCTGCCACGAGGCCATGAGAGTGTGGGAGTAGGCGATTTCCACAAGTCCGTTTCTGATTGCAACGCACATCCTGGGACGCTTCAACATTTTAGTGGACAGATTGAGTCGGGCTATTCTAATGCCATAGAAGTGGTCTCTGAAACAGTCAGTAGCGGAGGAGATCTTCCTAGCGTGGGGTCACCCTTGCTGCGATATCTTCACATCTCCTTCCAATGCAAAGTGCAGCGAGTTCTTCGCTCTAATCCCCTCCCCAGGAGAACTCCCCCAGAGATGGTCTAGTCCATGCTTGGCCTCACGGGTTACTATATGCCTACCCCCCCACTACCTCTAATTCCGAAGTTTCTTCAGAAAGCATACCGACTGGGTTGCAAAGTGATCCTCATTGCCCCGTTCTGGCCTCGTGTGGTTCCCCTTCCTCTGGTCTCATGCTCTAACTCCTCCAAGGATTCTAGATCCCTGCTCGGATCACATATCCCATCCCTCGAGCATCAGTCTGCCCGACCTGGACAGCCTCAAGCTGACGTCTTGGTTGCTCCAGTTCCCCTGATCAGTAGGATTCCCGGTTTATCATCTTCAGTAGAGAGTATTCTGGTGGCATCCCTCAAAGCTTCCACTAGGAAGTTTATCGCAGCAAATTTAAAAGCTTCTCTATTTGGGATTCTCAGAGAAACCTAGATCCATTTACTGCCTCGGTTCCTGCAGTCTTGGAGTTTTTGTCATATATTTTTCATCAAGGGGCTAGTTCCTCCACAGTGAAAGTACAACTGGCAGCCATATCTAATTTTCATGTTGGCGAAAATTTGAATGCTGTTGTCTCATTGAGGTTGTGCAAGGCTTTTCTAAAAGGTACTTTTCTCTTGCATCCCCCGATTAAGAATTCCATCCCCCCTTGGAACCTTATGTTAGTTCTGCAAGCATTGGTGGCACCCCCTTTTGAACCAGCAGCATCAGTAGACTTTGTCCTGGAAGACAGCCTTTTTAGTGGCCATTACTTTGGCTAAAAGGGTTTCTGAGATCCAAGCTTTGTCTGCTGTGCCTCCCTACTTGATCTTTCATATAGACAGGGTTTCTCTTCGCACGAACCCTTCTTTCTTACCGAAAGTGACTTCTGAATCTAACATTAACCAGATAATTAATCTGCCTGTGTTCTTTCCAAATTTCAAGGACAAGGGTGAATATAATCTGCACTTGCTAGATGTTCATAGACAGCTTTGTTTCTGTCTACACAGGACTAAGCAATTTCGTACGTCTGACCAATTATTCGTGTCTTTTTCTAGACCCTTTTTGAGCAAGGCCATTTCCAAGGTCTCCTTAGCCGGGTGGATTAAACATTGTATACAGCAAGTCTATATGGATAAAGGCCTATCCCCACCTGGTCCTATTAAAGCCCATTCCACCAGATCTATGGCAGCTTCTGCTCCTTTTTGGTCTAGGGTTTCCCTGGATGATATCTGTGCAGCAGCGACCTGGGCAAGGTCGCATACATTCATCTCTCATTATAAGTTGGATTTGATCTCTAGAGGGAGAGCATCCTTTGGCTCTGCAGTGCTCAGGAATATCCTTCCATGAGGGCCTCCCAGGAGTTTTGGTAGCTGGGGACTCTGCCCCACAGGTTACAGATAAATGAAGTTAACTACTTCAGGTAAAGAAGTTATGTACTCACCATAACGTTCCATCTGAGTAGTTATACTTAATTTTCCTCAACCGTCCCTCCCTCCTTCCCCCAAACCTGTTCTAGGTTAACGTTATTGAGTTGCTAATAGTTTGGTTAGTGGCAAACTCAATCTGAGGGAAGGTAGGAGAGGTGAGGGATTATGGGTAAGGGGAGGAGCTTGGAGCAGATGCTTGATAAAATGTTGCCGGCTCGGATCCGATATGGATCTGAATACCCACAGGTTGCAGAAAATGAAGTATAACTACTCAGATGGAAAGTTTTGGCGAGTACATAACTTCTTTTTTTGTTCTAGATTCAAGTAAAAATTCTGCCAGAGCAGGTCTTTCACTTAAAATCCCTCTATCCCTTCTGTTTTGCCTGTACTCTGAGGTCAAGCACTGGTATGGAAGGCAGTCTGTAGCCTACAATCCAGATATCTTCTTGGCCTCATTCCACACTATTACCTTTCCTGCTTTTGTTGATTGCTCCCAATATCATGGATGTTCTTTGTGTTTCACTGATGATCATCATGTTACCCTGCTGCAGTCATCACACTTGGATTATCCTGTCGTCAGGCGGTCCCGCAGTCGGCTGGAATTCCAAAGTCTTGGACCGGTGTCGGTTGCTGTCGCTTCTTCCCTGATGTCAGTGTGCCAGGGGTATATATAATGCAACCGACGGCATTTTCTTCAGTCTTTCTTGCCGCGCAGTGCCCGAAGCAGAAGCAGTTCGCAAGTGCCGGTCGGCCGACTACTGAGATTTTCGAATTCGAATTTCAGACCGAAGTCTTCTATAAAGTTAAGTACCCCGTTGGGGAAACTTTTCTTGCCTCAGACCGATGTCAGAAAAAGTTAATAATTGTATTTCTTGTGGGAAGCAAATACCTCATAAGGATTTTCATTCTTATTGCATACCTTGCCTAGGCACAGACCACGACGTCACTAGTTGTCGTTTTTGTGCTAGGTTTAATAAGCGTACTATTAAAAGACGCTTTGATTTCGCGCAACACTACTTCGGTAGGAAATTTAACTACACCATGCAGTTGGAGCAACCGACTACCGGCATGCACAAAAAACGCAAGGATAAGGACAGACAGCCCAGGCCTAAGCCAGATTCCGAGGCCTCGGCTGGTCCGGTCTCCGGTTCACCGGTCCTCAGTGAGGCTCCGACGCAGCCCCTGACTACCGCAGATCTGGAACCCGAGACCGCTTCAGAATTTTTGACTGAATGTACCAGGCCGACGCAGCCATTTAGTTCAGGCCCTACCGACGACATTGCTGAAAAAGATGGTGCTGGAGAAACACCATCGGTTTCTGAAGGCATTTTCAGACAGATGATGCTCACCATTAAATCGTATTCTAAGACGAAGACTCCTATTAAATCTAAAAAGACTGCACTACAGTCCCCTGTTCAAGGCCCCATGCCTAAGAAACAGATGCTCAAAATGGCTGAAGATTTGATCACTTTAATCAGGGGTTCCCAGCCCCCTCCTGACAAAAGGCCTAGACAAGAGGAAGATTATGCATACTCTGAACAAGTGTCCATTTTTTCAGACTCCTCTGAGGACCAAAATTACTCCTTCTCCCCTTATGAAGATTCTGATGCTGAGGATTCCATTCCCTCAGCTTCTCCTCCTGAAGACTACTCCTTTGGGGAAACTTTACACACTATGAGGGGACATTTTCAATGTGAAGGTCAGGACTACGCTGACTTGAAGAAAAGGCTCAGAGAGTTTCTTTTACTCCCCCAACACAGACCACTTGCCATCCCACCAGTTTTAGACATTGTGGATGATGTTTACTTAGAATCCAGTTTTAACCCTGATTCTCTACCTCCTGCTCCGGCTAAGCTTGACCGATATTAGAGTGCCTGATTCCCACAAATTTCTTTACAAAAGCCCTGTTGCTGACCCAGAGACAATCTCCCAGGGTCCCAAGGGGGCTAAGGCTCCTACGGCTAAAAATCCTGTACCTTCTGAGAGGGAGTCCAGAGCACTAGACAGGTGGGGGAGAAAGGTTTACACCTCAGCCACTCTAGCTATGAGGGCACTAAATTGCCAATTTCACATGCTTAAGTATCAGCAATTTCTAATCTCTCAGTTAAAGCAAAAAATGACCACTCTCCCTCAACAATCTGAATTGAAAGAAATGCAGGATCTGTTGCATGCCACTGAACAGGTGGGCAAACATACCTTACAATGTGGGTTTGATTCTTTGGAGGCCTCCTGCAGAGCAGCTGTCACTGGGTCTGTTATACGTAGGCATACTTGGTTAAAGGAACAAAACTCTACCTGATCATGTTAAAACAAAACTTCTAGATGCTCCCTTACAGCAGGATGTTCTTTTTGGAGTTAAAGCAGAAGTCGTCTTAAAGAAAATGGAGGATAAGGCAAAATCTATGCAGTCAGTCAAAGATTTCCTACAGGTACAGCCCCCTCACTTAAGCAGAAACTGGCCAACAAAAAATTGGTCCTTTCCAGCTACAGACAGACCACAGAGGGGTAAATACAGGCACCCAAGGGGCAGAGGACAACCACAAGCCCAGTACAAACCTCGCCAATGGGGCACTACAACACAGAAGGGAGGAGAAGACAGGTCCCAATCTACCAGAAGGCAAACTCAATAACTTGCACCTCATCTGGCCAGGTAACACTCTCTTGACAGCCCCCTTGGGAGGAAAACTTGCACTTTTTTCAGATAACTGGCACATTGTCACAAAGGACAAATGGGTCCTAGACATAATTTTACGAGGATACAGATTCCATTTTCACACGTTGCCAATGAAAAGAGGAATGCCAAACCTGCCACGAAATCAATGGGCAGAGGCACAAAAACAAATTACAGCTCTCATGGACATGAGAGCCATTCAACTGGTACCTACTAGAGAGCAAGGTCAAGGATTTTACTCCAGACTCTTTCTAGTGCCCAGAAAGGACAATGCCTGGAGACCAATTCTGGACCTTTCAATTATAAACACCTACTTGCAAGTACCCAAATTCAAGATGCTAACACTACAGCAGCTTCTTCCCATGTTGGGCAAGGAAGCATGACTAGTAACGTTGGACCTCAAGGAGGCATACCTGCATGTCCCTATCGGACAAAGTTGCAGAAGATACCTCCGTTTCATTGCAGGTTCAACCCATTACCAATTCTCTGCACTGCCCTTTGGCTTATCTACTGCGCCCAGAGTCTTCACAAAATGCCTGGCACCAGTAATTGCATACTGCAGACAGAGGAATTCAAATATACCCATACCTGGATGACTGCCTCATCTAAGCAGAAAGCAAGGACTTTCTATTACATCATCTGGCTTTTGTGAAACATCTACTAAATTGCCTGGGGTACACAGTAAACGAAAAGAAGTCAAAACTAGTACCCTCACAAAATATGACATTCCTGGGTGCCAGCTTGAATACAACGGCCCAGAAGGCTTATCTGATGCCAGACAAACAACTACAACTGACTCAGTATTTCAAAACAATGGCAACAAAGGCCCAATTAACTGCAAGAAAAATTCTGCAGGCCTTGGGCTTCATGGCATCTTCTATACTACTAAAACCATTTGCAAAGCTGCATATGAGGAAATTACAGTGGTACCTAAAAAGCCTATGGTCTCAACACAGCCACAGCTTCGACGCAATGATATCTCTCATTCCCTGCCTACAACAGGAGTTTCTGTGGTGGTCACAGGCATATCACCTCAACAAGGGTCAGTCTTTCACCTTGCCCCCAGCCAGGCAAACTATCACAACAGATGCATCAGGTTACGCCTGGGGGGCTCACATGGCAGGACAAGTGCGTTCAAGGCGTATGGACTGCAGATCAAAGGAATCTGCACATCAATCAGAAAGAGATGCTAGCTGTACAGAAAGCTCTGACAGCCTTCAAGGATCTATTACATCCAGGACAACTGACAATAAAGACGGACAACACCACAGAAATGTGGTACATAAACAAACAAGGGGGTACTCACTCCTACCCTCTGTGCAGGCAAGCAATGACCTTATGGAACACAGCTCTGGCTTACCAAGTTCAGTTACAAGCTGAATTCCTGCCAGGACAGAAGAATATATTGGCAGACGACCTCAGCTGAAACATCATGGATCCCCACGAGTGGAAACTAGATCCACAAGTATTTACAATGATAACTCAAAAATGGGGCCTTCCAGACATAGACCTGTTTGCCAGCCCTCAAAACTATCAACTAACAAAATTTTGTACAAGGGCACTTCACCATCAAGCGTGGAAAGTGGACGCACTCTCTTTCAGTTCGAAAAACCTGACAGTATATGCCTTCCCTCCAT
Organism: Protopterus annectens; assembly: GCF_019279795.1. Classification (NCBI taxonomy): domain Eukaryota; kingdom Metazoa; phylum Chordata; order Ceratodontiformes; family Protopteridae; genus Protopterus; species Protopterus annectens. The sequence goes on from NC_056748.1 coordinate 904,525,404, forward strand.
TGACTCTCCTCACAAAGGTACTTCTGAAAGTCAAAAAGGAGAGACCACGACTGATTCTCATAGCCCCAGACTGGCCATGCCAGCACTGGTACCCGCTATTGAGGAATATGTCCCACGGCCCACCATGGATATTACCACAAATTTCCCATTTACTCACACAACAAAACAGATTCTTCACAGCCAGCTCAAAACCTTAAATCTGGCTGCATGGCAAATCAACTAAGCATCCAGCCAGCTCCTCTTTCCCAAGCAGTTATGGATGTTATTCTGGAAGCTAGGAGGCCAAGCACCAGGAAGGCTTATTCGGACAAATGGAAAAGCTTTTGTGCCTGGAACCAATCTAAAGGCCAAGACACAATTCAGCCTCACATGCCTCACATTCTACAGTATCTAACTGAGATGTTGCACAAAGGACTTTCTTTCTCCTCCATTAAAATCCATGCTTCAGCTATTTCGGCCCACTACAACACGGATCCACCCTTATTTTCACATCCACTTCTAAGGCAGTTCCTCAGAGGGGCAAAAACCATTAAACCACCCAGGAGAGCACCTACATCAACATGGGACCTCAATTTTGTTCTGGAAAAACTAACGCTACCTCCCTTTGAACCAGCTTTCTCTGCAGATCTTCAGTTCCTATCATGGAATACTGCCCTGCTGCTAGCAATAACTTCAGCTAGAAGAGTCTCAGAGCTACAGGCACTAATGGCAGTGGAACTTTTCCTCATTTTTCATCAAGACAGAGTTTCTGTACGAATTAATCCTTCCTTTATGCCTAAGGTGGTTTCCACTGTGGCTTTAAATCAAACCATCCACTTGCCCACCTTCTTCCCAAATCCACAGAACAAAGGTGCGAGACTCCTGCATTCCTTGGACATTCACAGGCAACTTCGTTACTACTTGGACAAAACTAAGGCTTTCAGAAAATCTGACCAGCTTTTTGTATTTTATGCTACAGCTTCTCAAGGAAAGGCTATATCAAAGCAAACCATTTCCAAATGGATAGATCATTGCATACGTTTTTGCTACACCCATCATGGAAAACCAGTTCCTGCTACCATTAGGCCCCACTCTACCAGGGCAACAGCTACTTCTACAACCTTTCTCAGGGGGGTTCCAACCAAGGAGATTTTGGAAGCTGCAACTTGGAGTTCAGTACACACCTTTACCAAACACTATCACTTACCACTTTAAGACCAGGGCGGGCTTCGCCACTGTAGTTCTGCAGGGCCTTTTAGCCTCCTCTAACCCTCTATGATACCTCCACCCATCCTTAGCTTTGGGATTCAACCCAAGTGTGATGACTGCAGCAGGGTAACACGATGAACATAGTACAGTTTTGTACCTACCATAAATGTAGATGTTCGAGTGTACACCCTGCTGCAGTCCAGGTTACCCTCCCTCCATCCCCTCTGACCTACTGGCTAAATCTCTTCAATACCTTCCTGATGTGTTTTCTTAAAGCTGAGGGATTTTGTGTTTGTGCAAGTTTACTCAATTTGGTACTAATTACTGACCACCTTTTTGGGGGCACCTGACATCTGGGGCAAGAAAAACTGAAGAAAATGGTGTCTGTTGCATTATATATACCCCTGGCGCACTGACGTCAGGGAAGAAGCGACAGCAACCGACGCCGGACCAAGACTTTGGAATTCCAGCCGACTCCGGGACTGCCTGACGACAGGATAACCCAAGTGTGATGACTGCAACAGGGTGTACATTTATGGTAGGTACAAAACTGTACTTTACATTCATTACATTTGAGTAATCTGCTTTGGGCACTGCGAGGTAAGAAAGACTGATGTAATGGCGTTGGCTACATGTTTTATACCCCTGACAACCTGATGTCATGGAAGAAGGGACAGCAACAGACGCAGGACCCAAGACTTTGTTAATCAGGCCGACTGAGGGCAACCTGCCAGCAGATTACCCAAATGTTATGACTGTAACAGTGAATACACTCGAACATCTACATTTATGGTAAGTGTACACAACTGTACTTTCCTTTGCCTGTTTTGCCAGTGAGCTATACCCCTGCTTGCAGTCATACCTATTGGCAAAATCTCCATTCTCCTATTTGCTAAATCTCCATTCTCCTATTTGCTTAGTTCTTAGAATACTTTCTGCTACTTTAAGAATATAACATTCCATGTGGTTGCTATAAAAATCTGCATTGAAAATCCCTCTCTGTTTCTTGAACTTATCCCTTGCTTCATTAGCATTCCTTTCCACTTTGAATTATAACCTTATTGTGTTTCATACGTGAGCCTTAACTGTGTAACTCTAAAATATCCCCTCAAATCTGGTGAACTTAAACCAGGAAGGATCAACTTATCCCACTTAACTCTTGCCCTCTTTCCCTCCCAGATAAATTCCTTCAATTCTTTACTAATTGTTGTCCACCTCAACTTCTTGGATTGATGAAAGTATGCCTGACCCGTATTCAAAACTAAAGGGACTAAAAACATTTTTACTGCTTGTATCTTACTACCCATATCCATTAATGAGAGTTTTCAGTTTCTCAATTTTTGTATTATCTTTTGTTTAGTCTTTTCACACATATTGCTACTGTAACTGAAGCCGGCGTACCTTCGTTGAAGGTTGTGCGTCAGGGCTGGCAACTCGTCACATAAAAATCTACTGCCAATCATTAGCGGACTGGAGTTCCGCTGTGGCGACCCCTAACCAGGAAAAGCCGAAAGGCACAACTCATGACTACTACATCTTATAGCCCCATAAATATGGGTATTGATGAACCAATTTTTGTATGGGTACATAATTTATGGCTGTAGCTTTATTTTATCTTCATTAATTTTAAACTATCTCAAAATGTTCCACAACACTTAAGGTCCTTTTCTGGATGTATAAGATACAAAATATCACCGGCAAATAAAGCCAACTTTTCTTGATTACGATGCTAGATCTGATGTTGTCTTCTTTATTACTCCTCATGTTTGGGTCTCAGATCCGACCGTCAGATCTGGCTTGGCCATATTCTCCAGACTTGGATCCAACTCTCAAACTCCTCCCTCTTATCCAAAACACATTGCATCCACCCAAGCACCTCAGATCTCATTTGTTGATTCAGTGTGGATCTCTGTGCTCTTAAGCTGTGCTTAACCTTTATCATGAAAGTTAGGATAGCTTCTAGGATAACTTTGTTATAAGTCCTCCCTCTTTAGTTCTTCCTTTTTAATCTGTGTGTGTGTTTTCTGTTCTGTAAATAAAAAAAAAATTAAAGTTAGCAGTTGCAGTTTAGAGTTAAAGTTGTCTGTAAAATTTATTTGTAAAGTGAGTTTCAATTAGTTTTAGTTAAGCTCTAGGGTAAGGTTAGTTACTGTTCTTTAACTGTCTGTTGGTTTTGAAGGGCTTTGGTAGTTGTCATATCAGACAAACCTTCCCTGGCTTTAAATGTTGCACTTTCGTGGGCATAAAATCCCCAACAAGGATGCCCACAAAGGAGTGTGTGTATTGCTTAGGTGCAGGCCATTTAAAGGCAGTGTGTGCAGTCTGTGCTTCATTTAATCCTCGGGCTCTAGCTGATAGCTAAAATAAGTTGATTCTGAGGGGTCTCCTGCCATCAGCTACTGAGGCTCAGACCCCTTCCCTGACTTCCACTTCATTTTCTGCTGCTAAAGAGGCATAAAAGAGGTCACTCCGAGTCTCCCCAAGAGACCCTCTAGAGCCCATAGCCAAGTCAAGGAAGACTTCGGATCCGACCACCTTGGATCCGAAGAAAGTGCCTACCCCTTCGGATCCACCAGCATCCTTGGATCCAGGGGAGGTTATTTCCTTATCACCTCCTCCATTGTCTGCTTCAGAGTCGGATCCAGTGACTCGGGATCCGAGAGCCTCAAACAAATGTCTGGCTCACTCAGTTAGAGCTAAGCATTCCTGACCCCCCCCCCCTCGTCAGTTTCATCCAGATCCTCTAGAAGCTGGTCTGAGGCAAACATGAACAGGGTGATGAGATTCCTCAAGGCCCAGATCCAGATGGGAGTAGTCTTGGCTCCGTCCCCCATTGGATCCATGAGCTACTCAGGCCATATCATCGGGACTCCTCCTCCAATCTGGCCTTCAGTTTCGGAGTTGAAAGGATTGGGATTTCCTTGTGTGTTGGGTTTGGTGCAGGGAAGCTCCTTTCCCTGACGCTCATATTACCCATGACCAGCCCTTTTCAGATTCTCTTGGAGACAAGGTGTCTGTGCTGGGTTCTGAGGACTGGAATTGGCTCCATCCCTGTCAAAGCCATCTTTTCGTCTAGGCATCTTGGCACTTGACAGCTCGGGTCCAAACCCTTCTGGAGACTGGGGATCCGGTGCTTGCCCTAGCTGTTTTCTCCCTGTGGCTCTGGGGAGACAGAGAGGACATTTTCCGGTCCATTGGCTTTACAGTTAGTGCAGACTGTTTTCTCCCAGGTTGGAGATTCACCATATGTCCCACAATCTACCCCTGTACCCCCATTGGTTCGTCGCCTTGAACCCATTTGTCTTGCCTTGAGTCAGCCCGTCCCGATGGGCAGCCTCCAGGATCTCCCTGCCCATTCATCTGACAACTTCCCCAGAGTGTCCTGCTGAGGAAGTCCCCCAAAAGATGATTTGCAAAAGGAGGCACATTGACTCCTTGTTGGAGTCCTTAACCAAAGTTACTGATTTCGATTAGGGGGAAGGACCCCCCCCCCCGATACCCACCTGAGAACATCTCCTTCGAAGATTCTAGAAATCTTGAAGCCAAAAGGTGGGTGGTCTATCCACCCTCCTCAATCAGTGCTCTTGTAGGTGTTTGGGGTGGACCCATCTATGTCCTGGGTGACTCAACTCCCCGGGAGACAACCTTGTGGATTTGGTTTCCCGACGGGCATGGAAGGAACTAGACACCTAACGGTTAAGGTGTTTGCCTTACAAACACAAGGTGCAGGGTTTGAGCCTCACAAGGGATAATTGGCTAGGCTTAAAATAGCTCGCATGGGCAGTTAGCCTAGTACTAATCTATGAACCTAAGCCCATTCCTAAGCACCCTGATAGGTTCCTGGTCCCTCGGGCAGATAGAAAGCTTGGAGCAAAGGTCCTGTAGTTGACAACATCGTGGTGGCTGCAGTCACTAAGAAAGAACTGGTAGAAGAGACTGCCAGTGTCCATCCACCTAACAAGGAGTCTAGAACACTGGACAGGATTGGAAAGCATGTTTACGCCTCAGCCACCTTTTTGCTGAGGTCGTTAAATTACCTGGCCCACTATACCCAGCTGCCAAGAGTTCTGATCAAGGAGGTTTCAGCTTCTCTTTCTGAGTCCATGCCTGTGGAGGAATTTAAGAAAATTTCTCCCAAGCTGACCACTCTTATCTTCCTTTGCCAACTCCTCAATGAGGTAAATCTTTCATACAATAGAAGGTACCTCGTGAGAGGCCGGTTCAGGGCTTTCGCTTTCTCTAACGAGTCATGCCTGGATGATGCTGTGATTTCGCAGAGTCTTTTAATGTGTCCTTTGTGAATTTCCCCTAAAATGGCTCTTCACTGTTTGGGCCATCAGAGAAACTCCCACCCGCAGGGAAAAGAATGAGAAGATCCTTTCTGCTGTAGGAATCAAATTTTCTATGCCTCAGAGGTCCTTTTCCAGAAACCATTGCAGAGGCCAGAAAATGTGGTTTCCAAAATCCCAAGGGCCTTTCTGGGACCCACGCAGGGAACCCTCCTTTAGAAGTAGAGGAGGAGGGTTTAATGGTAGGTGCTGCCCTAGAGGAAGAGGAGGTCCAGTAAACCAGAGCTTGAGAGACACCTTTTCCAACTAGCCTTTTCAGTGCTGCTGAAGCGCTGCCTGACTGTCAGTCTCTGGAGGTAGGTGGGGGTCGACTCGCTTTGCACTCGGAAGCCTGGACCCATTTGACTGAGAACCCATGTGTGCTAAGCATAATATCCAGAGGCTACTATATTCCCTTCTCTTTCCCCTCCAAACTCCAAGAACCTCCCCAATGATCCACTCAGTCAGAGGGAGCAGGCAGCACAAGAAATTCAACAACTGCTGCAATAAAGCATCATGCCAGAGGTCCCAGCCATACAAAGAGGATTCGGACCCTACTCCCATTTCTTTTTGGTGCCAAAAAAGACAAGAGCCTAAGACCGATTCTGGATCTAAGCAAGTTAAATGGTTATGTAATGAAGTCGAGGTTCAGAATGGCTATGGTTTAGTCCATTCTGCCATTGTTGCTCAAGGACAACTGGATGTGCTCAGTAGATCTCAAGGGTGCATACTACCACATCAAAATAGACAGGTGCTCCAGGACATACCTGCACTTTCAGCTGGGACCCAGTCATTTCCAGTTCAGGGCACTGCCCACAGTCCCCCTGGTGTTCACCAAATGTATGGCAGTAGTAGCAGCTCACATGAGACTCAGAGAATTCCAGGTGCTTCCGTACCTAGACGATTGGCTCCTTACTGCCCCCATGAGGCATCAACTTAATCCAACTTTCACACTCACTGGGCATCACAATAAATTTAGCCATGTCCAAAATGGCTCTTGTGCAGAACATGGAATTCACAGGGACTCAGCTGAGCATGAGGGATCAAATAGCATCTGAAGTAGTTTACTTCATTTGATCTTCAACCTGTGGGGATATGGATCCGTATTGGATCCGTGCTGGCAAAAATTACTAGCATCAGCTCCAAGCTCCAGACTCCTCCCCTTACCCATAATACACCTCCCCTGCCTTCCATCCCCAGATCTCGTTTGCCGCGATTTGTGCAACATCGTGCCCCTCGAGCTGCAGCTAGCAGGGTGTTTTTGAATGTAAGTTTTCAAAAAATTTGTGTTCATTTTAGCCATTTCAGATTAGTATAGGTTCCCATTCTCCCCTCCCATTGCTTTGGCATCTTGTGTAGGTTTGTAGTAATAGTTAGTTTAGTGTAGTTTGTCTGTGGTGTCCCCCCTTAGTCAGTCTAGCGTGGTGAGTAGATGTGTTGTTCACAGAAAGAATGTTTTTGACTGTTTTTTTCACTTTCTTCTTTAAGTATGGATGAAAAGCTTATTTTTAAGTGTTGCACAGAGTGCGGCCATAAGCTCTCCCCAGTGGATGTCCACACTCTGGGTGTATTGTGTTTAGGTGTGGCTCACCTGAATGTGGATTGCTCATTTGTGCGGGGTTCAACCCCCGAGTCTTGAAGGATAGAAAGGCCAAGTTGGCTCTCAAAGGTCTTCTGCCTGCCACTGAACCTCCCTCCTCATCCTGTGCTTCGGTCACAGTGGCTGCTCTGACCGCCTCTCCTGCTTCTCTGCCTCTGGCCTCCCCTCCCTCCCAGGTTGGGACTCCACTCCTGCATCTAAGCCTGTGGTAGCAGAGCAGAGGAGAGGTAGAAAGCAGGAGAGAGAGTGTCGAGGGTGAAGGAGAAGAGGTCCTCGGACCTCTCGTCACCAAACAAGTCTGCTCGGATCCATGACTCCCCTCAGCTCCGGCTCCGAGGTTCTCCCCAGAGCTGGAGGAGGCACGTCCATTCTCCCGGGCCTCAGCTCCCCGACTGGCCACGTTGGAGTCCGTGGCCTTGTCTCGGTCGACCCATTCTTTATCGGACATGGATCTGGATAAGGTGATGAGGCACTTTATCTGTACACAGATCCAGATGGGGGGGTCTTGCCAGCCCCCCCCCCTCCCTCAGGAGGGGGGAGATCACTTCCCTTTTTCACTCTTTCCTCGATTTGACCTTTGGCTTTGGAGTTCTTGGATCTAAGGTTGGCCTTGGTCGGGGTGTCGGCGCTGACGGTCCTCGACGCAGCCAGTTGCCTGGAGCATCTCGGATCCGACTAGTTCAGATCTGAGCCGCTCTCGGAGCTGGAGCCTGGGTGTCGGATCTGAGGGATTGGAACCTTTACCATCAGCCCTGATGTTGTCAGTCCAGGTTCCCTCCCTCAGGGCTCCGTCCACTTTGGGTCCAGCTCTGATTTTTGCTCCAGATCCAGGGAGTCCGGCCTCCTTATTGGCTTCCCAGGAGGTCCGCTCTCCTTTGGCGTTTGTGGTAGAATGGGTCCTTTCCATTGGATCAGGCCCCTGACCGCCTCCTCGGGCTACATCTTGACCCCCTCGGCTCTGTCTACAGTTCCTGTTGTCTTACCAGAGGCACAGCCTGTGCCCGAAGAGCCCCAGACGGTTCCCCCCAGAAGAACAGATGGCTTGCGAGCGCTCCCCGGAGAGCCCCACGGGAGATGTGCCTTGCTAGCATACGTTCAAGAGGAGGCACTTGGACTTCCCTAGGCCAGACTGCTCTACTCTGGAGGCAGTTGGGGGACGTCTGTCCTTGCACCCAGCGGCATGCGAGTCCATAACAACGGGCCGCTGGGTGCTTCAAGTCATATCCAGAGGATATTCTATCATCTTTGTGGGTTCCTCCACATCTCCCAAACACCTCACAGACGTTCCACTCATGCAAAGGGAGGCAGCAGCACAGGAAATTTCCAGGCTGCTAGGAAAATTAGCCATCAAAACTGTCCCCTCAGATCAGTCCAGATCAGGCTTCTACTCCAGGTTCTTTTTGGTGCCAAAGAAAATGGAGGACTTAAGGCCCATTCTGAACCTCTCTACCCTGAACCTGTCAGTTGCCAAAGAAAAGTTCTGGATGGTAACACTATAGTCCATCATGCCATACTTGCAAAAGAGAGTCTGGATGTGCTTGTTAGATCTCCAGGATGCTTACTATCACATAAAAATGCACAGAAGCTCCAGGAGTTTCCTCTGCTTCCGGATAGGGACCAATCATTATCAATTATGAGCTCTACCCTTTGGTCTCACCACAGCCCCCAGGGTTGTTTACCAAAGTGATGGCAGTGGTAGCGGCTCACCTGAGGCTTTAGGGGATTCAGGTCTATTCGTACCTGGACGATTGGCTCCTCACTGCTCCCATCAGGCATCTACTTCGCCAAACCAGTGACTATTTTCTGACACTTGCCCTGGGTTTTGGTATAACAGTCAACACATCCAAGCCTTTTTTGGTGGTGTACAATAAATTTTACGTCTTATCTATATGGTTGGATTTTTTTTTTAATTTACATCCAAATCTGTACTAGAGCCTGTACAGGTGATAGACTACATTGGTGCCAGGATAGACACATTCCAGGGCAAAGTGTTCCTGACCTCGGAGAGAGTTCAAAACCTCAGGATGCAGGTCTCCCTGATTTACCATTCTCATCTCCTAACAGCGGAATCAGTGTTGAGGGCCCTAGGCTCAAAGGAGGCGACCATAACGCTCCTTCCATGTGCTTGGCTACACATGCGGATTCTTTAGTGGACTCTGGTGATTCAGTGGTCCCTGTTGGATTTAGCACTATCCTATCCACCTAAGTCAAGTGTGTCGGTCGTCCCTCATATGGTGGATGTGCTCTCTGGACATTCTGGAGGGATGACCCTTCGTTCCAGCCCCGGCCTAAAACACAATGACCACGGGTGCCTCCCAAGTCGGGTGGGGGGGCATTGTTCAGGCAGGTCAGTCCAAGGCCTGTGGTCCCCCATAAAGACCAGCTTGCATATCAGTGTCCTAGAGATGAGGGTGGTCCTTCTAGTGTTGCAGGCCCTTCATGGCTTTCTTTCTTGGGGGATGATTGCTATTCAGTCTGTAGTCTGGTACATCAACAAACAGGGAGGGACCAGATCTGGTCTCCTTTGTCGCGAGGCCATGAGAGTGAAGGAATGGGCGATCTCCACCGGTCACTTTCTTATCGCAGCACACATTCTGGGACGGTTCAATAGTCTAGCGGACAGGCTAAGTTTGACCATTATGATGCCTGTCAGTAGCGAAACAGATCTTCATCGAGAGGGGTCAACCTTGCTGCGATTCTCTTCGCATCTCCTTCCAACATGAAGTGCAGCAGGTTTTTCACTCTCAACCACCTGCCGGGGGAGTCCCCCAGAGATGCTCTAGTTCATGCTGGCCTCCTGATCTTCTGTATGATTACCTGCCAGTTACTCTCATCCCGAGGTTTCTGCAGAAAGCTCGTCAACTGGGGAGCAAGGTGATCCTCATTGCCCCATTCTGGCCTCACCAGGTATGGTTTCCCTTCCTTTGGTCTCACTTTCTTGCTCCACCTTGAATCCTAGATCCCATTTGGGATCTGGTTTTCACACCCATTGGACATGTCTCATCCGAGTCTGGACAGCCTGAAGCTCACTGCTTGGTTGCTCCAGTTCCTGTGATTGCTAGTACTCACAGACTTTCCCACTCAGTTAAGTCCATTTTGGTGGCTGCTCAAGTCGTCAGCCAGAAAGGTTTATCGCAGCAAGTGGAAACGTTTTTCTTTCTGGGCCTCTCAGAGGAGTTTAGATCCTTTCACGGCACCTGTTTCTGCCATTCTTGATTTTCTAGCTGACATCTTCCAGCATGGTGCTGGTTTGTCTACTGTCAAAGTTCAATTGGCTGCCATTTCTCATTTTCATATGGGCGAGAATTCTGCATCCTTGGCATCTTCTAGGCCGTGTAAAGCCTTTATTAAAGGCACTTTTTTATTATGACCCCTGGTCAAAGATCCTGTCCCCCCGTGGAACCTTACTATGGTTCTCCAAGCACTGGTCGCCCTGCCGTTCGAGCCTGCCTCTACTGCCAATCTAAAATTTGTATCTTGGAAAACAGTTTTTCTGGTCACTATTACCTCTGCTAGAAGAGTTTGGAAATTACAGACCTTGTCCATAAAATTATCCCATACATGATTTTTCATAAAGATAGAGTTTCCCTTCGAACCAGTCCATCTCGTCTTCCTAAGGTGGCATCACCAGTCAATATCAATCAGACTATAAATTTGCCTGTGTTCTTTCCCAATTTTGCCAACAGGATGGAATACAAGCTACACATGTTGCATGTTCGTAGACAGTTACGATTCTATTTACACAGGACAAAAAGTTTTCGTAAATCTGATCAATTGTTTCGTTCTATAGAACCTTTTTGGGCAAACCTGTTTCCAAGGTCACGATAGCTAGATGGATTTCTCCATGCATCCTGCAGGTCTATAAGGACAAAGGCATGTCTCTTCCAGGACAGGTTAAAGCTCATTCCACCAGGTCCATGGCTACATCTGCAGCTTTCTGGTCTAGGGTGTCTTTGGATGACATTTGCTCTGCAGCTTCTTGGTCCTCATCTCATACGTTTATCTCCCATTATAAATTGGATTTGACATCTAGAAGGAGAGCATCCTTTGGCTCTGCGGTGCTCCGGAATATCCTTCCATGAGGGGCACCCAGGAGTTTAGTAGCTAGGGACTCTGTCCCACAGGTTGAAGATCAAATGAAGTAAACTACTTCAGATAAAGAAGTTATGTACTCACCATAACGTTACATCTGAGTAGTTGTACTTCATTTGTCTTCAACAGTCCCTCCCTCCTTCCCCTAGACCTTTGGCGCATGGGCGCATGTTCAGTCTACGGGCTGTAAGTGTAGGTCACAAGTATGTTATCAGGTCGGGTTGTAAGTGAAAGTTCAGCAAACTCGATCTGGTTATGGAAGGCAGGTGTGGTGCATTATGGGTAAGGGGAGGAGTCTGGAGCTCGGAGCTGATGCTAGTAATCTTTGCCGGCTCGGATCCGATATGAATCTGTATTCCCACAGATTTCAGACAAATGAAGTACAACTACTCAGATGGAACCTTATGGTGTGTACATAACTTCTTTTTCTCTTCCCTTACACCACAAAACAATACTGAGGAATCAAGTCCAGGAATTGTTGTCCCACCAGTCCCCTCTATGCAGATGCTGTTACAAGCCCTAAGATCCATGTCAGCAGCAATTCTGTTAGTTCCTCTAGCAAAGTTCTTCATGCCGGTTCTTCAGTGGACATTGGTGGCACAGTGGTTCATTCTTTATTACCAGCTGTTCCTTCTCATCAGATTAACACCAGTTTCCAAACGTCACCTCAGCTGGTGGATTCAGTCGGACAATCTCCTTCTAGGCAAACCCTTTTTAACCAACCCCGCAATAGCTACAGTGACCACAGATGCCTCCCAGTTTGGGTTGGTGGCCATTACAATGTGAGGATGGTCCAAGGCATGTGGTCCACTGTTGAGACCAGGTTGCATATCAGTGTCCTAGAGATGAGAGCAGTTTTCGTAATGTTGCAAGCCTTTCAGGATGCTGTCCCCTTGGGGTCTATTGCAGTTCACACCGACAACATGTCTGTTGTCTGATACATCAACAATCAAGGAGGAACCCTATGCAGGGAGGCCATGAGGGTGTGGGAATGGGAGATATCTTCAGACCGTCTTCTATTTGCATAACATATCCTGGGGGAAAAATAACTTGGACAAACTCAGCAGATTAATCCTGGTTCTGCATGAGTGGTTCCTCAGTCAGTCAGTGGCGAACATGATCTTCAATTGCTGGGGTCAACCTTGCTGCGACCTCTTAGCCTCTCCCCTCAACAACAAATGCAGAAAGATCTTTGCTCTGATACTTTCTACAAGGGAGTCCATGAGGGATGCACTGCTTCACGATTGGTCCCCCAGGTCTCCTGTATGCTTACCCTCCTCTCCCTCTGATCCCAAAGTTTCTTCAGAAGGCAAGCAGGTTGAAGAGTTCAGCCATCCTCATTGACCCCTTCTGCTCTCAGCAGGTTTGGTTCCCCTTCCTATGATCTCATCTGAAATATTCTCCTTATATACTGTAGACAAGACAGGACCTCATCTGTCACCCGTTAGGGATGCAACATTCAGACCTTCGTGCTCTCAGGCTAACCGCTTGGCTTCTCCACTTCCACCCGTAGCAAGGCAGTCCTGGCTTACTTCTCTGGTATATAAAATACTTTTAGCCTTGCGTAAGCTTCCCCTAAGAAAGTATACACCAGTAAGTGGAAAGGGTTTGTCATATGGGCTACTAATAGAAATATTGACCCTTTTTCAGCACCAGTTTCAGATGTCCTACTCTTTCTTATTACTCTGAGGAAGGAGCTAGCTTCTCTACCATCAGTCTTCATTTAGCTGCTATTTCTAATTTTTCCCACCAGATGTCAATCACATTCCCTGTTCACCTTTAGATTATGCAAATCCTTTATGAAAGGTATTTTCTTGTTGAGGGTTCCCATCAAGAACCCTTTCCCTTCTTGGGATCTCACTGTTGTGTTGTAGGCTTTGACTCAGGGGACCCTTCAAACCAGCTGCAAATTAAGTTTTTGTCATGGAAGACTATCTTTTTGGTGGATATAACTTCAGCTAAGAGAATTTCTGAACTACAAGCCTCATCCTCCAAACATCCTTACATAATTTTTCATAAGGACAGGGTTTCCTTTCATACCAATCCCTTCTTTGTGCCTAAAGTAGCCACAGAAAAAAGTATCAGTCAGTCCATCCACTTACCAGTGTTCTTTCCAAATTTTTCTAATAAAGGAGAGTATGCTCTACACCTTCTCAACATTCATATACAAGTCCGTTTCTGTCTGCACAGAACCAAACACCACAGGAAGTCCAACCAACTTTTTGTAGCCTTCTCAACAAATAAAGTAGGCCAAGTGGTTACCAAAATTACCTTAGCAAAATGGATAACAGGCTATATTTCTTTCATTTACTTACAAAAATGGCCTAGAATTACCTTGATCTCAGATATTTTCTCATGAAATGCTGAATATGGGGTTACATTTTCTTACATCTGCACCATGAAGCCTCACTTTTTATGCCTCTGAAGAAACACTTCTCCCAAGATGAACATTGGCAGCTTCTGAGTGGATCTTATGCGCACAGGTTTTTCGCTCATGCAGCCCGAATGGGTGAAAGTATGGAGTATGTACACTGGCTTGAAACAGCATTTCACTTTAAGTCCATGAGGCACATTATGATGACCTTGGTAGATTTGTTTTGTTGACAAGTCCCATTCAGTTTTTTTTTTGGTTAATTTTTTGTCTTCCCCTGGCTTTTCCATTTGCATACTTAGTCAGAGAATGGTTATTGATGCAATAAGGAGTAGCCATCTGGGCAGGAGATTGGAAATTAGTTCTTTTGCGAAATGAAGTGTCTGATGTGTCCCTGGAAAGATGAAAAGACTCTCTGTTCAGGGTGGGGGGGGGGGGGTGTTAAAAAGATATTGATCTGTTTGGGATGGTGGAATACATATGGTGAGCTGGGGCTTTCTAATCAAGCATACACCTTTTATTCACCCAGTGCCAAGGTATTCTACAGGACACTCAAAGTGTTTAGTACATGGGTACACCAGTACCTCATGTAGTCTGAAGAGATTTTTCTCATTACAGTTCCTGACCATGCATCATTAAGGATGACACTGTGCTTTCCTAATGGGAGCTCCCCTGAAATATGTACACTTAATGTTTTGTTGTGCAAGGGAGATTACATCTTGGATACTCTAGTGAAGGAATTTCAAGATGAGGCTATTAGGGTGCAACCACTCAAGGAATTTTCAGTAGACTGCGACTGCTGGGATTATTTTAAAGCCTGATTAATAAATTTCTTCAGGAATTACACTGAAGATCTGAAATGTCACTATAATTCTAAATTAATGGAACATCAAAGAATTTGTTTGCCAAGTAGGAAGAGTGAATACAAGGTAACGAAGGAACAATTGGTAGTTATAAGGATTTAAGGAATCAAATTAATTCCTTGCTGTTGTATAAAGCAGACCAGGCATCTAAGACTCTTTGAATGAGGGACCGTGATCTATTCCCTACTAATGTCAAGTATTTAGCATTAAAGCTACAAAAACAAGCAGTAGAAACACAAGTTACACAAGTCAGAGATCTGGTTAACAATAAGTGGTGTAAATTTTCCTTTGGAAGTAAGGGCTGGTTTTGCTCAGTTTTTCTTTATTCATTACTTTGAGGATACAGAAGCAACTGGGCATGTGGTTGCAATTAAATAGCACCTCTCCTTGCTTGATATTGCGTTTTTAGATCAAGATGATTTATGTACACAAACTGTTCATGTTACACTTCATGATGTAAATGATATCCTTTCTAAGATGATCTTGGTAAGGCGCCTGGAGTAGATGGACTTGATCAGGAAAGCTGTAAATAAAGATGGGGCCAAAGTGTACATCTTTTCACTCTCTTGTAGTGCTGTAATGCAAACATTTTTTTTCTCCCCAGTAACCTGAAGGGAAGTTATGGTGTTGATTCCTAAACCAGGGAATTATACTGCCTGGTTAAACTATGTAACGCGCTCTCTGACCCAATATGCATAAGAAGGGGCATGCACTAAGGGTGCCCACTCACTCCTTTAATATTTGCTATCTAGACACCTTGGCAGCAAGACTGAAACAGTCTGATATCAGGGGCTTTGAGGTGGGGGGTGTCAGATGCATTAACTTTCTCTCTATGCAGATGATTTCCTGATTTAAATTACTAAACCTGAGGCACATCTGACTTTATTTAAGGAGTTGTACTCATTTGTTTTATTTTATTTTAATTTTATTTCCTGTGGGTATAAAATAAACCCAGATAAAACCAACATGATTAAAATTAATTACCCTCCCTCCCCTGCAGTAACTTGGCATTGCCCATTCTTGTCTAATGATACACTAGTTATGTACCTTGGGATCTAACTCTGGTCTACCTTGGGCATTTCATTATTTGCCTTGTAAAAAGAGTGCTAAAGAAGTTTGAGTTGATCAGGATTGGAAGATTAAGTGTTTGGATAAGATGCTGAAAGTGGTTTATTTAGTTGGTATGTTCTTCCATTAATTATCTAGAGCTCACAGGCTGTTCTCTTAACTCCATAATCTCAGCTCTGGGCTAAACTGAAGTTATCCAAAGGTACTTTAGGCAGGAGAAAAACTCAATGCAATGGTAACTCTTGTCCCTAAATTTATTGGTAGGAGGTGGATTAGCACTGCTTGATTTAGATGATTATGTCCATGCAGCTAGGATAAAGGCATTCTGGGGACTTGATCAACCTTACCATATCTGCTTTATGGTGTTGTTTGTTGCTCCCACTTGTGGGGAACATTGTAAATCCTTTCCAATTTTCGTTTGATAGGAATATCCCCCAGTAAGGCATGCATTCTAGGGTGCTAACTACTCAAGTCTGTTAAGACTGCGTTTAAAGTAACTGCTGCTAATAGCTGGCTAGTGGATCCTGTTCCAATAGATAGTCTAAAGTATGGTGCTCCTTATGCATTTTTGTTAAGTGTGGTGTGCAGCTAGTTGCTGAGCTTTACTATTAGCAGCAGTTATCGACAATACATCTTTTAAGGTGGAATTGAGGACTACATGAAATGTCCTGCAGAAATGCATGCAGTTTTATAGCAGACTTTTTAGCAAGCTTAATTCAAACAAAAACTATATGTTATACCCGAGGCTTACAGACTAAGTTGGATTAAGTGGATTCTGGATTCAGAGACCCTTTGTCTAATGTGATAGGGTAGATGGGTCAATTTTACAAATTCTTAATATCCATAGAGAGCCATTTATGGACACATACAGGATTCTTTGGGAAAGGAAGTTGATCATTCAGATTGAAAGATGCATTTGGGACAAAATCTTGTTGATCATGATATATGCCACCAGATCTCACAAGTATAGAATTTTTTTGTTGGCACCAACAGAAAGTGGATGGAGGGGGTGCAGCTACTGCAACAAAGATCTGCTAGAACATCTGTTATGGTACATTTACTTACACAATAGTACTATGTTCAAAATTTGATCACTGTTAGAGTAATACAAGCTATTTGGCTTGATTACAATAGATTAGAAAGTAAGCTAATGGGCGGCCACGGTGGTGCAGTGGTTAGCATTGTTGCCTCACAGCAAGAGGTTCTCCAGTTCAATCCTCAGGTAGGGTGCCTTCTGTGCGGAGTCTGCATGTCCTCCCTGTGGTCGCGTGGGTTTCCTCCGGGTGCTCCGGTTTCCTCCCACATCCCAAAGACATGCTGCAGGTGGATTGGGCACTCTAAATTGGTCCAAGGTGTGTGTGTGTCTGTCTGTGTGTCTGTGTGTGTCTGTGTGTGTCTGTGTGTGTCTGTGTGTGTCTGTGTGTGTCTGTGTGTGTCTGTGTGTGTCTGTGTGTGTCTGTGTGTGTCTGTGTGTGTCTGTGTGTGTCTGTGTGTGTCTGTGTGTGTCTGTGTGTGTCTGTGTGTGTCTGTGTGTCTGTGTGTGTCTGTGTGTGTCTGTGTGTGTCTGTGTGTGTCTGTGTGTGTCTGTGTGTGTCTGTGTGTGTCTGTGTGTGTGTTGGGTGCCGGGCTGGCAATTCGACACTGTAAAACTCCACTGCCAATCATGAGTGGACAGGTGATCCACTGTGGCGACCCCTAACTGGGCAAAGCCAAAAGAAGTGTCAATTTAAATATTTTTATACCCTTGCAAGGTTAAGCATGATTTATGTCGGTGTTGCTCCCGTCTGTTGGAGGAACTCAGATTGTGAGTTGGGCAACTGGTTGCTTATTTTTTTGGATTGTTCTTTACTACTGAACATAAGAGTCTTGGTAGGTAGTCTTTTTTTTCTAAACAGCTTTATTTAAGTATCACTTGTGACGTAGGCACATTTACATTTATGTAAAAGTAATCAAACTGTATCAACAAGTTAAAATCAACAAACATTAAGTTTCACATACGTTGCTATACATCAATATAACCTAAGCAACATTACATAAATTATTTAATTTCTGCTTCTTTTTTTTGTAAAACAAGAAGCATTGTTATTAAACCATCACTTATGACATAAGCAATCTTACATTTATGTATATGAAAACAAACCACACTGACACAATCCTAGTTGCAAGCATTTTACATTACAAACCAGACTGACACACTCCCAGTTGCAAACATTATACATCACTTATAATCTACCTAATCATTTTCAGTCAAACATTACTTAGCTAATTTAAGTCTTGCCCTCTTTTAAATGCCATTCCTCCCCTGTATGCATTGTTCCCACAGTTCCCATTTTTTTCCTATGTAGTTTGCGCCAACCTTTTTCTAAAGATCTCAATTCCAGTTGTTTTATCTCTGTTACTATAATCACTACTTCTAACATTGTTGGTTAAGATTTTGATTTCCATTTTCTCATAATTGCTTTTTTGGCAACCAACATAATTAGAGACAGCAAGGCTTTACCATGTCTAGGCAATTCCAGATGTTAGTGTTTCACTGTTGCAGTCATCACATTTGGGTTATCCCTGCCAGGGTAGCCCTTAGTAGGCCCGAATACCAGAGGCGTAGTATTTCTGCATCGGTTGCCGTTGACCCAGGACTGACAGGTTGTCAGTGTTATAAATTAAGGCAGCTGATGCCATTACATCAGTCTTTCTTGCTGAGGAGCCCGAAGCAGAAGCAGTTTGAACGAGTGCCGGTCAGCCGCTACCTGAGTTATTCGTTTCCGAATTGAAGATGAAGTCTTCTAAAGCTAAGCGCCCTGTTGGGGATCCTTTTTTCTTGCTCTAACCGATGTCAGAAAAAGTTAACAATTGTGTCGCCTTTGGAAAGCAAATACCACACTGAGATTTTCATTCTTACTTCGTCACTTTCTTAGGCCCAGACCACAATGTCCCCCGCTGTTGCTTTTGTGCTTGGTTCAACGCCAGAACTATATGTCATCAGGACCTTATTGTAGCTAGATATTTTCGCTCTCAGTCCACGAATACTGATGTGGCTTCTGTAAGCCTTCCAACAGCAGATCTTCCAAAAAAAGTAAAGATAAAGACAGAGAACACACAAGTCCAAAACTGCCAATAACACTTCCGTTAAACTTAGTTGTCAGTTCTCCGGTCCTCAGTGAGGTGCTTTCGCAGCCCCCGATGCCTGCTCTGTGGATATGCAGGCCGCTACTGAGACCCTTTTGGAGTCCAGTATGCCGCTAGACTCTTCATCGACTAAAGATCCTGCGGATGTCTGTACCTTGGATGGGTCCGGAGTTGCTGAGTAGGCACTGGCTTCTGAGG
Organism: Protopterus annectens; assembly: GCF_019279795.1. Lineage (NCBI taxonomy): Eukaryota > Metazoa > Chordata > Ceratodontiformes > Protopteridae > Protopterus > Protopterus annectens. The sequence continues at coordinate 904,544,238 of NC_056748.1, forward strand.
AAGTACTTTGCACTACCGATTGTCGACACAGACCAGTGACTTCTTTTGCGTCTTCTTTTCTTTCGAAAACTACAGAGTTAAGGGCCAGGGTATGAATCACACCCAATAAACTGACAACCCAATCTCAGGCACCTGCTTCCTTGCTTCCAGATGCTTGAAATGGCGGAAGACCTTAAAATGCTTATCAGGGGAAGCCAGGCTACCCCTTCCAACAAAAAAAAAAAAAAAGATTTGTCCTCTAGTTTTATCTGAACAGGAGTCTGATGACTCTGATGCATCTGAATATGAAGATATGCAACCCCTTTCTGCTTATGAGGATTCTGATGCAGAGGAATCCATTCCTTTAACCTCTCCACCTGAGGACTTTCCCTTTGGGGAAACTCTACATACCTTAAGGGAGCATTTCCAGTGGGAATGGCAGGACTATCCTCAGTCAAAAAAGAGACTCGGGGAATTATTAGATCTTCCACAGCACAGACCTCTGGCCATTCCTCCTTTCCAGGATGTTGTGGATGATATTTTTATAGAATCCAGTTTGACTCTTGACACCCTCCCTCTTGCTTCCAGGAAACCAGACAGGTACTATAGAGTCCCTGACTCTCACAAATTTCTTTTCAAAATCCAACTGCTGACCCTGAGGTTATCTTTCATTGACCTAAAGGAATTAAAGCAACTTCTGCTAAGAATTCCACCCCTCAGATAGGGATTCCTGAGCATTAGACAGATGGGGTAAAAACATATACACCTCTGCTGTTGTTGCTATTAGAGCACTAAATTGTCAGTTCCATAGGCTGAAATATCAGCAACATACCATGGAACTTCTCAAACAAAAAATATCTTCTTTTCCTGCTTGTACAGAAAGTAGTTACAAGAGTTAATGCATTCTGCAAGTCAAGTAACTAAGCACACCTTACAATGTGGTTTTGATGTCCTAGAAACATCATGCAGGGCAGCAGCCACTTTTTTTTTTCCTTAGAAGGCAAGCTTGGCTAAAGGAACAGCCCTTGCCAGACCATGTCAAATCCAAATTATTGGATGCACCACTGCACAAAGACCACTTATTTGGCACCAAGGCAGAGGAGGCCTTAAAAATGGAATAAAAAGCTAAATCTGTGCAGACAGACTTTTTGCAGGTCCAGCTACTGAGGTTCAGTAGGCATTGCCCCTCCACTCACTGGCCCTTTCCTGCCCCCTCCAGGTCAGCTCAGCCCAGACCCCAGGGAAGCAGGACCCCCAGACAGCAGCCCCAGGGAATGCATCGATCTAAGCAAAGGAGTTCCTCCTCTTCAAAACCAGAGTGTTAAGCCATCGCCTCATGGTAAAAACTCGCAATGACTTTACACTTCCACCCCCTCCCTCTGCCCACCCACTCTTGCCACCTAGAAGGAAAACTCTCCTTCCACGCAAGCACCTGGGCCACCATTACCAGTGACTGCTGGGTCCTCAGCATAATGTCCCAGGGATACAGATTTTGTTTCCACACTCTACCAACCCCAAAAGGGTTCCTAGATCTTCCCCCAAACCAATGGGCAGAGGCCAAAAAGCAAGTTCTTTCCCTGCTCTCTATGAGGGCAATAGAGCATGTTCCTGCAGAACAGGTAGGCCAAGGTTTCTACTCCAGACTTTTCCTGGTACCCAGAAAAGAGGGCACCTGGTGCCCCATCCTCAATCTAGCCATTCTAAACACTTTCCTGGTGATAGTAAAATGCAAAATGCTCACCCTCCAGCATCTTCTACCAATGCTTTCCATGGATGCATGGTTAGCCACCCTAGACCTAAAAGAGGCCTACCAACATATCCTAATTAGGGAATCTTGCAGGAAATGTCTACGTTTTGGGGCAGCATCACTGCACTTTCAGTTCTCTGCGCTTCCCTTTGGGTTATCCACTGCTCCCAGAGTTTTAACAAAATGCCTGGCTCTTGCCATTGCTTTTTGCAGGCAAAATAATATTCAAATTTACCCATACTTGGACGACTACCTGATTCAGGCATGCAGTCAGGAAAAGCTTCTAAAGCACCTGACATTTGTAAAGAACCTACTGACCTCCCTGGGTATACTATCAACAAAAAGAAATCCAAACTAGTACCCACGCAAAAGTTTGTATTCCTGGGAGCAAGCCTGGACACGGCATCCCAGATGGCATTCCTTACACTGGAAAAACAAACTTACCTTACAACCTACTTCTCTCATCTACCCACCAGACCCCAGTTATCCGCAAGGAAAATCCTGCAAACTCTGTGGTTCATGGCTTCTTGCATTCTTCTCATTCCATATGCCAGACTGCATATGAGGAAACTACAATGGTACCTAAAAAGCCTTTGGTTTCAACACTCTCAAGACCTGGAAACTGTTATACTAATGATACCTTGTTTATGGAAAGATTTTCTTTGGTGGTCTGCAGAATGCTACCACAACCCCACGCCACCCAGACCATCACCATAGACGAATCAGACTATGCCTGGGGTGCACACCTGGATGGCAAGTGCATTCAGGGCTAATGGGAGCTCAAGCCAACTACATCTGCACATCAACCAAAAAGAGATGTTAGCTGTTCAGCAAGCTCTGACAGCCTTCAGACCCCTACTCTCCCCAGGGTCTCTACTGATCAAAACAGACACCACACTGTGATGTGGTATATCAACAAGCAGGGTGGGACTCACTCGTACCCTGTGTGCAGGCTCGCCATGACCCTTTGGCACACGTCCTCAGCCATGCAACTACACCTGTTAACACAATTCTTGCCAGGCTCTCTAAACTCTCTGGGCGATAACTTAAGCAGAAATCTTCTGGACCCATATGAGTGGCTGCTTAACCAAAAAACCTTCACCCTTGTAACCCAGAAATGGGGCACCCCAAAGGTCAACCTCTTTGCTTCCCACTCCATCAGCTCAGCAAATTCTGCACCAGAGAACCTCACAGCAAAGCCTGGAAAGTGGATGTTCTATTCTCCCAGTGGGTTAACCTCTCTGTCTATGCATTCCCCACTCTACCCCTCATTACAAGGGTACTGCTCAAAATAAGGGAGGAAAAAACAAGGACAATCCTGATTGTCCCAGACTGGCCACGCCAGCACTGGTACCCTCTGCTGTGCAGCCTGTCACCACTGCCACCATGGCATCATCCTCAGATCATGACACTCCTGACCCAGAAGAATGGAGAATTCATGCACCCCATTTGCAGACCCTCAACCTGGCAGCCTGGCTTATTCCATGACCACTGCACAAGCTGCCAGTTTAAGCAAACAAGTTCTAGATGTTATGCGAGGCCAAATGCCCTAGCACTAGAAAGTCTTATGCTGACAAGTGGAAAATGTTTTACACCTGGATCCAGGCTAAGGGAGCCGGAACTGCACAGCCCTCCCTCCCTCTCATCCTGGATTACCTGGCTGACCTACTACACAGGAGTCTGTCCTTCTCTCCCATTAAAATTCATGCCTCTGCCATCTCTGCTTATTTCAGCACAGAGCCACCTCTTTTTTCCCACCCTCTCATCAAACAGGCCCTAAGAGGGGCTAACAACTTGAGGCCACTCAGAAGAGCACCTACCCCAGCTTGGGACCTTAACTTTGTTTGGAAAAGCTCACCCTGCCCCCCTTTGAACCAGCAGCGTCAGCAGAGTTAAAGTTCCTCTCTTGGAAATCAGGCTTGCTTCTGGCCATCACATCAGCTAGAAGAGTATCCAAGTTACAAGCACTAATGGCTGTAGAGCCCTTCATCATTTTCCATGCTAACAGGGTCTCCCTCAGGCCTAACCCATCCTTCATGCCTAAAATGGTGTCCAGTGTGGCTCTCAACCAATCCATTCATTTGCCCACCTTTATCCCTAACCCACAAAACAAGGTGGAAAGGATTCTGCACTCTTTCGATGTGCACAGACTACTCAGATTCTACCTAGACAGCACTAAATCATTTAGAAAAACTGATCAGTTGTTAGCTTTGCTGCAGGAGCAGAGGGCAAGGCCATATCCAAACAAACCATTTTGAAATGGATAGCACACTGCATCCATTTCTGCTACAAGCAGCACAGGAAACCTCCCCTAAGGGGGTCAGGGCAGATTCTAACAGAGCAACCTCCACCTATGCAGCTTTCCTCTGAGGGGTCCCCACTAGGGACATCCTGGAAGCTGCAACATGGACATCTGTTCATACCTTCACCTAGCATTACCCCCTGCCTATCTTCTCCAAATCCAGGGCAGGCTTTGCCACAGCAGTCTTGCAGAGCATCCTAGCCAGCGCCAGTCTTCTTGACCTCCTCCCCCCTTGTCTTCAGCTTTGGGAATCAATCCAAATGTGATGACTGCAGCAGTGAAACATGAAGAACATAGTACAGTTGAGCACACTTACCATAAATGTAGATGTTCGAGTGTATTCATTGTTGCAGTCCTGGTTTCCTTTCTTCCATCCCCCTTGTCTCTCTCTCTATCCTTACAAGGATTTTTTGGTGTTTACTTTCTACTGGTGGTGTTCTTCCACCATAACCTAGCTCCCTCTTGGGGGGGCTCCTGACAGGTAGGGCAAGAAAAACTGATGTAATGGCATTGGCTGCCTTAATTTATAACACTGACGACCTGACGTCAGTCTTGGGGCGACGGCAACTGTTGCAGAAATAGTACGCCTCTGGTATTCGGGCCGACTGAGGGCTACCCTGGCAGGGATTACCCAGATATGATGACTTAAACAGTGAAAACACTCTATAACATTTATGGTAAGTGTACACAACTGTGCTTTGTATCATAGCTCAGAAAAATCATCTCCCTCATCACACAAATCTGCTCAGTCACCATCACAACAGTGCATCCTGCAGGGAATCCTTAAAGTCTGCCAACTCACTTCACTTCCAGAAAATGTCTTCCTAATTACCTCTTTCTTCCCTTTCATACTTCCAACATTTGCTATCTACCTTAGGAAAAATTGTCTGGAATCTACTTAAATATCTCTGTAAACATTTCCAAGCAAAAATCTTAAATCTTCTAAATTTTGTTGATATTTGGGAGACATTACATATATCCTCACATTGTTTCTTTGTGAATTGCTTATCCATTCTTCTTCCCAGTCCTTTCCGACTTCCTCTGATTGATTCTTACAGTTATCATGCAATATTTTATATGTTGTACTAATTATTCCTTTTTTAATGGGAGCTTCTGTTCTAGATTCTACTAAAAACTCTGCCAGTGCTGGCCTGTCATTTAAGACACCTCTGTTTATTTCTGTTTGCCTATATTCCGATATTAATCCTCGGTAGAGAAGGCAGTCTCTAACCTGCAGTCCAAATAAATTCTTGTCATCTTACCATTCTATCATCTTTCCCTGTCTAGTTATTTGCCCCTAATACCTTGGTTCCTTTGCCAGATTTCTCCAACAGATTCTAGCCCCCTCTTGCGTATTGTCTGTATCCCTAATTGCAGTCATCCCTATTGTTAGAATCTTTTTTCTCCATTCCTGTGTTGGTTTAGTTCTTAGAAGTCTTTCTGCTACTTCCCCCCTATTTCAACATCATCCCTTTCCACTTTGAATTATAGTTTTCTGCTTTTGCTGTGTATAGGAGCCTTAACTGTGTGGCTCTGAAATACCCCTTCAGATCGGGTAATCCCAATCTGCCCTTTTCTACTGGAAGAATCAACTTGTCCCACTTTACTCTTGTTGTCCTTTCTTCCAAGATAAAGTCCTTCAGATCTTTATTAAAATTGCTATCCACAACTTCTTCCCTGGTTAATAAAAGAATGCCTGACCTGTTTATAAGACTAAAGGGACTAAAAACATTTTGACTGCTTGTATCATGCTATCTATATCCATATAACAAAGCTTCCATTTTCTCAGTTTTTGTAATATCTTTTGTTTAGTCTCTTCCCCCATATCTTTAACTGCCACACTAGAATCATTTTTAATCCACGTACTTAAATACTTCATTTTATCTTGTCCCCATAAATAAGGCTATTGCTGAACGAACTGGTGTGTGGGTACATAATTTACCACTATTGCATTTGGTTTAGCTTCATTAAGTTTGCATCCCGAAAAGATTAAACTGTCTCAAAATGTTCCACAACACTGTAATGTCTTTTTTTGGTTTGTCAGGTATAAAATAATATCATTGCAAATAGAGACAGCTTTTCTGACTACCATACCAATTATATCCTTGAATTTCTGAGTCCCTTATTTTCTTTGCTAGTGGTTCTAAATATAAATTATCGGAAAAGACCTCACCCACATTCATTTTCTAGTCCGATCCGATGTTATATCCTCCAAATCAACCTTATATATTTTTCAGTAAATGCAAATGCTTCCATTGCCCTACTCATTATGTCCCCACCTTACATTGTCAGATGCTTTCTCTTCATTAAGACCCACTAACAGCAGTAGTATTTTCTGGATCATCATTGTTATGTTAATGTCAAATGTTTGCATCCCTTCCACAAAACCACACTGATCTGTATCTATCATTTTTGTCATTACTTTTGTCATTCTTTTAGCCATTGTAGACATGAACACTTTGTAATCATGGTTTAGTATTGAAATGGGCCTGTATGAAGCTGGGCCCGATGGATCTTTACCCTCTTTAGGTATTACAGCTAGCACTGCTTTTTTCCAGGATGTTGGTACTTCTCCTTGTCATAAAATGCTATTAAACAAAACCTTCCAGATCTTTATCACTTTTCCCTCCTAGCTTTGAAACTTCCACAGGAATACCATCTATTCCTGGGGAGTTTCCTGTAGATTGGTTATATATCACAATTTTTATCTCATTCCCTCCTATCCTAACCATTAATAATTGAGCCTCATTTACCTCTAGCCTTGGCATATTTAATTCTTCCTTAAACATTTTCTTTTGTATCTTTTCTTGATTCTATATTTCTGTGCTTCATACTGACTTTTATTAGAATTTCCAAAATACTTATAATACCTCTACAGGATCTCTTGTTACTTTTTTGTTATAGGCTCCCTAAGCTTGGCGACAGCCCTTTCTACTTTCTGTTGCCTGAGTCGTTGTGCTAAAAGTTTTTGTGCTCTGGTGTTGTCAAAAAAACAGTTGCTTAACAGCAGTCTTTCTAAACTTGTGCATACTATTGAGGTAATCCCTTATTTTCTGCTTAGCATTCTGCAGTTGATCCTCTTGTGTTTTGAGATTCCCCCTATTCTGTAATACTTCAGCATTTGTCAGTCCCTCTAAATAATTCTTGTTACTTCTTAACTATTGCTCCCTTTCTTTTATTTCCACCCTATTTTTAAACTCCACCTTAATTTTACTCCAATCTGTAGCTATATTTTCTGAAGAAATTTCTACCCTCTCTAATAGCTCCTCAGTAATCTCCACTCCATTCCATAAATTCCTCTCGTTTAAGCAGATAGGTGGGAAAGGGCCAGTGTCTCATTTTTGCTATGACGTCCATTTTTATTTTAGTTATTATTGGAGCATGGTCTGAAATAGGTATTGGTTATGTATCAAGACCTTCAATTAAATGCACTTATTGTTGTGAAATGTAAATTCTGTCTAGCCTAACCCAGTTTTATTTTGGGGAGTAATATGTAAATTCACTCCGAACTCCTATTAATGAATTCACATCTTCCATGCCAAGTATTTTTATAAATTTCTTCAAAAATCTAACCTCCTTTGTTGTACTTTCTCTTCTGGGCCCCCCAGACACATTCTCACTGCTGCAAACCACATTCCAGTCTCCACCTTTAAGTAATATTCATTGCTGAAAACAGATTATTTCTCCCAGAATTTTCTTAAGCTCTCTTATAGCAGTTTTAGGTGGAATATAAATACATGTCAGTGTAATCCTCCTCCCTTGCCAGTAGTCTGTTAGCATTATGAATCTGCCATTATTATATTTTTTATCCTCTTCTATTACTATTGGAGCTCCTCTGGTAGTTAATATAAGATCTGAAGTAGGCAGATTTCATTTGTCTGCAACCTGTGGGTTTCGGATCCGAGCCGGCATTTCAAAAGCTTAGGATCCCAGCTCCTAGCTCCTCCCGCTACCCATAATCCCCTGCCAAGCCCTAACTGACCTCAGATTTCGTTTGCCGCGTTTCAAGTAGCAACGGATTCCTCGAGCTCCTGGCAGCAAATTGTTCAGATAAGTTTTTGACAGGAAAACTTTAGAGTTTTACTCCTTTTTCTAGTTGTGTGTGTGTTTTAGGCTTTCCTCTCTTTACCTTAAATAATTTTCACGGGTTTTGCGTAGTTTTTGTGTGAGTTTTTCTGTTTTTTTGTGTGTGTGAGGCCTATAGGGTGTGCCATGTCAGAAGCCCCTCAGGCAGTTTTCTCAAAATGTACCGAGTGTGGCCACAAGCTGTCCCCAGCTGATGGCCACACTCTGTCAAGAATGCTTGGGGGTTGAACACCTGTCATCTGGTTGTACCATATGCGCAGGGTTCAACCCCCGAGCTTTAAGGGAGCGGAGGTCGAAGTTAGTACTGGCGGGACTTCTCCCTCCAGATGCTGCTTCGGTCTCTGCCACTGTTAGCCAGCAACCTACTTCGGGTGCTACGGTCTCCCTTTCCCCGGCAGGGACTCGACCTCCCTCCAAGAAGCCGGAGGATAGGGAGACCATTAGAGAGAAGGAGAGACATAAGGAGAGGCACCACAAACGGCGGGCTGAGACCTCTAGCTCGGCCCCTCGGTCTAAGCGGGCCTCTCCTGTGTCTTCTAGATCTCCTCCTCCTCGGCTCCATTCCCCTCTGTTCTCTCCCAGACCTGAGGAGGGGGAGACTAGCCCTTCGGTGAGGTCCCTGAGGCGGTTCTCTAGGTCCACTTCGGTGGCCTCATCTAGATCCACTTTTTCAATGTCAGAAGCAGACATGGACCGGATGATGAGGCGTTTCATCCAGGCCCAGATGCAAATGGGAGTGCTCTTAGCCCCCCCCCCCCACCGGGAGGGGCTTCGACCCCATTTTTCGCCCCCTTGGCTCCTTCTCCGACCCGTCTCCCGGGTTCGGAGCTGTCGGAGCCGGGCAGAGTTGGATCCGGGGGTGGTTCGGATCCAATTGGTCGGAGCATCTTGGATCCGATCCATCCCTTGAGTGCTTCGGGTACTTCGGACCCGACCTCTCGGAGCCGAGGGCCGAGCCTCGGATCCAAGGGAGCTGGTGTGTCTTCGACTCCGTCTAGGTCGGAGCACATCGGTCTCTCGGATCTGACGGTCTCGGCTCCGGCTCCGATCCTTGCATCGGATCCGAGTGGGGGTCAACTCTCGGAGCTTAGAGAGGCCGGCTGTCCCTCTGCTTTCAACATAGTGGAAAGGGCACTGTTGAGGACTTCCGGACCCCCGGTCCCTGCCGCGGCTCCACCCCGCACTCCCTTGCAGCTGGGCCAGGCTCCCATCAGCCGGTCCCAGGGACAGCCCGCCTTGATGTCCCAAGTAGTTCCTTTGGAACATCTGGCTGCTGAAGAGGACTCCTCGGACACTCCCCCCGAGGAAGTGCCTCGGAAGCGTAAGTGTAAAAGGAGACACGTGGACTCCCCTGAGTCCATTACCGAAGACACAGACTTGGATGAAGGGGAGGGCTCCCCAAGGTCACCCCCGGAGGACGTCTCCTTTGGAGACATTCTGGAGATGCTTAGAATCGGGGGGGGTCTGCCCCCAAGGCCTCCTCAGACGAGTCTATGTTCTTGGAGGCATTCGAGGCGGGCCCATCTACCTCTTGGGTGTCCCCTCCTGCCGATCCTCTGGTGGACCTTATTTCCACCAGAGCATGGAAGGAACCGGACACCGTTGAGCCTGTCCCCAAGCGTCCGGATCGAATCCTGAGCCCACCAGCGGACCGCACTCATTGAAGCAAAGGCCCCCCGGTAGATGCTATGATGATGGCCGCAGCCACAAAGAGGGAATTAGCCCAGGAAAGTCCCTCTATGCATCCTCCGAGCAAAGAGTCCCGCTCGATGGATCGCATTGGGAAGCGAGTTTTTAGTTCAGTAACCTTCTCTGAGAGCGCTGAACTACATGGCACATGTCATCAGGATGCAGCGGGACCTGATTAAAGAGTACGCGGCATCTCCCCCAGAGTCCATGTCGACGGAGGACAAGCACGTGTACTCCACCCGTATGGCCACTCTCAGATCAATTTCTAATACTTCTATGTGGCTACTTTCTCACGCAACTGAGGGAGCCGCTAGAGCTAGTGGAGCGGGCCTCGTCATGAGGCGTCAGGCCTGGCTCCGCCACTGTGATTTTGCAGAGCCCTTCAAAGTGACCTTCGCGAATGCCCCCTTTGATGGTTCTGCCCTGTTTGGCAAAACTGTTCGCGAAACGTTAGTCCAGAGCGAGAAGGACGGGAAGACGCTGTCTGCCGTCGGAGTCCGCTTCTCAGCTCCCCAGAGGTCCTTCTCGAAGAACCAAAAGGGACAGAAGAAGATGTGGTTCCGGAAGTCGCAGCAATCTCAACCTGCTCCGGACAACCAGTCCTTCCGTGGCAGAGGAGGACAGGGAGGTCGCCGTCCTAGAGGCAGAGGGGCTCCTAGGAACTTTGGGTCCAGAGAACCTTTCTCTGACAGACCCACGCAACAGCCCTGAAGGGTTGCCCAGCTGTCCATCTCTGGAGGCAGTCTGGGGGCATTTTTCGAGGCACCTGACATCTTGGGAGTCAATCACGTCAGACCGTTGGGTGCTTCGTGTGATATCCAGAGGTTATGCCATTCCCCTGAGCAAAATCCCCAGATCCCGAAGCCTCCCAGATGTACCACCCGACCAAAGGGAGGCGGCAGCTGTCGAAATCAAGCAGCTGTAAGAAAAAAAGAGCCATCCAGCGCGTCCCCCGAGATCAGACCGGATCAGGGTTTTACTCCAGGTTCTTCTTTGTGCCAAAGAAAACGGGGGACTTAAGACCGATTCCGAATCTACACACCTTGAGATTGACAGCCTGGCTGCTCCAGTTCCATCCTTGATCAGGACTCCCGGTATCTCGTCACCAGTCAAGGCCATTTTAGTGGCCGCTCATAAACCTTCCACTAGGAAGGTTTACCGGAGCAAATGGAAAAGGTTTTCTATTTGGGCGATTCAGAACAATATTGATCCTTTTTCTACACCAATGTCTGCGGTACTGGACTGCTTAACAGACCTCTTTCATCAGGGGGCCAGTTCTTCCACGGTAAAGGTGCAAATGGCAGCGATTTCCCATTATCATGTGGGTCATGAGTCAGCTCCCCTCATGACTGCGAAACTTTGCAAGACCTTTCTTAAAGGAGTTTTTCTGTTGAGGCCCCCTGTCAAAGAAGCTGTGCCACCTTGGGACCTATCTTTAGTCCTGCAGGCCCTTACTGCTCTTCCCTTTGAGCCTGCAGCTTCTGTAGATCTAAAGTACCTTTCCTGGAAGACTGCCTTCTTGGTAGCCATCACCAGCCAGAAGAGTGTCGGAACTCCAGGCTCTATGCGTCAAGCCGCCTTACCTCTCCTTTTTTCCCGATAGGGTGTTCCTCAGGACCAATCCTTCTTTTCTTCCAAAAGTTTCTTCGGAATCTAATATTAACCAATCAATCAACTTGCCGTTTTTTTTTCCTCAACTATAAAAACAAAGGAGAATATAAGCTGCATTCTTTAGATGTTCACAGACAATTGCACTTCTACATTCACAGAACGGCTGGTTATAGACAATCAGATCAACTGTTCGTCTCCTTTGCTAAATTTGCTATGGGTAAAGCAGTCTCCAAAGTCACACTGTCGAGATGGATTACTAATTGTATTTTGCAGGCTTATGACACTTCAGGTAGGCCTGCTCCTCAGAGGGTTACAGCTCACTCTACTAGGGCAATTTCCACTTCAGCCGCTTTTAAGTCCTGAGTGTCATTGGATGATATCTGTGCAGCAGCCACTTGGGCCTTGTCTCATACCTTCATTTCTCATTATAGGGTGGATGTTTCCAGGGGGAGAGCATCCTTTGGCTCTGCGGTGCTCCGGAACATCCTTCCATGATGGCCGCCCAAGATTTAGGTAGCTGGGGACTCTGTCCCACAGATTGCAGACAAATGAAGTCTGCCTACTTCAGATTTAGAAGTTATGTACTCACCATAACGTTCCATCTGAGTAGGTGACTTCATTTGGATGCAACCATTCCCCCCCTCCATCCCCCTGACCTATTTAGAGTAAGAGTTTATTCCTGTGTCCAGGTATTTTTTACTAGTATTCACTAGGCAAACTCAATCTGAGGTCAGTTAGGGCTTGGCAGGGGATTATGGGTAGAGGGAGGAGCTAGGAGCTCGGATCCTAAGCTTTTGAAATGCCGGCTCGGATCCGAAGTCGGATCCGAAACCCACAGGTTGCATCCAAATGAAGTCACCAACTCAGATGGAATGTTATGGTGAGTACATAACTTCTAATACTCTTCCTTTCTTTGTCCCACAGATTCCACTGAATAACCATCCTGAAAAGCTTTCTTTAACAAATTTGCATGTTCAGTTCTTTCTAAGTCTGTCTTCTGTAACATAGCCATTTGCACTCTACATTTTCATTATAGTTCAGTGCTCTTTCTTTTTTGTATTTATCTGTGAGACTGTTGACATTTAAAGACATTACAGAAATTATTATTGCATTAAAAAGTTATTACCACCTTTTTATGTGCAACTCCTTTTTTGTTAAATGTCTAGTTTCAGCTTTTGTGTTACATGCATACTGTTTGGCAGTTGAAATTTTATACAGTTGTTTCTTGTCATATCCATTTGAGCCTATGTCACATCTTAAATTATTTTTATTGCAAGCCCTCATAAAAAAAAAAAAAAAAAAAAAAAAAAACTATGTACATCTTCGTATACTGAAGTGTTTTACCCTCCTAGTATGAACAGAAGTCTCAAACTGACAGCCACACTTGCAGACGTAAGTTAACCTAAAAGAAAAGTTATGCATGCCAAAATGCATGGTGCAGTCTGTGCTTCTACTAAGTGTTAATTGATTTTGTCTTGGCTTTATAGCTCTCCCAGCTGGGAAAACCCCCTGAATGCTTAAGAGAAGATTGTGTCCTAGCCAGATGTCCTTCAAGGATGCATCTGCAGTCCTTGCAAATGGGTTGTCCTGTCGTCAGGCAGCCCTTCGGTCGGCCGAATTCCAAAGTCTGGGTCTGGCCTCGGCTGGTGTCGCACTTCACCCGACGTCATAGCTGCAGTTCTTCGGGTATAAAGGCATCAGCCGACACCATTTTCCCCAGTCTTTCTTGCCGCCCGAAGCAGAAGCTGTTCGCAAGTGCCGGTCGGTCAGATCCAGAGATTACTACTACTACCGAATACTACTTCGAAGACTTCTAAAAAGCTAAGTACCCCGTTGGGGACTCTTTCTTGCCTCAGCCGATGTCAGAAAAAGTAAATAATTGTTTAACTTGTGGGAAACAAATACCTCATAAAGATTTCCACTCTTACTGCTTACCTTGTTTAGGCCCAGACCACGACGTAGCATCTTGTTTAGCCTGTGCTTCTTTCAACCAACGGACGCTTAGACGTCGGTCGGAGTTTGCTGAACAGTTTTTCGGCTCAGATTTCGCGTACATAATGCCGTCGGATCCTCCAACTTCTCAAGTTGTTAAAAAACGCAAAGAAAAGGACCAACACTCGCGGTCCGCGGTTTCGGCCGAAACCACAGTTAAACAAACCGCGAGTGTCTCTGTTTCGGCCGACACCGAGCAAACGGTTCTATCTACAGCCGAATCCATGACTACTACCGAGGCCCCTTCTACCCTGGTTGAATCAGCCTCTGAAGTTCTACCTGCTACTGTGGTTTCACAAGAATTATCGGACACCATCCCTTTGGATGTTTCTACCCCTGCATGTGGTGCTGCTAGGCCGCCTGTAGCCATGTCTATAAAGGCCTTTGCCAGGGCTAAAGCAGCCAAAACTTCTAAGTCTGTGCCTGTTAAGCCCCTCTCTCACAGGCCCAGTTCCAGTTCCCAAATGCTTACTCTGGCAGAGGATCTCATCTCTTTAATAAGGGGATCCCAGTCTCACCCAGACAGGGCCTCTCAACCTCCAGAAAAGAGACCTAGAGCAGAGCCCCCTGAGCCAGTGTCCTCAGATGATTCTTCGGATGATACAGACAATACAGACCATCCAGAGGCTCCTTTTTCTACTTATGAAGATTCCGATGCTGAGGAATCGATTCCTTCTGCCTCTCCACCAGAGGAATTTTCCTTTGGGGAAACTTTACATACCATGAGAGAGCAATTCCAATGGCAGGGACAAGATTTCTCAGATTCAAGGAAAAGGCTTAGGACCTTTTTGCATTTACCACAACATAGGCCTTTAGCTATACCTCCAGTTCTTCCTGTTGTGGATGATGCATTTAATGATGCTTGCACTGCCCCTGATACTTTACCTCCAGCCCCTGCCAAGCCCGATAGGTTCTACAGGGTCCCGGACACTCATCACCATTTATACAAGGCACCTTTTGCAGATCCTGAGACAATCTCCCAGGGGCCTAAGGCAGTAGCTGCGACCTCAGTTAAAAACCCTCTACCTTCTGAAAGGGAATCCAGGTCCTTAGAGAGATGGGGTAAAAAAGTATACACCTCTGCTACTCTCTCAGCAAGGGCACTGAACTGTCAGTTTCATATGCTCCAATACCAGGAGTTTATGCTTGATCAGTTAACTAAGAAACTGTCCTCTGATGATTCTTTAGATAAGAAATATGTCCTAGAAATGGTGCATAACATTCAGCAGGTTAGTAACCATTCCTTAAAATGTGGCTATGATGCACTGGAGGCTTCCTTTAGATCAGCCATGACTGGCACAGTTATAAGAAGGCATGCATGGTTGAAAGAACAGGTCTTGCCGGATCATGTTAAAGCAAAACTATTAGATGCTCCTATGGACAAGGTCAGTTTATTTGGTTCTCCTGCTCAACAGGTACTGAAGAAAATGGAAGAGAAGGCAAAATCTGTACAAACAGTAAAAGATTTCTTACAGGTTCAGCCTCCAAGGTTTAGCAGGAACTGGCCTTCCAAAAATTGGTCCTTTCCAGACTCCTCTAAAACTCAGAGAGGCAGAAATAGGCGTTCAAGAGGCAGAAATCAATCCAGAGGAGGTGCCTACAGGGGACGCCAGTGGCAAGGTAACAACCAACGTGGCACAGACACAACTACTACCACTGCAACAGGACAATCACAGTGACTTGGCTCTGGCACCGCCTACCAGGGAACAAATAGCAGCACCCTTAGGCGGAAAGTTAGCCTTATTTTCAAAAAACTGGCACTATATCACAAGAGACAAGTGGATTTTGCAAACTATAGACCAAGGCTACAGGTTTCATTTCCACACTTTACCAGGAAAAAGAGGAATGCCAAACCTGCCACCAAATCAAAAAACAGAAGCTCTAAAACAAATAGCTCAATTAGCAAAGATGAGAGCTGTGGAAAGGGTACCATCTGTGGAACAAGGCAAGGGATTTTACTCCAGACTATTCCTGGTACCAAGAAAAGAGAAAAATTGGAGGCCTATTCTCGACCTGTCCGCTTTAAACACATTCATCATTGTTCCAAAATTCAAAATGCTGACCCTACAGCAACTTCTTCCCATGCTGGGCAAGGAGTATTGGCTGGTAACTCTAGATCTCAAGGAGGCATACCTGCACGTCCCCATATGACCAAATTGCAGAAGATACCTCAGATTTCTTGCAGGATCAGAGCATTATCAATTCTCAGCATTGCCCTTTGGCTTATCTACTGCGCCCAGAGTGTTCACGAAATGCCTGGCATCAGTAATCGCTCACTGCAGGCTTCAGGGAATCCAAATATATCCATACCTGGACGACTGCCTGATACAAGTGGACAACAAAAACAAGCTAACAGAAGACTTACAAAGAGTCATTTGCTTACTACAAGCCCTGGGATACACAGTCAATATAAAAAAGTCAAGACTGATACCATCCCAAAGATTAACCTTCTTAGGTGCAGAATTGGACACAGTAAAACAGATGGCATTCCTAACTGCAGAAAAACAAGAACAACTTCCTCTCTACTTCTTGGCATTAACAAAGCAGAACAAACTAACAGCAAGGAAAGTACTGCAGGCCTTGGGCTTCATGGCATCCTGCATAATCCTGGTCCCCATGCCAGACTGCATATGAGAAAGCTACAGTGGTACCTAAAGAATTTATGGTCTCAACACAGGCACAGCTTAGAAACCGAAATACCACTAATTCCATGCCTGAAACAAGAGTTCCTATGGTGGGCTCAGGCATGCCAGTCAAACCCAGGTTTGCCCTTCCACAGCATTCAACCAAGCCAAACCATCACAACGGGCGCCTCAGACCTCGGTTGGGGGCCCACATGCTGGACAAGTGCATACAAGGCTTATGGACTCCAGATCAGCTGCACCTGCACATAAATCAAAAAGAAATGCTGGCAGTAAAACTAGCAATCCAGAATTTCAGACCATTTCTCCAAGAAGGCCAGTTGATAAGGACAGACAACACCACAGTCATGTGGTACATCAACAAACAGGGAGGCACTCATTCATACCCTCTATGCCGGATGGCACTGGACCTATGGAATATGGCTCTGAGTTACAACATTCAGTTACAAGCAATTTTTGTACCGGGAAAAGAAAACATCCTAGCAGACATATTAAGCAGAACTACCTCGGATGCTCACGAATGGATGCTACACCCGGACATCTTCAAGGTCATCACAAAGAAATGGGGACTGCCACAAATAGACCTATTCGCATCCCCACTCAATCACCAGCTCAAGAAATTCTGCACAAGGACGTACCACCCACTTGCTTGGAAGGTGGACTCTCTATCCTTCAGTTGGAAAGGCCTGACAGCATATGCATTCCCACCTCTTCCTTTGATGCTCAAGGTGCTATTGAAAATCAAAGAGGAACGTCCAAGGATAATTCTGATAGCTCCAGATTGGCCAAGACAACATTGGTACCCATTACTGAGGAGCATGTCTCGGGGGAAAATGTGGACACTACCCCTGATTCCTTTGATGTTAACTCAGAGCGACTACAACATCCTGCATCCAAACCTGAAAACTCTGCAACTGACTGCTTGGAACATTACATAAGAGCAACTAACCCAGATTTATCCCAAAGGGTTAAAGACATTATCCTTGAGGCCCGCAGACCCTCAACAAGAAGGAACTATGCAGGAAAATGGAAAAGGTTTCTCATTTGGAGTACCAAGAGGGGCAAAGATGTGTCAAAGGTAGACATTGCCAACATCCTGGAGTATTTGGCAGAGCTTTTCCATACAGGCCTGTCCTATTCCTCCATCAAGATACATGCATCAGCTATTTCTGCAGAATACAGCTTGATCCCCTGTCTTTTCGCATCCTCTACTCAGGCAGTTTCTGAGAGGAATTAAGAATGTAAAACCTCCTAGGAAACCACCATTACCAGCATGGGACTTGAACTTTGTGCTAGAAAAATTGACACTCCCCTTTCGAACCAGCAGCAACAGCAGATCTTCAACACCTATCCTGGAAAACTGCTTTCCTGCTGGCAGTTACCTCAGCAAGAAGGGTTTCTGAGCTACAGGCTTTAATGGCAGTACAACCCTTCCTAATCTTCCATCAAGATAGTGTCCATGAGAACTAATCCTACATTTATGCCTAAGGTGGTATCCAGAGTGTCTTTAAACCAGGCAATCCACCTACCTACCTTCTTCCCAATCCACAGAACAGGGGGGAAAGACTGCTGCATACTTTGGATGTACATAGACAGTTACACTACTACCTGGACAGAACCAAGGGCAATAGAAAAACTGACCAGCTTCTGGTAGCATATGCAACAGGAAGGGAAGGAAAAGCAATTTCAAACAGACAATCTCCAAGTGGATAGGAAATTGCATTAGATTCTGTTACTCCTACCATGGAAAGCAAATTCCACAGAACATAAGGCCTCATTCTACAAGGGCTACAGCCACTACCACAGCTTTCTTACGAGGAGTGGCTACCAAGGACATTATAGAGGCTGCTACTTGGACCTCCGTGCATACATTTGCCAAGCATTATAACTTTCCTTTATACTCTAGATCCCGAGCAGGGTTTGCCACTGCTGTTTTGCAAGGGATCCTAACTACACCATAATTTCTTCTTCCTCCTCCCTAGTTTGGCTATGGTATTCTACCCATTTGTAAGGACTGCAGATGCATCCTTGAAGGACATAGTACAGTTTTGTACCTACCATAAATGTAGATGTCCGAACAGGATTGCATCTGCAGTCAGGATTACCCACCCTCCTTCCCCTCTGTGGTATTCCTAGGGTATTTGCCCACCTAATAGCTAGCTGGGGGGGGGGATCTCTTATGGTGTATTTGTTTGTATATATGTACATACATGATTATTTTTTCTGTTTGCCTTCTACTATTTGGAAACATTGGCATTTATCCAAAATTTAGCTATCCAAGAGGGCAACTGGCATCTGGGGCAAGAAACACTGAGGAAAATGGCGTCGGCTGATGCCTTTATACCCGAAGAACTGCAGCTATGACGTCGGGTGAAGTGCGACACCAGCCGAGGCCAGACCCAGACTTTGGAATCCGGCCGACCAAAGTG
Source organism: Protopterus annectens (assembly GCF_019279795.1). Taxonomy (NCBI): domain Eukaryota; kingdom Metazoa; phylum Chordata; order Ceratodontiformes; family Protopteridae; genus Protopterus; species Protopterus annectens. Next base: position 904,562,715 of record NC_056748.1, read on the forward strand.
CTGCCTGACGACAGGACAACCCATTTGTAAGGACTGCAGATGCAATCCTGTTCGGACATCTACATTTATGGTAGGTACAAAACTGTACTTTTCTGTCTCCTTTTTTCCCCCACAGTTTATCACTGTCCACCAGACTGTAGCCAGTTTCTCTTCTTCAGATTGTTTCTATGGAAACATGAAGACTAGCTGCACAATTTTTACTATGTAAACATGAATTTGATAGAAAAAGCCTAATAGAATTCAATATTATTTTTTCATTTAATTACTGTGTCTTAAAACTTGCTACTAGATCACTCTAAGGTCCTTAATCCTGCAATTCCCCTATAGAAGAATGTGAAAAAGCACATTCTTTTTTTTTCTTGTAATGCTTTTTAAACAGGTTTTGTCTTTTACATTGCATTGCCTACATTTCTTAAAACTGAACAAGAAGAGAGAGAGAAGAGAGAAAAAAAGAACAGTAGCCCCTGTTTACAATCCCTATTGCATTTAAAAAATACTGGGAAAACTTTACTTTATAACAAGTAAAGAAAACCACACACCACAAAAATAGTGTTTAAGAAAAAAAAATATTGACTTAGTTAACTGTGTCCATCCTCTTCCCCTCCCCAAAGCACCTTTCTGAACATTAACGACATAAAGTAGGGCATATGCTTTTTGAGTCCCCCACAAGTCCATCAAGTTCTGAAAAGTCCAATATTTCCAGATTTTCTTTTGTCATATTTCTTAAGTATAATTAGTGCATAGTATAAACCCACATTACTGGTTTTATTTCTGTTCATCTCCATCTCCCAAGTCCTGACTCTGCTTCATTTCCTACATACTCTTGACTCTTCTAGTTAACTGTTGTGCTCACTTCCTTCTCTCCCACATTTTTTTTTGAAATATTGGATAAGGGTTCACAGGTATAGTCTCTTTCTGGTCTTTATTAGCAGAAGATGATGAAGCAAAATCTCTTTGTTTCACAAGTTACTTTTTGTTTTACAAACTTTTGTGTTTTTTTCCTTAGCATGTACTTCATCAAAAAATGATTTTTCCCTCCAGGGAAGAATACCTTGAAGACAGCTGGATACAGCAGTTTGAATCTCACACCTGCAACTCAGCATTCTCTGAATAGTGGAATAAATTTGCTCCTCTTTTGAGTGGTGTACAATGAGTAAGCATTCTCCACAAACACTCTGCTCCCACTTTTAGTACTTTTTCTTCTGCCACAGTTTTGTCAGAATCCTCGCCTTCTGCTTGGTAGGATTGCATCTTTACTATTTAAGGCCTAGGTTGCTTTCTTATACCCAGGTTTGGAGCATACACACAATGTGCTGTTTCAACTAACACCTCCTGCTGGATAATACCATACCAGCTTCTCATTTATGCTTTCATAAAGTTAATGCAGTCTGTTCCTTCTAGCTTTTCAGGTATAGCTGAAAATCTCAAGTTTTCCCTACATGCTCTGTCCTCTAATTCTCTTATTTTTTGAAGCATCTCTTCGTGAGCAGTCTCATATTCGGACAGCTTTTTCTTCATTCAGACCTCTGATTTTTGCAGCTTTATCACCTCATCTGAATATCTTTTTAAATCCGCTTCCTTTTTTCCAACTTTGTTTGTGTTTATATACTCAGTCAGTGTTTCATTTATTTTAACTGGGTTTGTGTACAGTTGTCCTGTATATTCCTGTAGATTACTGGAATTTGTCTGGAGATTGCATTGTGTTTTGCTGAACAGCTGCAGAACTTCCCTAGTCAGTGATTCTTCCTCACTTTTTGTAGCTGATTTTTTCCAGGTCCTCTGTATTTCTGTTTTACTGGCATCCAGGCAGTACACTTACTAGCCTGTTACTGAAATTTGCCCGCAAACACAAGTCTACTGGCTTTCTTTGCCGAGTTTTTCACACTGGCAGAGTTAGAATTAAGCTTTTACTCAATGTGCAACTGTCTTGGAAGTCCTTGGCAGATGGTCTTTATCTGTTTGACCTGCACAGATGTAGATATCAAAAGAAAGATTTTTTGTGATTATCATTTTTGTTTTTAGTAGGCTGTCCTCACTGTAAGCTGTTCAATTTAATTTTACTTGTAGTGAAGAAATGTATTACTAAGCAGTGGAAGTCAGCCACCGCTCTTGTGTTTCATGACATGATATCCTTAATGCAGCCATTCTTTTGGATTCATAGATTGTTAATAGGCTAAACAACCCAGGGGTGGGGGGGGGCTTTCTAAGCTTAGCCAAGTTTTTCTGAAAGAATAGTTATGTCTTGTATCTCTCTCATTCTCTCTCTCTCACTTTACCAGAGAAAAGTATTATGGGGAGATAAATGGGGTAAGTCATTGGTATAGTCAAATTTTATTCAAGATAAGTTTTGATCTGATGTTGTCAGTCTTTGTTCATTCTTGGCGAATGTGACTCTGTTCCTGTCCTGGGTAACAGGGTCAGCCATTATACGTCTCTCACCAGCCAAAAAACTCTCGAGCTGAGACTCTACCCATAATGCCCCTCTCTTTATTACCTGTGATCTTGTTTGCCGCTCTGTCAGCAGGACGTGTCTGCTGTTGCTCTCTGCTAAGTCCTTAAAAAATTTACATGCACATATATATCTTAACTTTATATAATAGTTTCAGCTGTGTTTGAATACTGTACCCTATACCTTTGGTAATCTCCATTACCATTGTTGGTAATTCCCTCTGCCACCTTTCTTACCTCTTGTGGTAATTCTTATTACCGTCATTGGTACCTCTTTTCTTTCCTTCTCTTATACCTTTTTGATATTCTCCACTACCATCGTTGGTAGCCTATCCTTGGTGTATGTGTGTGTGTGTTTAGCGATTGTTATATTTAAACTCTAATTATTAAAATGGCAGAAAAACATAAAGGCACTTCTGTATTTAAACAGCGTTAAGAGTGTGGACGAAAGATGCCTAATTCTTATGGGCATCTTTTGTGTGTTTATTGTCCATGAAGTCCACATTTCGACCAAAATTGCGACATCTGCCAGGCCTTTAGTAACCAGGCCTTTCTCAAGCATTGGAATAAGCTCATTTAAAGGGCATGTTGAAAAGTACTTTTAGTGAAGCTTTGTCCAATTCCCCTCTGAAATCAGACCCTTTCAAAAAGAAGAGCCACTTGGTAACGGTCTCCCTCATGGCACCGGTGGTCCAAAAACGTAAGGGTCTGGTTCTGACTACCTTCTCGGAACCGAAAGCAAAGGTACCGAAGCTACAAATTCATGAATGTTCGGCACCGAATACTGCCACTACGGTGCCTTCAGCACCAGCACTGGCATCTTTGGTTTTCATCTCAGTGCTGACATCTCCAACGGTGCCTCAGCAGGCTTTACCCATACCCTCGTTGCAGAAACCAGATCCGAATCTTCCCAGGACGAGGTATTCACCTTCCATATACCGTAACAGCTGGTACAGGGGGAATCTAACTGCTGTGCTCCGAAACTCCAGTTGAAGTCAGAAGAGGAGATAGTGCAGGAGTCCGCGGAGAAGATAACCCAACTCCAGGAGGGAGAGGGGCCCGAGAAGAGGCAGGAACACCTTTGGCCACCAACAGCTGATCGACCAAACTCGCAATGTCTACCATGGAGAGATTCTTGCAGGATCAAATGGATAATCCTTAAAGGAGACTCTGGTTGGTCCAGAAAGGGACTAGGCAGCTGGCCAACCAAGACTCCACTGCTGGTTCCAAGGGTCTCGGATCAGCTTCTGTTGTTTATTTGGAGCTGACCTTGTCTCTCGGACCTTTTTCGGTTGCAGGTCCTCCCCCATATATTGCTTTGGTGAGCAGACTGTCGGAGCGGGGTGTGTACTCTGTTCCGAGGTCTTTCTCTGTTCTGGGCTCCCACTCCTCTCTGGGGGGGATCCTGCCTTCTAGGTTATGGAGATAGCTTTAGCCTTTTCAGGATCTCAGCTGGTCCCTCCTGCATCAGAGTGTCACATTGCCATACCTTCTAGTCCAGAGCTGACAGAAATCACAACAGCAAGACAACAAGCACCGATGCTTCGTTACCCCTTTACAGCACCCCTCTTCTTCAGAGTCTTCCTCAATGATTCTCACCGAGCCCCCCCCCCCCCGTAAAAAGACACACAAGAGGAAGCACCTAGATTCCCCGAAGATTCTGTTATTGAGGGCACAGATTTCAATGAAGGGGAAGGTTCCCTCCGGTCACCCACTGAAGATGCCTCCTTTGGAGACATCCTAGAGATCCTCAAGCAGAGGAGTAACTGGAAGCCCCAAGACCTGACCTCAGAGGAATCCGTGTACTTGCAAGCGTTCACTGCTCAATCATCTACTTCCTGGATGACCTCACCTGCTGACAGTCTTAAGCTGATCGCTCATTGGGCTTGGAAGGCCCCTGATTCCATTGAGCGTATTCTTTGGAGACCAGATAAAATTCTATCCCTGCCAGAGGACCACCAATGTTGAGCCAAGGGTTTAGCAGTTGATGCCATGGTTGTGATGACTGCCACCAAGAAGGAACTCACAGATAAGAGTCCTACTGTATATCCTTCTAACCAGGAGTCTAGAAAGATGGACTGATTTGGAAAGTGGGTCTACACTTCATCGACGTTCGGATTAAGGAGTTATCTGATACTGTCGCTGGAGCTGTAGCTGTATCTAATGAGGTGCAGGATAAGGTCACCTTTCAGCTATCTACCCTGGAGTCTATATTGAACTTGTCTATGCAGCTTATTGCACACACAGCTGAAGGCACGACCAGAGCAGTGGGTTCCGGCATTGCCATAAAGGGCCAAGCCTGGATGCACTTGTGTGAATTCATGGAGCCCTTCAAGTCTTCCTTCATGAATGCGTCTTTTGATGGATCATTTTTGTTTGGCCCCAAGGTGAATGACACACTAGTTAGGTGTGAAAAGATTGGAAAGACAGTGTCTGCTGTGGACATTCATTTTTCTATTCCTCACGTGGTGTAATGTATAAATTCCTATGGTAGATGGATGTTATGCAACATTAATAGTGACGTGAATGTCTCTTTAAGGAGTATGTATTTTTAACCTTGTGTAGGTCCTGAAATTTTTAAATGAATCGTAGGGGTATTTACTTGATGTCATTGGCTGCTGGTAGTTTAAGACACTGCTATAAATGGTTGGGTATGTCTGTTAAATGGTGTCTGAAGAAGTTTGGTGATTTTAAACCTGACAAAAGCGCTTACAAATAAACGGTATTCTACTGGATTTAGCACCTGTGGGTCTCTTCCTTTGCTGCTATTTTGCTTTTCAGAAAGGAGATTCTGACAATAGGGATGACTGCAATTAGGGATATAGACAATAGGCAAGGAGGGGGCTGGAAATTATTGGAGAAAACTGGCAAATAACTAGCGAGGGAAAGGTAATAGAATGGGAATAGGCCAAGAATTTATTTGAACTGCATGTTTGAGCTTGCTTTGCTTATCAAAGATTGATATCTGAGTATAGGCAAAGAGAAAGAAATAGGGAGTCCCTAAATGAAATACCAGCACTGGTAGAGTTTTTAGTGGAATCTAGAACAGAAGCTGCCATTAAAAAGGAGTAGTTAGTAGAGCATATAAAATATTGCACGATAACTATAAGAATCAGTTAGAGGAGGTTAGAAAGGATTGGGAAGAGAGACTGGAGAAGCAGTGCACAAGGAAACAATGGGAGGATATGTGCATCTTTCCCAAATATGCAACAAAAGCTAGAAGATTTAGAATTTTTGCTTGGAAATGTTTACACAGATATTTTTATACCGCACGTAGACTCCAGAGAATTTTTCCTTAGGTAGACAGTAAATGTTGGAGGTGTGATGGGGAGGAGAGAGGTAATTGGGAACGTATTTTCTGGGAACGTGGTCAGTTGGCAGACTTGAAGGATTCCCCGTGGGTGGGCAGATTGGTGTGACGAGGGAGATTATTTTTCTGAGCTATGATGATAGAATTGGAATTGCCTAGACATAAGACCTTGCTGTCTGTAATGATGGTGGCTGCCAAAAAAATAAACAAATAAATAAAATTAATAGAAAATGGAAATCAGAATCTAAACCATCAATATTAGGAGTAGTGAATAAAACTGGAATTGAGATCTTTAGAAAAAGGTAGGATCAAACTACATAGGAAAAAATGGAAGTTGAGGTAACAATACATGCATAGGAGAAATGCGGTTTAAAAGAAGGCAGGACTTAAATGAGATATGTAATGTTTGACTAAAAATGATTGGGTAGATTATAAGTGATGTGTAATGTTTGCAACAGGGAATGTGTCAGTATGGTTTGTGATGTAAAATGCTTGCAGCTAGGATTGTGTCAGTGTGATTTTTCTTTTATATAAATGTATGATTGCTTATGTCATAAGGGATGGTTTAATAAAGATGTTTCTTGTTTGGAAATAAAAGGGGCTGGAACTGAATAATTTATGTAATGTTGCTTAGGTTGTATGATGTATAGCAATACATGTGAAGCATAATGTTTGTTAATTTTAACTTTTTAATACAGTTTGATTACTTTTATATAAATGTAAATGTGCCTATGTCACAAGTGATCAATCAATAAAGGTGTTTAAAAAACAGACATAAGCAAACATACATTAATATAAAAGAAAAACTCTATTAGCAAATTTCCAGTTGCATACATTATTAAAAAAAAAAAAAAAAGAACATATGTGATGTATAACTAACATCAGCCCAACATTACTTAAATTGCTGAATTCCTGACTTTCCTTAAACCTCACTTCCCCTGCTGGACATCATTATGGATGTATTGTTTTCACAATGTCCATGTATTTCTATGTAATTTGTTCCTTCCCTTTTTTAAATATCCTACTTCTAGTTCTTTTATCACTGTTAGTGTTCAGTACTTCAAATAAAGTTGTTTAGACTTTTATTTCCATTTTCTAGTAATTGGTTTGTTTTGGCAGCCACCAGAATTAAACGTAAAAGGCATTAATGTGTCTAGGCAATTCATATCCTGTGTACCAGCTGTACCTCTCAACCTCGCAGTACAAGAAATCTGGACAAAGCCAAAAATAATGGGGGGACAAAGACCCAAAAATAGGGCCTGATTTTTAATATTGTCCCTATAAACTTAAAAAAAAAATGGTAGAATAACAGGTTTTGCTTTATTATTTTTTTCTGAAGGAAATGAAATCTTAAACTCAAACATCTGTCATTATGTAGTATTATTTAGTGATTCCTTCCTCAGTGATTTGTCAGAAATCGACAGATTATATGAGGAACAGACCAAAAATATGAGGCAAAAATCTGAATCTGAAAATCTGGACAGTTAGGATGTATGGTCCCAGCTCAGAAGAATGAATTTCCTTAGTTACACCCATTTGTTACCGCAATATTTCTGACTGAGTACTCAGTAGGGAATTTTTAAAGTTATCCAACTTATTATACTCCCAAAACATATGTTCCCAGTTACCGCTCTCTTCTCCATAGGCTGCAGTGGTGCAGCGGTTAGCATTGTCGCCTCACAGCAAGAAGCTCTCTGGTTCGATTCTCGGCTGGACCACCTTCTGTGCGGAGTCTGCATGGTCCTTCCAGTGGTCGAATGAATTTAAAGACATGCAGCTAGGTGCGGGCGTGTGCCTTCCTTGAAGGTTGAGTGCTGGGCTGGCAACTCGACACCGTAAAAATTCACTGCCAATCATTAGTGGACCGGAGTGCCGCTGTGGTGACCCCTAACCGGGAGAAGCCGAAAGACAAGTACCCCTCTCTTCTCCATCATATTTCCAACATTTGCCATCTACCTGAGGAAAAATTCTTTGAAGTATGTTTGCGGATAAAAATTTATATGCAAGCACTTCCAAACAAAAATCCTAAACCTTCTGAACTTTGTTGCATACTTGGAAGTCATACATATGTCATTCCGTTGTTCCCTTGTAAACTGATTATCCATTCTGTCTTCTAAATCTTTTCTACCCTCCTCTGACTGATTCTTATAGTTACTGTGCAATATTTTATATGCCCTATTAATTATCTCTTTTTTAACAGCAACTTCTGTACTGGCTTAAACTAAAAAACTGTACTAGAGCAGGTCTTTCCCTTAGGATTATCCTATCCCTTTCTCTGTACTCTGATATCAGTCCCTAGGAGGGAAGGCAGTCTCTAGCCTGCATTCCTAATGTCTTCTTGGCCTCATCCCATTCTGTTACTTTTCCCTCTGTAGTTATTTGCTCCCAACACCTTGGTTCCTTTGACAGTTTTCTTCAATAAGTTCTAGCCCCCTCTTGCCTATTCTCTGTAGACCTAATTGCAGTGATCCATATCGGCAAAGTCACCTTTCTTCATTCTTTTGTTTAGTTCTTAAAATACTTTCTGTTCTTTTATGAATATAATATTCTGTATGGCTGTTATTCTCCTTAATGACATGCACCCAAAATCCCACTCTTTTGATTCTTGAGTTCTAACCCCCCCTTCATCATTATTCCTTTCCACTTTAAATTACAACTTTCTGCTTGTGCTGTGTATATGAGCCTTAATTGTGTAGCTCTGAAATTTCCCTTCAAATCAGGTGATCCTAAATACTTCATCTTTTCGAGTCCCTGTATTTGAGTATTGCTGAACAAATTTATACATGGGTACATTTTTACATGCGTAGCTAGGGTATAACTATTCCTGGCTCCACAAAGTGTACTCTTCGATTTTTCCCTTGGAACTAGACAAACTTTCAACTTAAGCACTCGGACCATTCACTTCTCATCCCGGCACTTGCTCAAAACTCATAGCAAGCACTAATAAACTTTAGCACTAGACCCCCCCCCCTATACTGTAGAGAAGGACAAGTTTCTCTATTCAACCTTACCAGCCAATCAGTAAAACAGTTCACTGTACCCATCCAGGCATGTCCAAAGGGCAGTTTCAGGTGTATTTTCCGGTCCAACTGGTGAATCTGGGCATTTTGAGGCAATGTTACAATTGCCTCATGTACACAGACAACCCTCTCCTCCTTCCACCAAACACTAATACATGCGAGAGATGCAATTGTACAGCTGAACTGGAGGCTAAGCTCTCTCAACCCAAGACTGGACCAGGCAGTCAAGAGGAGAAGGGAATTACTTGCATCACACCACCAGTCTCGCATAGACCTATGAAACTAGCACTGGCAAAAAAACGCACATAAATACACGAAAACATACTCAGATGCTCTAAATAAAAATCTGCAAAAGCAACAGAGACCTCCAAAGCAGACATCCAAGCAACTTCCACCCCCCCAACACAAACCATGAAATACATACTTCACAAAACCATTGTGCCATGCAATCACAGCCCTTAAGGCAAAATAACATACCCAGCACACTAGTAGTAGGTGACTCTATAGTCAGGCACACTGACGTCCCACTCACAAGGCTGAACAAGGCGAAGGTTACTGTTGGCTGCCTGTTAGGTGCCAGGATCTGCAATGTAACACAAGCACTCCGGTCACACCAGAAAAAGTACAAATATGACTGTCATTGTCCATGTTGGTGTGAATGACCTGAGCCGTGCCTCCCTGGACTACATGAAAAGAGACATGGAGGAGCTCACTGATCATGTAGCCCAGGCCGGTATGACCCTGACCCTGAGTAACATCCTGCCCTCACCAAGAATGATACCACGGTATAGAGAAAAAATTATCTATTTCAACAATTGGCTAAGCTTCTGGTGTCACTCAAAGGGGATCCAGTGTCTGTCAGCCTGGAATGACATGCTCGACAAGCCACGCTGCTTCGCTAGAGAGGGCTTGCACCCGTCACCCTTAGGCTTTCGAATACTGGCCAAGGCTCTTGCTACCCCCATAGTGCCTTTTTTAGGCAAGGCTCAAAAGACAAACCCACCGTGGTAAATAGCACAAGTAACAAAAAACTGAGGGTAATGCTACTCAGTGCCAGAAGTCTAAACCTCAAAATGCATGCACTTGAGGCACTCCTCGTTATGGAGAAAATCGATATGTATCCAGTAACAGAAACCTGGTTTAAGGCTCCAGAGAGCACCCCAGCACTACCAGGCTACAACTCATACCATACATTTCGGCCACAAAACACGGACCGAAATACAAAAGGCAGGGGAGTATCCATATTCATCAAGGATACCCACACCTCCAGGTTAGTGGCACAGCACGATGCTTCAGAGGTCATCCACGTGGAACTAACAAGGGGCAAAACTGCTATTCAAATTATAGCTTGCTACAGATCACCCACCATGTCCCCGGACCCCCACTCTGCATTCCTGGAAACACTGGGAAACATAAAGGTCCTACCAAACACCTTGATATTGGGTGATTTCAATTACCCAAACATTAACTGGGAGAACTACTTAAGTACAAACACCCTTGCCCAACATTTCCTAGAATTTATAAGCTCAAACGCCCTGGATCAACTGGTCAACACCCCCACCAGAGGTGACAGCATATTGGACCTGGTCATTACCAACATGGGCGACCGGTGTTCCACACTGGACGTCAATCCCTCATTGGTTAGATCTGACCATAAATGAATCACTCTGGATATCCACATTCCGCCACCACCCCCAGTCAAAGAAACCACCGTGAAAAACTTTTCAAAAGCAAACTTCACATTACTTAAGACCGAGGTGGTAAGTTTCAAAGCCTCCATGCTAAACGATTGCACTGTCCAAGCTGCAAAATCCTTTACTAATGCACTGTACGGGCACCTACAAGAATACATGGATCATGCTATCCCAAACAAAACCAAGACTCACTCCTCCAAGAAAAGGAAACCAGTTTGGTGGACCCCTACCATAAACAAGTTGTACAATAGGAGGAGGAAACTAGTACAGAAAAGAGTAAAGTCCCAAGAAGGGAAGACATCCCTGATCAGTATCAGCAAGAAACGACTTTCCCTCATAAAATCATCCAAGGCTAGCTTCGAAAGAAAAATTCCCATGGACTCTAAAGATAACCACAGGCATTCTTTAACTATGTCAAGAATCTAAGTGGCAATTCTCAGATCTGCTCGGAGTTATTGCAGAATGGCACAAAATACACTGAACCGACCGATAAAGCCAGTATCCTGGCAGACAGGTTCAGTGCAAACTTCACCACCCCCAAAAGGGCCCATAACTATACCAGAAGAATGTAGTGCCCCTGAAATCACAGACACTCTCCAAAGCCAAACACACAGCATCAATGGGACAGGACAGTGTCCCAGGCTTCATCCTACACGAGCTCAAAGACTAACCCCTCACCTAAACACACTGTTTAAACTCAGCCTCTCCACAGGCTATGCACCCACAGAGTGGTGCACAGCAACGGTTATTCCACTCAACAAAGGTGGAGCCACAACGGATCCCTGGAACTATCGACCTATAAGCCTGACTAGCTTGGTCTGCAAAGCTATGAAGCCCATCATCATGGATCTCATTAACGGAGACATTGGGAACCTCCAAACACTGGACCCTACCCTGTTCGGCTTTAAGGGCAGATCATGCCTCCTAAACCTGATGGACTTTTGAGACAGTTACCAAGGCTATAGATGAGGGAAAGGTGGTCCACACAGCCTACCTAGAACTCACAAAAGCCTTCAACACCATTCCCCACTCGGGTATTATAGACAAGCTCACCAGCCTGAACATAAACTCCTACGTCACGAGATGGGTTGCCAACTGACTCGCAGACAGAACCCACTTGGTAAATGTTGCGGGAGCTAGGTCTGACTCTAACCCGGTTACAAGTGGCATTCCCCAGGGCTCAGTCCTAGGACCCCTCCTGTTCGGCATATACTTCTCAGAGGTACAGGCAAGCACAGGAGGACTATGGCTGACCAAGTTTGCAGACGACTGAAAACTAGGGGCTATAATTGACTCTCCGGCTGACACAGACATCCTCCAAAAGGGTCTCACTGAGACGCATACCTGGTGTCAAAACCATGGCCTCAAGCTAAATGCCAAAAAGTGCATAGTCATCCCCTTTGGAAAAAACAAAGTACCCACAAACTATCACATGGGTGGTAGCCCCTAAATATGGAAGACATAATAAGGGATCTGGGGACCCAAGTAGATAGTAACCTCTCCTTTGACAATTACATTGCCAAAGTGGTTAGAAAATCCTTCTATGTGGCCCACCTAATTACAAAAGGGTTTGCATCCAGATCGAAAGAGGTCATTGGGCTCCTCTACGCATCACTCATCAGACCCATCATAGACTACAATGCCGCATTTGGGATGTACCTTACAAGACACCTGCAACAACTGGAAAGACCACAGAAGTACCTCACCAAGAGGATTGCTGGCCTCAAGCAGATGCCCTATGCAGCTCGACTGAAGAAACTCCAACTGTACTCTGTTGAATACCGCCTACTCAGAGGTGATCTCTGCCTGGCATACAAGGCCATGTCTAACCCAGAATTGATGGACATGCTCCACCTAAAGAAAACCATATCCCTTTGAGCCGCATGCACCAGGGATCTAAACATCACCACAACAATAAATAGGACGTGCTGGAGGGATAGATTCCTTTCCCAGACACTTCCCATGCTCTGGAACAAGATTCCAATCTACATTAGGCAGAGCTCCTCGCTAACCCTCTTCAAGAGAAACCTTGACGAGTAAGATGGGAAACAGAAAGTTTACCCCAGGGATCACTTCAATGGCTCTGTTGGACAGAGGCACAGGGAACTAATCTAAGGGGGGTGCGGCAAAAGACAACACATTCTGGCTAGGCTTATAAATGCCTTCAGGCAGATAGCCTAGTACCTACGTATGAACCTACATAATTTACAGCTATAGCCTGTGTTTTGCCTTCATTAACTCACTCAGGCCTAAAATTACATTTTTTTGTATGTTTCCAGTTTATACCCATACCTCCTTATGGCGTCCAGATCTCTTTTAGGACTGTCTGACTTTAACTAAGTGACTTACCAGTTAATAACAGATAATATTAGAAAAGGTAAGGAGTTATTAACAAAATGACATTAAGATTGTTAGCTAGGATGTCCTGCAGTGGAGAAATTAATCTGTGTGCCCCTTATTCATATTTATGTTTCTGTTTTCATAACAGAGAGATCTATATTTTATTGAGGTGTATGGTGTGGAACTCCAAGATAGGAGATATGATAATTCATTGAAAATGCTGGTTTATCTTCAACTGTACGGAAAATATTACAAATTGTTTACGTTACATTGGGTGAAACTTACATGTTGAAGGCACAGGAAAATAATTTTCATGGGTGGCTAAAGCCAGGGAATCTCGTTTGGCTAGGCTTATAATAGGCTTTAGGGCCGCTAGCCTAGTACATACTTATGAGCATTGTTTAATATTTGCACTGTAAGTTGCACATGTGGAGAGATTTCTAGCATTATTTGTATTGCTAATTATACAATTAAACGTAATGCTTTCACGTTTCGGTAAGTATCTGTAAAGAGGAATCTCGTCACGTGAAAGCATATGTCTGGTTAATAAAAATGTTCTGTATATGTGTAGATTGTATAGTTTTCAATGTATGAAAATTTGCGAAGGGTTAGAAAATATATAATTAGTCGGTTGTGTGCTTTGTAGTATATTACAGTATTTCGGTAGAAGACTATGAATGCACTGTCTGCTTTTTAAGTTCATTTTTCATAAAATGCTTAGGGATGCAAGATGTGTGTAGGCTGCTATAGGTGTGACTCTCCACACCACATAGGTGTTAATGAGTTTATGTATTTGACATTTGTTGACTGGGAGTGTCTGACTGAGCTTGCGCCCTTTTTCAGCAGCGGCCTGGTGAGAGAAGCTGCACAAAGTATTGCATACACCATGAAAATGTTTACAAACAGTACAGTATACATGAGGTTATATAAATATGCATTATAATGCTTGGATTCCCACTTGTAACATGAGAGTTTAAAATGTGTTATTTATAAAAAAAAAAAAAAAGGCAATAAAACAATGTTAGTCATTCATGTATCTCCAATACATAAGGAATTCACTATTTAGAGGGGATGTAATGACAATTAACTTTTAAGATAAGAGTACCGTATATCAAATCTTAGTTCTTACAGGCAACAGCATGTACATCAGTCGTCAGAAGCCGAGGAGAAGTTGATAGAGAGATCAAGTGATAGAAAAGGTTGTGTCAAGAAAAAAAAAAGAGTAGTAGCTATGGCTAAACAAGGGAAAATTAGAGATTTATTTTTAAATTTATAAATTAGAGAGGATAGTAGTAGTGGTTAGAATCAAGTGAAATCTGAGAAGGGGGAAGTAAGCTAAAGTGGTAAAAGAAGGGAGGGAGGTAAATATGCGTAGTGGAGAAATTTAGTGAAAAAGGGTATTAGGAGTTACAGTTCTGTGGCTAGAATTAAGTATGAATTGAGAAGGGGCTGTGTGCAAAGGGGGTCAGGTTATTAAGTTCATGGTGGTTGTGTACAGGAGCAAGTTCAGGTATTTAAGTGGACTTTTAGGGCAATTTTAAATGGGTAGGGCTGTGTTAAAGGTAGCTTACTGTAGTGGCTAGAGGGTTTCACCAATTGACTTTTTAGGTTTGTAGATGTCAAGAAGGTTTTGGCTGGTGCTTCTAAGTTTTCTTGTTGAGAGGTAGTAATTTAAGATGTTGGAAATGTTAGGGCAGAAGGAGGGTTTGTAGAGGATGGAGTGGATAAAAATGTTTCACAACACTGAGATGTTCTTTTCTGTATTTATCAAGTACAAAATAATATTATCAGCAGATAAACCCAACCTTTCTTGATTATCATACGAATTATATCCTTGAATCGGAGTCCTTTATTTTCTTTACCAATGGCTTTAAATATAAAACAGATAAGAGGGTGTATACCCCTGCCTGATTCCTCTGTTAAGACACAACTTTTCACAGAGGAACCCACCTTCTTTAATTCTTCCCCCCTATCCTTCTTAAAGCTTTCTGATTAACTTTATTGTGTCTGGTAATGCAACTGCTTTCCTTACATTACTGAGTAAATCCCAGCTTACTCTGTCAAATGCTTTCTCTGAGTCAAGACCCTCCAACAAGAAAGGCATTTTCTTACATTCTGCTTCCCTCTGGATCATCCTTTTTCTGTTAATGTTGCAGATGTTTGCCTACACCTGACAAAACCACATTGATCCATATCTGTCCATTTTTGCAACACTGTTTTCAGTCTTTTGGTTGTATGGACAAACACTTTATAATCATGTTTTAAAATCGAAGTGGGTCTATATGAAACTTTGTCTGACTGGTCATTACCTGTCTTTGGTATTGCAGCCACCACAACTTTCTTCCAAGATGCTGGTGCTCCTCCTCCTTTTAAAATGCTGTTAAACAAAACCTTCCAGATATATATAACTTTCTTCCCTCCTAACTTCCAGACTTCTATAGGAATACCATCTGTTACTGGAGACTTTCCTGCAGATTGGATTATACAGCAATGTTTTTTATCTTCTTCTTCTTCTTTCGGCTTTTCCCGGTTAGGGATCACCACAGCAGATCACCGTCCGCTCATGATTGGCAGTGGAGTTTTACGGTGTCTAGTTGCCAGCCCGGCATCCAACCTTCCACGGAAGGCACGCGCACACACACGCACTCACGACTAGGGTCAATTTAGTGTGTCCAGTCCACCTACAGCATGTCTTTGGGATGTGGAAGGAAACCGGAGCACCTGGAGGAAACCCACGCAACCACAGGGAGGACATGCAAACTCCGCACAGAAGGCATCCCAGCCGAGGATCGAACCGGAGAACTTCTCGCTGTGAGGAGGCAACGTTAACCGCTGCACCACAGTGCCCACCCATCAATGTTTTTTTATCTCATCATCCCATATCTTAAGTGTTGATTGTCAAGCGTCTTCTGCCTCTGACTTTAGCATAATTAACTCTTCAGTAAACATTTCATTTTGTGCCCTTTCTTGATTTCCACATTTCGTTGCTGTATACAAATTTTCATAAAGTTTCCAAAATATTACTGCTGCATGATGTCTGGTTACTCTTCTTGATATAGGGTCCCTAAGTTTGTTGACAATCCTTTCCACTTTTTGTTGCTTAAGTTGTTCTGCTAAAAGTTTTTGTGCTCTGGAGTGATCAAAAATTAGTTGCTTAACAGCAATCTTTCTAAACTCTTGCATGTTATCCAGATAATGTCTTATTTTTTCTTTAGCGCTCTTCAGTTGCACTTGTTTTTGTTCTGTAAAATTTCTCTTATTTTGTAGTACCTTTGCCAGCACCTCTAAATAATTCCCATTACTTCTTAATCACATTTCTTTCATTTCAACCCTGTGTTTAAACTCCAGAACTGATGTCAATTTTCATTCTGTCCTCAACTGATGAGTTGGGATCTGATCCTTTGGATCCAACTCGGCCATTGCTAAAGCTTGTGGCAGCCAAAAACTCTTGAGTTTCTCCCTTACCCATAATGCACCAACCCCAGTTACCCCAGTTCTTGTTTGCCGCTTCAGCCCAAAGACCTGGTCTTCCATCTGTCTGGAGAGTTAGAAAGATAAGTGTTATACATTTCTATTTTTTTTTCAAAACTTTTTACATTACTATCCTTTACCTTCATTTATAAATTTCCTGTTTCTCTCTTTCGTACAATTTTTTTCTGTACCTCTTAGATACTATTATTAGTATCTTCTTATCCACTACAACGCTGTTGTAGTTTACTTACCATTTTTATTCCTTTCTCCTTTTCTATTTTTCTCATATTTTCCTACTTTAAAAATAATAATAATAATAAAGCTTTTCTTAACTATGGCAGATAAACCAGCATGTTTTAAAAAATGCACAGTGTGTGGCACAAGCTGCCAATTTCTGATGCCATCACAAATTGTGACTACTGTTTGGTTCCTCTCCATTTACAAGAGGATTGTTCAATTTGTCATGGTTTTAATCCTTGCGAGTTGGTGAAATGCAAAAATAAGCTTATCCTAAAAGGTCTTCTTCCTTTGGGTAAGCTTTATCAGAGGGTTCTTTTTCCTTTAATTCAAAAACTCCTAAAATTAAAAAGTCATCTTCTCCTAAGCCACTTTCCTCCTCCTCCTCAGCTTTGGACTCCTCAAGGAAGACTTCTCATAAGGACCCGGCCTCAACCCCAGAGCCGAAAAAGGCAAAACTTCAAAATTCTGCTAAAGAAAAATTATCGGAACTGACACCTCCTCAGTCAGATTCAGTGAAGCCAAAGGCCTCTGATCCGACTTGTCTGACCCGATGCTTACTGAATCTGACCTTCAGGCTACCAGATTTCTACCCAGAACTAGGTACTCTCTCTCACTGGATCCTCCTCTTGACAGGGTACCTTCTCTGTTCCTCAAAAGATCCAGGTCTCTCGTCCATATACTCCACTTGCTCTTCCAGAAGCCTTAAAGAAGATGATGTGGAGAGACTGGTGAAGAAGATTCTCTTGGCGCAGAGCCCTGTTGGTGTTCCTTCGGCTCCTACCCCTCTGGGTCAGGAGATCCACAAATCTACTACACCCTCATTACATTTTCCTCCTCTGACTCCTGTAACTTCAGAGTTTTTGGATCCAAGTTGTCCGGATCTGTTTGACTCGGAAATGAGGATAACTTTTTCCTTGGATCAGAGATCTTCTCTGAGTGCTCCTGTCCCATCGGATCCAGAGAGGTCAAGGCGCTGCAGTCTGCTTGTCGGATCACAGTTGTTGCATTTGACTTCCAAGCTTTTGGAGTCGACTCTGCAGCTTGGAGCCTTGGCACTGTATAGCTCAGCTCTGGCTTCCTCCTAAGGGGTTTTGCCCTCATAGCAGGGGAGGCTGCCTCAGATCAAATGGCCTCTGTCTCTCTGAGCCTCTCTGTCTTCAAGACTCTGATGAGAGTATTTTCTGCCTCGGCAGTGCCAGTGGATCCCTCCCTCTCAGATCCAAAGTCCTCTGCCATGATGCCTCGGCACTCAGCTTCATCAACTCCTTCCACAGAGACTGCTAGTAGCAAAACCCCAGGCTTCCACCCAGGGAATTGTAATCTCCTCTTCTGATACCTCCCCAGGGCACCCCATTGAGGAGGTCCCTAAGAAGAGGAGACATGTAAGAGGAAACTGACTCCCTGAGGAGTCCATCACTGAAGTCACAAATTTAGATGAAGGCGAAGGGTCCCCATGATCTCCTCCTGAAGATATCTCCTTTGGAGGCATCCTAGAAATCCTTAAGCAGAGAGATGGTTAGATGTTCAACAACCCTACGTCTGAGGAATCTCTTCTCCTGGAGGCTTTTGGTACTGGGCCGTTTACCTCTTGGGCGACTCTGTCTGCCTATGAGCTCATTTGACTTATTCTCACTGCAGGTGTGGAAGGACAGTCACACCATAGAGCCCATTCCTCGCAGACCAGATAAGATAATGGCACCACCTGTGGATAGACAGTTTTGGGGGTCGAAAGTTGTTGCCATGCTCATTGTGGTGGCCATCAAGAAGGAACTAGTTGAGGAAAGTTCCACTGTCCTTCTCCACATCTGGAAATTGTGGACAGTGGACAGATTTGGGAAGTGCGTCTGTTTCAGCGACCTTCGCTTTGTGGTCTCTAAACTATTTGGCACACTTTACTAGTCTACAGAGGGATTTGATCAAGGAGTTAAGTACCCTCTCGGGTGCTGCTTCTGATGAAGTTCAGGCATCTGTTACTTCACAGCTGACTACCCTACAGTCCATATCCAATTCATCTATGAAACTGATCTTGCATGTAGTGGAAGGAAACTCAAGGGCAGAGGGTTCAGGCGTTTCCATGAAGAGACATGCCTGGATGCACCTATGTGAGTTTGCAGAGCCTTTCAAGTCTTTTGTCAGTGCTGCTTTTGATGTAATGTCTTTATTTGATCCCAAAGTAAAAGACACACTGTTCAGGTGTGAAAAGGATGGAAAGACCCAGCCTGCCATGGGCGTGCATTTTTTGACTCCTGAAAGAAACTTTTCCAGGAGACAGGTGGTAAAAAATGTAGTTCAAGAATTCTTGGGGTTCTTTTCAAGGCACGTATGGAGGAGGTTCCCCCAGAGGCAGAGGAGTGAACTCTAATGGCTGGAGGTGCCCCCATGGCAGATATGGCCCACAGAAACAGGGTTCCAGAGTCATTCTTTGACGAACCCTACCAGTGCTCCTGAAAGGAGGCCCCGATTATCCACCTCCAGAGACAGTCAGTGGAAGATATCCCTGCTTGGCTAGGTATAACAAAAGATACTTGAGTGCAGAGGATCATTTCCAGAGGGTGTATTATACCCTTTTCCCTTTCTCCCCCAATCCCAAGGAAAATCCCCAGTGTTCCACCCAGTCATAGGGAAAAAGCAACAATTTAAATACAAAATCTGCTCAAAAGAGTCATTCAAGAGGTCCTGCCAGACCAGATAGAATCCGGAACTTACTCAAAGTTCTTTTTGGTGCCAAAGAAAACAGGAGATGGAGACCAATCCTGGATCTCTCCAAACTAAACAAGACAGTTCTAATAGCCAAGTTTTGGGTGGTCATGGTTCTGTCCATTTCCCCTTTCTGGGCAAGGATGACTTGGATGTGCTGTATAGTAAAGATGAACAGATGGTTCGGAAGGTACTTGGGCATCTGGCTGAGAGCCAGTCATCATCGATTCAGAGTACTAGACTTTCAACTTGCCACAGCCCCCAGGGTGTTTGCCAAATGCATGGCAGTAGTAGCAGCTCATCTGAGACTGCAAGGATTCAAAGTGTTTCCATATGTGGATGACTGGCTCATTACCACTCTGATCAGGCATCAACTCGTATGTCCAAGAAACCAGGCTCTGTAGACTTGCTCTCATCTGGGGATAACCATAAACTACAACAAATCTCTTCTGCAACTGACTCAGAGTTTAGATTTTATACTAGCAATTCTGAATTCAAAAACAACCATTGCTTCCCTTCCTTGTTAGGACACACAGTGAAGGAAACTTTATCCAGGTGTGAGAAGGATGGAAAGACCCTCTCTACAATGGGTGTACATTTTCGGCCCCTCAAAGATCCTTTTCAAAGAATCAACGAGGTGGGTGGAATATGTCGTTCAGAAAGTCCCAGGGTCTTTTCCAGGACACACAAGGAGAAATTCCCTTTAGGCAGGGGACTCAGATAGTTGATGCCGCCCCTGCTGCAGCAGAGGCTCCCAACACTAGGGGTCCAGAGATTCTTTCTCTGACAAGACCCTTGCAGAACTCCTGAAAGGAGACCCGATTGTTCACCTTTGAAGGCAGTTGGGGACGACTATCTCTAGCCTGGCTAGACATAAAGACTTGAGTACAGAGGATTATATTCAGAAGTGGTATAATACCTCTTTGTCCCTTTCACCTCCAGTAAAATCCCCAATGTTCCACCCAGTCACAGAGAAAAAGCAGTAATTCAAATTGTAAAGCTGCTAGAGAAAGAGTCGTCTTGAAGGTTCTGCCAGACCAGATAGAATCCAGAACTTAATCAAAATTCCTTTTTGTGGCAAGAAAACGTGAGACTGGAGACAAGTTTTCGATCTCAGCAACATGAACAATTCAGTTCAAATCACAAAGTTTCAGATGGTTGGGGTTCAGTCCATTCCCCCTTTTCTGGGCAAGGAAGACCGGATGTACTCTATACACTTTCAGGATGTGTACTGTCTCATAAAGATGAACAGACAATCTGGAAGTTTCTTATTCTTCCAGCTGGGAGTATGTCACTTCCAGTTCAGAGCTCTGCCCTTTGGGCTCATCACAGCCCCCAGGGTGTTAACCAAATGTTTGACATTAGTAGCAGCTCACTTGAGACTGGAGGGATTCCTGGTATTTCCTTATCTAGACAGCTGGCTCCTTACTGCCTCAACCAGGCATCTGTTGATAAGGGCATGGAATCAGATTCTCCAGGCTTGCTCGCATCTGGGGATAAGCATAAATTACAGCAAGTCTCATCTACAGCTGACTTAAAATGTATAATTCATAAGAGCAATTTTCAACACAAAGTCTATGATGGCTTTCACTACCTCTATCAAGAATACAGAATATCAGATTACAGATTAGAATAATAATTTAGCAGTTCTAAGATTTCAGTCTGGTTGGTCCTACAAGAACTAGGATCAGTGGCAGCGGCAGTGACCTTAATACCTTTAGCCAGACTTAATATGAGGGTTTTTCTGTTGGTGCTAACAACACAGATAATGTTCTACAAAGCCAGCTATTCATTCCTTCTCAGTCGAAGGCCATAGTGACCATGGATACTTCCCAGATGGAGTGGGGGTGACAATTTCTGGGCAAGATGATCCAGGGCGCTTGGTCCCCCAAAGAGGCATGCTTGCATATCAGTTTCCTAGAGATGAGAGTAGTGTTTTTATCATTGCAGGCCTTTCAGAATGCTCTCCTTTCAGGGATGGTTGCAGTTCAAATGGGATGACATGTTAGTGGTTTGGTGCATCAACAAACAAGAAGGAACCAGATGATACTCCTTGTGTCCAGAAGCGCTCAGTGTGTGGCAATGTGCAATCGCATCCACCTTCTTTTTCATAGCACCACACATTCTGGAGAAGTTGTGTGATAACAGAGAAACTGAGTAGGTCCATTCTTCTTTCTCACAAATGGTGTCTCAACAAGAACATGATGGAAATTATTTTTTCGTCTGTGGGGTCAGCCTTGCTGTGACCTTTTTTCTTCTCCCCCAAACAACACATGCAGCAGCTACTTTGCCCTAATCCTCACAAAATGGAAAATCACTGGGGGATGCTCTTCTTCACGTTTGCCCCCCCACCCCTCCAGTCTACCTTACGCCTACTCACCAATCCCATTCATTTTTAAATTTCTACAGAAAGCTGCCATGTTGGAGACCTAAGTCATCCTCATTGCACCTTGCTGACCTCGACAGATTTGTTTTTCCTTCCTTTGGCCTCACTTATTTCGCCAACCTTGGATTCTTTTTCTGACTCCAGAGCTTCTGTCAGACATGACAGGCATATGATCCATCCCGACATCTCAAACCTCAGACTGATGGCCTGGTTTCTGCAATTCTATTTTTATGGCCAGACAACCGATGCTCTCTTCCCCAGTCCGTCATATATATATTTTCCCGTAAACCTTCAACATGTTAACTGTACAGGTAAATGGAAAAGATTTGCTTGCTGGAACAATGAATTTTCACATTGGATTGAAGTTTCTCCAGTAGACTGTCATAAATTGTGCAGAACTTTCTTCCGAGGTGCTCTTCTTTTGAGACCTTTGTGTAGGGATTCTACTTCCCCATGGGATTTTAATCTGGTACTGCAGGCACTTGTACATTCCTTCTTTTTGAACCAGCAGCTAAATGTGACCTTGTATATCTTGGAAAACTGTTTCTAGTAGCCATTACCTCAACTAGATGAGTATGAGAGTCGAGCCTTGTTTTCAAAACCTCCACATTTTATTTTTTCACAAGGATGGAGTGACGCTATGAGCATATGTCTCCTTCCTTCTCAAAATGGTTTCAGAATCTAATATCAATCAATCCATTAATGTAGTAATATTCTTTACTACATGTTGCATTTATTGGATGGTCACAGAGTATTACACTTTTACCTACATAGAACAAAAGAAATCAGAAAAATGGACCAATGTTTTTTCTCATTTGCAGAACTGAAGTTGGGTAAACCAGTTGCAAAAGTGACTTTAGATAGATGGCCAACTGATTGTATTGGATTTATCTTTAACAGATTGGGTATTTATTACCTTTCCAGAACTGGTAATGTCTCTAGTCTGTGACCATATGGTTCAACTGTGCTCAGGAATATCCTTCCTTAGAGGAGTCCACCTAGGATTATAGGTAGCTGGGGACTCTGTCCCTTCAGTTGAGGATAGAATGAAAATGGACATCATCAGACAAAGAAGTTATGTACTTAACGTTCCGTGTTGTCCATTTTCATTCTTCCTCAACTTCCCACCCTCCAACCCCCATCCATTATGTCTTCAAATCTCTAGATAATTTATCTGTTATAAGGACTTCACAGCCCTTTTGATTGAGCTACTGGCATAGTTTTCTCTTTAGGAGACATGTACACCTTTATTTACACATTTTGATACATACTTTTTCCAGTAAAATTAGCAAACAAGATCTGAGGTAACTTAGGGGTTGGTACATTATGGTAAGGGAGAGGCTCGAGAGCTTTTTTGGTTCCCATGAGCTTTAGTAACGGCCAAGTCTGATCCAAACCCCTCAGTTAAGGAAGAATGGAAATGGACAACACAGATGGTATGTTATGGTAAGTACATAACCTTTTTTTTTTCTGCTTCTGTATAAGGCTTGCATTTGCTTCATGCAGTGGTGATTAGTGGTGCATGCAGTCACTAGAAGTTGTACTTTCCCTATAAAAGCTACCTCTGAAATTTTTCACAATCCTGTGCTACTCAAATAGCAACTAGTTTGCGTGTTGAGCAGCATTGCCGCATTTACTTAGCTGTAGGATAAATTATTACAGCACTCGAGTATTGCTGCTCAAAGAGCAACTGGTTTGCTGGCTGAGCAGCATTGTTGGCTAGGTTAACTGTAGATTACGTTAAAAAAGCACCCATCCCTCATCTGATTGCAAACACTCCCATTTTTTTCCCTTGTAAAGCACATGTTTAGGACCTGCAGCCATGGATAGGCACTTTCCTGCTATCTCTGCATCTAGTTTTAGTGGACACGGGCATCCTGAGGCAGGGTAGCAGTTGCCTTATGTACACTGACAACCACTTAAATCTGAAACATACTAATACAGTATGTAAGTGATGTAGTTACACAATGTCACTGGAGGCAAGACTGTTACGTACAGATGCAAAAAATGCGAATCAGGTTGTCAGCAACACACAAACGCTCACTGCACTTAAAAAGAATCAGTAACTTAGACCCATGTATGCCGAGATGCTCACATGTAATTTACCTAAACCTCAAAGGCCTCTTGGGCATATTCCTCAGAAACTCCATGTGCACACAATCAAGAAAACTCCCACCACCTCTCATCTACCAAGCCCATAAGGCTTAACACCACACAACTCAATGTTTTCGTCGTAGGAGACTCCACTGTGAAACAAACTGATGTCCCTCTCACCAGGATAGATAAGGAGACTGTTACAATTAGTTGCCTGCCAGGGGCCAAAATTCACCAGATTATACAAGCATTCAGGGTCACTAAACCCAAAGTATGGGTATGACTCATTCATAATCTATGTGGATGTAAGTGATTGGACATGTACCTCCTTAGACTGTATGAAGAGAGACATGATTGAGCTCTCAGAATAGGCAGGCATGAGTCTAGGATTGAGCAGCATTTACCGTCTCCAAGGATGATGCCACAATACGAACAGAAAATGATTTACTTTAATAACTGGCTTAGTGACTGGTATCATTCCAAAGGTGTCCAATGTTTGTCATCCTGGGAGAACATGATTGATATACCATGCTACTTTATCAGGGATGGTCTTCACCTGTCACCACTAGGCTTTCAGATATTGGCCAAAATATTATCCATCCATCCATGTAGTGTCTTTTTAGGTATTATCAGACAAACAAAGCTTCCAACATAGCAAAATCTACGCAGGGTAAATGAACGGTATTACTGTTCAGTGCTAGGAATCTCAACAAGGAACTATACTCCCTGGAAGCACTGCTCAGTTGTGGAGAATGCTGAAGTCTGTGCAGTTACTGAAACATGGTTCAAAGCCACGAAAGCACCCCAGCAGTGCATGGCTGTAAAGCCTTTCGTACATTCTAATCACCTTTGCACATCAAAGGGCAACAGGTGGAGATGTATCCATCTACATAAAGGATAAGCACACCTCAAGACTGGTCAAACAATATGAGATGCTTGAGCTTCTCCATGTCTAACAAACCACAGGAAAAAAAATCCGTTACCATATCCTCGTTAGCTACAGGCCTCCAACAATGAATAAGGAAACCCATACATCATACCTGAATTTACTGGAATCCGTTACCATTCAGCCTAATACCATACTCATGGGTGGTTTCAACTACCACTCCATTAATTGGGAAGCATACATGACCGCTATCATGCCGACTCAAAGATTTCTAGACTTTGTTAATGCAAATGCACTGGAACAGCTAATCTGCTCTCCCACTAGAGGTACAAATATCCTAGACCTGGTACTCAAAAATGTGAAAGCGCATTGCACCACCCTGACTGTGATCTAACTGGTAGATCAGATCATAAGGCAGTCTCCCTTGAAGTAAGTATAAAATTCGAACCCATGCCTTACCCCAAAACTTTTAAGAACTTTTCTAAGGCAAATCACCTCCTGTTAAGTGATGGCATGGCTAGCTCCCCCAAACATAGAAAGCACAAATGACTATACAGAGGTGTACAGAAAAGCCCTGTACCGTCATATTAACAGCTGTATAGAAACTGCATTACCTGACTGAACCAAGCCTATGGCAAACCTCAAAAACAAAGCTACCCTGGTGGACCTCTGGTATAAATAGGTTGTACAACAAAAGAAAGAAAATCCTGTCAAGAAGTAAGAGAAACTGTGCACAACAGAGCAAAACCTCCTCCATTAGTCTAAATAAGGAAATCAGGAGACTAGTCAAGTCTTCTAAAGCATATTTTGAGGCAAACATAGCCTCCCAAGCTAAGAATATAACCATAAGGCATTTTTCAATTATATCTAAGCTCCCAAATATGTGCAGAACTAATTGTAGGTGGCATAAGCTATTCTCAGCCTGAAGATGGAGAAAATCTGATGGATGATAATTTCATCTCAAATTTCACCTCTGCTTCTCTCCCCAGGAAATACCCCCACCTTTCCTGTACCAGTTATCACCAAAGAAGAGATCAGCACTGCAGTCCCTGAAGTTAAAAACAGGGCTTGTATTGGTCGTAACAATATCCTAGGATGCCTTTTAAATAGTTTGAAATAGGACTTGTCAGGCCTAGTAGGATATATTTTTAACCACAGCCTCCAGACTGGCTTTGTCCCTGTGGAGTGGAGGACAGCAACAGTCATCCCTCTGCATAAAGAGAACCATCAACAGACCCGAGAAATTACAGACCTCTAAGTTTGACAAGTCTTAATATACAAGGCCACAGAAAGAATAATCATGGACCTGATAAATATTGACATTGGAAACCTCCAAACACAGAACCCAACCCAATTCAGGTCCGTCAAGGGCAGGGCATGCCTGCTCTATTTAGTGGCTTACTTTGAGAAAGTCACTAGTGCCATGGATGACGGTAAAAGTGCATATTGCGTACCTTGACCTGGATAAGGCTTTTGACATAATTCCTCACTTGGGTGTTAAAGATAAATTCACAAAACTGGGCATAAAGCCTTACTACACCAGATGGATAACCAAATGGCTCACTGACAGGGCACATGTTAGTGTGTGTGAATCCAGATCCAGCAGGAGGCCAGTAACTAGTGGTGTGCCATAGAACTCATTACTGGGACCTCTCCTGTCCACTCCTGTTTGGAATATTTTTCTCTGAAGTCAAGGCTAATATAGAATGCCTTTGGCTGACTAAGTTTGCTGATGACTACAAGTTGGGCCAATTATTGAATCCCCCAAAGATGTAGATATCCTTCAGAGGGGTCTCATTCAGACTAATGATTGGAGCCAGAGCCATAACCTAAACCTAAATGCAAAAAAACAAAAAAAGTATAATCATACCCTTTGAAAAGTCACATATCCCTGCAAATTACAACATTAACATACCTCTAAGAGTGGACTCAGAGGTGAGAGAGCTAGGTGCACAGATAAGTAATAGCCTGAACTTTCACCGCCATATGTCCATAATAATGAGGAAGTCCTTCTATGTGGCATAGCTTGTAAGTAAAAGCATGACATTCAGATCCAAGGAAGTTAGTCCCACTGTACTCGTCTCTCATCAGTCCAAAAATCGAGTAGTGCACCTTTTGGCACGTACTTGATTAGGCCCTTGCAACTGCTGGACTGGCCTCAAGAGGTTCCTTACAAAAAAAAAAAAATACAGGGTTTAAACAACATGTCTTATGTGGACAGACATCCCTTTACTCGGTCTCCTACTGACTATTAAGGGGTGATCTATGCCTAACCTACAAGACACTCAGAAATCCAGCCCTGATAGAACTGTTACACGTTCGCAAGGCAAACTGCACAAGGGTCAACTAACTCTAGGGATCTAAACTTTGCCTGTGACATGAACAAAACCATGCTGGAAAGTGAGAGAGAGATGTCTCAGGAATTACCCCTTCTATCAAACAGGTTTCTTATTCACGTAAAGCAGAGTCCTTCCGTGACCCCCTCCAAACACAGTTTGGATACTCCTGGGCTGGCCCCATGTCCCTCATGTACTGGAGCTGTCTATAAAATACTGAAAGGCATAGGCACAAACCTAAGTGGTTCTGTAGCCCTTGGGGATTAAAAATCAGGTAAAAATTGAGAAATTATGGCTAGGCTTGTAAGGGCTCTTAAATCATTAGCCTTGCAATCTCCTATGAATCTGTAAATATAATGTATATCTGTTTTAGCCAAGTTATTGTACCTTGGGGAATAATGTGTAATTTCTTTGAGTTCCCATGGCTGATTTCATGTCTTCTATAAAATATTTTTTATAAATTTCTTTAGAAAATGCCCTCTTTGTTATAAACATTTTCCCTTCTGTGAACCCTGATATATCCTCACTGTTGCAAATCAAATTCCAGCCCCACCTAAAAATAATATTCCCTGCTGAAAACTGATCATTTCTCCCAAAATGTTGTTAACTTGTATAATAGCATTTTTGGTGGACTATAAATACATGCCAGGGTACTCCTCCTCTCTTGCCAGTAGTATCTTACTATCACAAGTTTACCATTATCTTTTTTCCCCTCTTC
The DNA here is from genome assembly GCF_019279795.1 of Protopterus annectens. NCBI lineage: Eukaryota > Metazoa > Chordata > Ceratodontiformes > Protopteridae > Protopterus > Protopterus annectens. The sequence continues at coordinate 904,590,355 of NC_056748.1, forward strand.
TACCACTTTGGAGCTCCTGTAGTTGTTAGTATAACTGCTTCCCTTTTCCTTTGTCCCTGATACTCTGCAAAATATCTAGACTGAAATTCTTCCATTTTCAAATTCATGTGCTCATTTCTTTCCAAGTGTCTCTCCTACAACATGGCTATTTGCCTTCTGCATTACTTAGCGTAATTCAGTAATCTCTTTGTTGTCTCTACCTTGTAAAGGCTCTTTACCTTCCAAGAAATTATGGACAGTGTGGCTATTATTATAAAAAGTTATTGTTCCCATGTATTATATATGAGTTTTTTAATGTCTATTTTCAACTTTTGTTACAAGCTCGCACTAATGTTTGACAGGCTAATCTTTTACGCAGTTATTTCTTTTCATCTCCATTTCAACTTTTGTCACATTTTCAAGACTTTTTGTTTTAATGAAACCCGTCAAACAAAAAAACGAAACATTTTAAGAACACCTCCGTAATCTGTTAACTTAAAACAAACGCACAAAAAACTATGTACATCTCAAAAAATGAAATTTAACCCTCCTGAAAGGAACATCTCTACCCACAGGCATTTTCTAAGCTATAGTTAAGGTTATCCATGCTGAAGTGCATGTTACAGGCCGTGGTCACAGACTGATTGATATCCTTTTTTTTTCTTATCTCTATTACTCTTCCAGATGTGAAAAAACGCTTGCATGCTTTCAGAAAATATTAATTTTAGCCTTAAAAAAAAGAATGCATTGGTCATATTTAAACTGAAGTATGCACCGTTCTATTAAATATTTTGGGATATTAAGGCTGCTAGGGATGAAAAATTCCTTTTCTGAATTTTAGCTGGTATGTTTGGGGAGCAGTGCTTATTTGATGAATTTAGGTGGGAGCTAATCTGATACTACTGTGGTGTCATGTTATCTTTCGCAAATGTTCTGCCTTTGGTTAGATTAGTGTTTGAGAGGTTTGGTTATAGTGGGGATGGGGTTGATACTGTGGGCTCTTCAGTCTCAAAATAGTTTTGTAGCAGTTCTGCGGTTTCCTTGACTGTGAATTGCTGGCTGGTATGGAGTTTGAAGGATGTTTGGTTGCCTTAGTTTATTAGTAAGGTTCCAAAAGTCTCTTAGATATGTGTTTTTTAGATTATCTGTATTGAAGTTAATATTTCTTCCTACAGTTTATTTGCCTTTTGTATTTGTCAGATTTACTGCATTCGCATAAGTGTTTTTGACTATCCAACACACTTTTCATTTTGTGTACGACATTTCTGATTTTCAGCAGCATTACTGCCGACAGAATGTCGTTCTCACAAATGATAGTAAACCTATGGTAATTATGCTTCAAGACCAGTTATAAAGTTATCCCTTTAGTGCCGATTTCAATGAATCTTCAGAAAGTAACCATCATGCTTGATAGGCTATACAATAAAAAAGAAAATGGACTAAAACTGTACAGTGTTTAAAGATTTAAATCAATGGACAACAGGAAAAGGTTTCATTTGGTATGAGAGAGAGACATCATGGTACAAATAAGGTACCAGTTCATAAGGTAAAAAATATAGGCAGTGGACCAGGGGTCTCAAACATGTGGGCAGCAAGCAGCAGGCTTCATGTGGCCCACAAAATGGACTTTTATGCGTCCCACTGGTATCCATTTGATTATATTTTTTTACTGATGGTATCTGCTTGATTTTTTTTTTTTTTTTTTACACTACATTATGTTCTGTTGAAAACTGTACATTTCCAGATGTTCTTCATGTTTCACTGTTGCAGTCATCACATTTAGGTTATCTGCTTGCAGTAACCCTCAATCGGCCTGATTAACAAATTCTTGGGTCCTGCGTCGGTTGCGGTCTCCTTCCATGATGTCAGGTCGTCAGGGGTGTAAAACATGTAGCCGATGCCATTACATCAGTCTTTCTTGCCGTGCGGTGCCCGAAGCAAAAGCAGTTCTCAAGTGCTGGTCGGCCGACTCCTGAAATTTTCAATGCCTAGAAAACTGACGCCCAGACCGCATGGTCAGGCCTTTATGCCGAAACAAACAAATGATAAGAATGGCTGAAGACCTTGTTTCTTTTTTCAGGGGAAGCCAACCTTCCCCTTTTAAGAGACCTAGGACTGAGTTTGTTTATGATACTTCTGACCAAGATTCTGAAATTTCTGATCTGAAGTAGGAGATTCATTTGTCTGCAACCTGTGGGTTATGGATCCGATATCGGATCCGAACTGGCATGGTTTTCCAGCTATGGATCCGAGCTCTCAGCTCCTCCCCTCACCCATAATGCCCTGCTCTCCCTACATGACCTCAGATCTAGTTTGCCGCGCTGGTGACCAGACTGGATTTTTTGAGCTCTTCAGCTAAGTGTTTTCTCTTATATTTAACAGCATTTAATTTTAAAGTTTTAGTCAGTTTTGTGTGGAAGTGTTAGGTTCCCTGTCTTTTGAGTGTAAAATTTAAAGTTTTTTAATAACTTTTATAACTTTTATTTATCCCTCCCCTCGCTGGTGCGTAGTGTGTGTTTGGGCCTGTGTTTTTTTCTTTGTGGCTAGTTAGCACTTATTATTTAAAAAAAAAAAACCTTAGTATGTCTGAAGCCCCTAAGGCTTTTCTCGAGTGCTCGAGTGTGGCCATAAGCTTTCTCCTACTGATGGCCACACTCGGTGCGTTCGATGCCTTGGGGTTGAACACCTCACTTCTGGATGTTCCATTTGTGCAGGGTTCAACCCCAGGGCATTGAAGGAGCGGAGGTTGAAGCTGGTCCTGGCGGGACTTCTGCCCCCGGACACGGCTTCGGCTACCGCTCCTTCAGGGGGTACCGTGTCTTCGGTTCCCTCCTCTCCTGCTCCCCCTCCTCCACCTGGGACTCAACCTCCCTCTAGTGATTTGGAGGAGAGGGAAGCAAGAAAAAAGGACCGGAGAGAGAAGCACCACAAGCGGCGGGCCAAGACCTCTGTTTCGGCCCCGCCTGCCAAGCGGGCTTCTCCTCCGGCCTCCTTGTCTATCAGCTCTCCCCCTCCTCTGCGCCGGTCTCCAGTCTGCTTCTCACCGGGACCTGAGGAGGAAGAGACCCGATCTCCGTTGAGGCTATCGAGGAGACACTCAAGGCCTACCTCGGTAGCCTCGTCGAGATCTACATATAGTTTATCTGACGTTGATCTGGACCAGATGATGAGAAGGTTCATTAAGGCCCAGATGCAGATGGGAGTGCTCCTGCCTCCTCCCCTCTGGGGGGGAGCTCGACCCCTTTTTTCAAACCTATAGCTCCTTCTCCGACCCGCTACCCGGGTTCGGAGCGATTGGAGCCGAGCAGCTTCGGAGCCGGGGGTGGGTCGGCGCCGATAGTACTAGGTACTTCTGATCCGACCCTGCCCTCGAGTGCTTCGGATCCGACCTCTCGGAGCCTGGATCCGAGCTTCGGATCCGGGGGGATTAGTGTTCCTTCGGCGGTGTCGGAGCGCACTGCCCCCTCGGGTCTGAATGCCTCGGGGCCGGCTCCGATCCACTCTTCGGATCCGAGGGGGAGCCGATTATCGGATCCTTTGGTCGAGGTTGGCTCCCCCTCGGCTTTTGATGTAGTGGAGAGGGCCCTGTTGAGGGTTTCCGGACCCCCGGCACTTGCTTCGGCTCCTTCCCGCGCTCCATCTGCACTGGGTCAGGCTTCCACCATCCGGCCTCTGGGACAGCCAGCTCCATTGCCCCAAGTTGTTCCATTGGAACATGACACCGCTTGCGAGGGTTCCTCGGACAGCCCCCCTGAGGATGCACCTCGCAAGCATACGTGTAAAAGGAGGCACATAGACTCCCCCGAGTCTCTCACAGAAGACACGGATTTGGAGGAAGGGGAAGGCTCCCCAAGATCACCCCCCGAGGATGTCTCCTTTGGAGACATCATGGAAATGCTTCGCATAAGGGGGGGGTGGTCTGCCCCCAAGTCTTCCTCGGACGAGTCCGTGTTCTTGGAGGCATTTGAAGCGGGCCCGTCTACCTCTTGGGTGTCCCCTCCTGCCAACCCCCTTGTGGACCTAATTACCACCAGGGCGTGGAAGGAACCGGACACCATGGAGCCAATCCCCAAAAGGCCAGACCGCATCCTTAGTCCCCCGGCAGACCGTGCCCACTGGAACAAGGGGCCTCCGGTAGATGCCATGTTGACCTCTGCAGCCACCAAGAGGGAACTCGCCCAGGAGAGTCCCTCAGTCCATCCTCGAGCAAGGAGTCTCGGATGATGGACCGCTTGGGGAAGCGAATGTTTAGTTCAGCGACCTTTTCAGTCAGGGCGCTCAACTACTTGGCACATGTGATCAGGATGCAGTGAGATCTTATCAAGGAATACGCTGCATCCCCCCCAGAGTCCATGTCGGAGGAGGACAAACTGTTGCACTCCACCCGTATGGCCACTCTCAGGTCCGTGACTAATTCCTCTATGCGGTTACTGTCCCATGCTACGGAGGGAGCCGCTAGAGCCGCAGGGGTAGGCCTAGTTACTAGACGACAGGCCTGGCTCCGCCATTGCGATTTCACGGAGCCCTTCAAGGCGTCATTCGCGAACGCTCCCTTCGATGATTCTGCCCTTTTCGGCAAAACTGTTTGCGATACTTTGACCCAGAGCGAGAAGGATGGGAAGACGCTGTCTGCCATCGGAATCCGCTTCTCTGTGCCCCAGAGGTCCTATTCTAGGAACCAAAAGGGCCAAAAGAAGATGTGGTTCCGGAAGGCGCAGCAGTCCCAACCCGCTCCGGACAACCAGTCCTTCCGTGGCAGAGGAGGACAGGGAGGACGCCGCCCCAGGGGCAGAGGGGCTCCCAGGAACTTCGGGTCCAGAAAACCTTTCTCTGAACGGCCCGCGCAGCAGCCCTGAAGGGTTGCCCGGCTGCTCCACTCTGGAGGCAGTAGGGGGGTGTTTCTCGGAGCACCTAGCGGCATGGGAGTCCATAACATCAGACCGCTGGGTCCTCCGCATCATATCCAGAGGATACCTCATTCCGTTTCATCACATCCCAAAATTGAAGTCCCTCCCCGACGTTCCACCCGGTCAGTGGGAGGCCACTTTGGCAGAAATTGGCCATCTGCTGAAGAAAAGAGCCATCCAGCCCGTCCCCCCAGACCAGATCGGATCAGGGTTCTACTCCAGATTCTTTTTAGTGCCAGAAAAGACGGGGGACCTAAGACCAATATTAGACCTGTCACTCTTAAACCTGGCAGTTCCCAAGGAGAAGTTCCGAATGGTTACCTTGCAGTCCATTCTCCCCCTTCTGGGAGAAATTCACTGGATGTGCTCTATAGACCTCAAGGATGCGTACTACCACATTCTAATGGACAGACGCTCCAGGAGGTTTCTTCGCCTCGCTGGGAGCCAGTCACTACCAATTCAGGGTCCTTCCCTTTGGTCTCACTACAGCCCCCAGGGTGTTCACCAAAGTATTAGCAGTGGTAGCGGCCCACCTGAGGCTTCAGGGGGTACAGGTCTTTCCATACCTGGACGATTGGCTCCTTACCGCCCCAACAAGGCATCTACTGTTATTGGCGCGAGACTCCTTTCTCCATCTAGCTCCCCGCCTGGGCATCACAATAAATGCAGAAAAATCCAACCTAGCCCCTACGCAATTCATAGATTTTATAGGTGCCAGGTTGGACACGAGACAGTTAAGAGCCTTCCTCACTGCGGACAGAGTTCAGAATCTACAGCTCCAGGTGCGGGCCATCCTCCACTCCAGCTCAGTTCCGGCGGAATTGGTCCTGAGGGCTCTAGGGTCCATGGCAGCAGCGATAGCTCTTCTACCTCTCGCCAGGTTCAATATGCGGGTCCTTCATTGGACACTCCTGGTTCAGTGGTCTTATCTTGCTCTTCCTATGCATCATCCCATTGCGATCAGCAAGGCTTTCAAGCGGTCCCTCTTGTGGTGGCTCCACTCACAGGACCTCCACGGAGGCCGCCCCTTTTGTGCTTCTCCCCCTCTCGCCACGGTGACCATGGATGCCTCCCGCCTCGGGTGGGGCATTTTGCAGGCCGGACGGTCCAAGGCACGTGGAACGATTCAGAGACCTTACTGCATATCAATGTTCTAGAGATGAGAGCAGTGCTCTTAGCGTTGCAAGCACTTCAGGCCTTTCTTCCCTTGGGAACTATTGCGATTCAGTCGGACAACATGTCTGTCGTCTGGTACATCAACAAACAGGGGGGAACCAGGTCTTACCCTCTTTGTCGAGAAGCCATGAGAGTGTGGGAATGGGCAATCTCCACCAACCGCTTTCTCATCGCAACGCATATTCCGGGTCGGTCCAACATCCTTGCGGACAAGCTCAGTCGCACCATTCTCTCCCCTTACGAGTGGTCTGTCAATGCTCAAGTAGCGAAACGCATCTTCGCACGGTGGGGAACTCCTTGTTGCGATCTCTTTGCGTCTCCCACAAACACCAAGTGCGACAGTTTTTTCGCTCTAATCTCTCCTCCCGGAGATACCCCAAGAGACGCTCTGGTGCATGCTTGGCCCCCCGGTCTTCTTTACACTTACACTCCTTTGCCTCTGATGCTCCAAGTTCTTCAGAAAGCCTCTCGGTTGGGGTGCAAAATGATTCTCATTGCCCCATTCTGGCCTCGACAGATCTGGTTCCCTTTCCTAAGGTCTCACTCAGTGAATCCACCTTGGATTCTAGATCCCATTCCGGATCTGATATCTCACCCGTCCCATCTATCAACCCCGAATCTGGACAACCTGAAGCTAACTGCTTGGCTGCTCCAGTTCCACTCCTAATCAGGACTCCTGGTATTTCGTCTCCTGTTAAGGCCATCCTGGTAGCGGCTCATAAACTATCTACCAGGAAAGTTTACCGCAGCAAGTGGAAACGGTTCTCCATTTGGGTGGAGCGGCAAGGTCTAGACCCCTTCACAGTTCCCCTTCCTCTGGTGCTTGACTTCCTAACCACTCTTTTTAATGATGGTGCCAGCAGTTCCACGGTCAAAGTACAACTTATGCAATTTCTCACTATCATATTGGTCATGACTCCAGTCCACTGATGTCTGCCAAATTGTGTAAAATCTTCCTAAAAGGTACTTTTCTTCTTAGACCCCCTGTAAAGCAAGTGGTTCCTCCCTGGGACCTTTCTTTGGTTCTTCAGGCCTTGACTGCTCCCCCCTTCGAACCTGCGGCCACGGTAGATCTAAAGTTTTTATCTTTCAAGATGGCCTTTTTAGTAGCCATTACCTCGGCCAAGAGAGTTTCGGAACTTCAAGCCTTATCCATCAAACCTCCTTACTTGGTCTTTCATCTGGACCGTGTATACCTCAGGACCAACCCGTCCTTTCTTCCTAAGGTAGCTTCAGAAGCAAATATTAATCAATCCATTAACCTCCCTGTTTTCTTTCCTAAATATCAAAACAAAGGTGAATACAAGCTACATTCCTTAGATGTTCACAGGCAACTTCGATTTTATCTGAACAGGACAGCTGGTCATAGGCAATCCGACCAGTTGTTTATTTCCTTTGCTAAATTCAATTTGGGTAAACCAATTTCCAAAGTCTCCTTATCACGCTGGATTTCGCAGTGCATCTTATTGGCTTATCAAGCTTCTGGGAGGCCCGACCGAGGGAGTACATGCCCATTCAACCCGGTCAGTCTCTACCTCAGCGGCCTTTAAAGCTAGGATTCCTCTGGATGATATTTGTTCAGCAGCCACTTGGGCTTCATCTCATACCTTTATTTCCCACTACAAGTTGGATATTACATCTAGAGGTAGAGCATCCTTTGGCTCAGCGGTGCTCCGGAATATCCTTCCATGACGGCCGCCCAAGATTCAGGTAGCTGTGGACTCTGTCCCACAGGTTGCAGACAAATGAATCTCCTACTTCAGATTTAGAAGTTATGTACTTACCATAACGTTCCATCTGAGTAGGTGTATTCATTTGTCTGCAACCATCCCGCCCTCCTATCCCCCTGGCCTTGTCAGTTTCCTGCATAGTACGTGTTACCCTTTCTAGGGTATTTTGATTTATGGCAAACTCGATCTGAGGTCATGTAGAGAGAGCAGGGCATTATGGGTGAGGGGAGGAGCTGAGAGCTCGGATCCATAGCTGGAAAACCATGCCGGTTCGGATCCGATATCGGATCCATAACCCACAGGTTGCAGACAAATGAATACACCTATTCAGATGGAACGTTATGGTAAGTACATAACTTCTAATTTCCTCTGATGACCAGGATTTACCTTTATCTACCTATGAGGATTCTGATGCTGAGGACTCTGTTCTCCCTCCTTCCTTCCCGGAGGATTTCTCTTTTGGTGAAACCTTGTATACTCTTAGGGAGCATTTTCATTGTGAACGTCAGGATTTCTCAGATTCTAAAAAGAGGCTTAGGGATTTCTTACTCCTGCCTTAAGCACAGGCCTTTAGCTACCTCTCCTGTACTCAACATTATGATGATGCCTTTTCGGAATCTAGCTTGGCCCCTGACTCTACCTCGTGCTCCTAGAAAACCTGATAGATATTACAGGGTTCCTGACTCTCTCAAGTTCCTTTTCAAAAATCCTACTGCAGATCCTGAGACCATTTCACAGGTCCCAAGGGCATTAAAGCTACTACTGACAAAACTCCTACCCCCTCTGTTAGAGACTCCAGGGCGCTGGATAGATGAGGTAAGAAGGTATACACTTTTGCAACTTTGGCCATTAGGGCTTTAAACTGTCAGTTTCATATGTTAAAGTATCAGCAGCATATTATTGGATTGCTTAAACATAAAATGATGCTGATCCCTGATTGTGCTGAAAATAAGGATTTACAGGATTTAATGCATTCTGCTGAACAATTTCGAAAACATACTTTGCAATGTGGTTTTGATTCACTAGAGGCATCTTGCAGGGCTGCTGTCACTGGGTCTGTACTTAGGAGGCATGCTTGGCTTAAGGAGCAATCCTTGCTAGATCATGTTAAAGCTAAATCACTGGATGCTCCTTTAAATCAGGACCGTCTGTTTGGTAGTACGGCAGAAGAAGTTCTTTAAAAGATGGAGGAAAAAGCTAAATCCATGCAAACTGTTTAAGATTTCTTACATGTACAACCTCCAAGATTTAGTAGGCATTGGCCTTCTAAGAATTGGTCCTTTCCTGCCTCTTCCAGGCCTTCAGTCCAAACCCAGATCCAGCAGAACACCCAGGCTTCAGTCCCAGGGAACACACAGGACTAAGCAGTGGGGGGGGGCCCCCTCTTCCAAATTTGGGAGTAGTAAAACTTCCCCCCTATGGTAAACTGTGTCAATGACTTCATTTTGAAACTTCCAAGCACTTCTCAGCTGACTGCCCCTTTGGGGGGGAAAGATTGCCCTACATGCAAAGACCTGGGAGCTCATACCCAGGACAAAAGGGTTTTAAATATAGTGTCCCAAGGATACAGATTTCACTTCCACACGTTACCAACCCCAAACGGTTGGACAGATCTACCCCCAACTCTGTGGGCAGAGGCTCAAACGCAAGTACTCTCTCTTTTAAGCATAAAGGCTATTCAGACTGTACCAGAAGAGGAAAAGGGACAAGGTTTCTACTCAAGACTTTTCCTGGTACCCAGAAAAGACAATTCATGTCGTCCTATCCTGGACCTCTCTACTCTAAAGACCTTTTTGGCGATTCCAAAATTCAAGATACTGACACTTGATTTGCTTCCTATGCTAGGCAGAGATGCCTGGTTGGCAACACTCGATTTAAAGGAAGCATACCTGCATATCCCAATCAGGGAATTTTGCAGACGATACCTACGCTTCAAAGCAGGCTACACGCACTATCAGTTCTCTGCACTGCCCTTTGGCTTATCTACTGCGCACATGGTATTCACAAAGTGCCTAGCTCCAGTTATTGCATTTTGCAGGCAAAGAAATATTCAAATATACCCATACCTGGACGATTGTCTAATTCAGGCATAAAGGGTGCTAACTTGTCTGGGGTACACTATAAACAAAAAGAAATCACACCTGGTACCCTGTCAACAAATTATATTCCTAGGAGCAAGCTTGAGTACAACTTCCCAGATGGCTTTCCTCACGCCAGAGAAACAAATTCATTTGACAACCTACTTCAAACTAGTGGCCATGAAAACCCTGCTATCTGCAAGGCAAATACTGCAGGCCTTTGGGTTCATGGCCTTCTGCATTCTTCTAATTCCGTATGCAAGACTGCATATGAGGAAATACAATGGTGTCAATATTCTCAGGATCTAGAAGCAATGCTTCCTATCATACCTTGCCTACGCCTAGAGTTTCTTTGGTGGGCAGAGGCTTGCCACCACAACAAGGGACTACCATTCACTCTACTCCCTGCTGCCCAAACCCTAACAGATGCATCAGTATATGCATGGGGGGCTCACCTGGCAGGGAAGTGCATTCAGGGCAAATGGAGCCAGAGTCAAATGCACCTGCATATCAATCAGAAAGAAATGTTAGCTGTACAGTATGCTCTGACAGCCTTCAAGGACCACATTCTTCCAGGACAGTTAATGGTAAAGACGGACAACACCACTGTTGCATTGTACATAAACAAGCAGGGGGGTACCCATTCTTACCCCCTCTGCAGACTAGCCATGGCATTGTGGAACACAGCCTTGCGCTACCAAGTGCATGTACAAGCTCAATTCCTGCCAGGAAAACTAAATACACTGACAGCCAGTCTAAGCAGAAACCTCATGGACCCATACAAGTGGAAACTGGAACCAAAGATTTTCAGCATGTTGACAAACAAATGGGGGGACCCCAGATATAGACCTGATGTTAATCGTGTTTCACTGTTGCAGTCATTACACTTGGGTTATCCTGCTGGCAGGCTAACTGCAGTCGGCCTGAATTCCAAAGTTCTGGTCCGCCGGTTGTTGTCTCTCTTCCTGACGTCAGTGCGCCAGGGGTATAAAAGATGCAGCCGACACCATTTTCTTCAGTCTTTCTTGCCGCGCGGTGCCCGAAGCAAAAGCAGTTCGCAAGTGCTGGTTGGCAGACTCCTGAGATTTTCGAAATTGAATTTCAAATACAAAGTCTTCTATAAAGCTATGTACCACGTTGGGAAAACTTTTTTCTTGCTCCAGACCGATGTCAGAAAAAGTTAAGAATTGTATTTCTTGTGGGAAGCAAATACTTCGTAAGGATTTTCATTCTTACTGTTTTCCTTGCCTAGGCCCTGACCACGATGTTGCTAGATGTCGGTTTTGTGCTAGATTTAACCAGTGCACTATTAAGCGTCAGTACGAATTTGCTTTTCATTACTTTGGCCGAAGGTTTTAACTATATAATGCCGTCTGAACAACCAACCGGAATTCATAAAAAGCGCAAGGAAAAAGAAAAGGACAGGCATCCGAGGTCCATTTCCTCTGACTTTTCAGAACAGAGATACTGTATTCCTCCCTATGAGGATTCTGATGCTGAAGAATCTATTCCTTCAGCTTCTCCTCGTGAGGATTACTCATTTGGGGAAACCCTGCATACCATGAGGGAGCATTTCCACTGGGAGAGCCAGGATTATTCAAATTCTAAGAAAAGGCTCAGAGACTTTCTTCTACTACCTCAGCACAGACCTCTTGCTATTCCACCTGTTCTAGACATTGTAGATGATGTCTCCTGACTCTTTACCTCCTGCACCTGTTATGCCAGACAGATACTACAGGGTTCCAGATTCTCATAAATTTTTATATAAAAACCCTGCTGCTGACCCAGAAACTATTTCTCAGGGTCCCAAAGGGGTCAAGGCTGCTACTGCAAAAAACCCTGTCCCCTCAGATAGAGATTCTAGGGTACTGGACAAATGGGGGAAAACGTTTACACTTCTGCTACCTTGGCTTTAAGGGCTTTAAATTGTCAGTTTCATATGCTTAAATATCAGCAATACATAATGTCTCTGTTAAAACAGAAAATGTTGACAAATTCTGAATGTTCTGAGAACAAGGAATTGCAGGATTTATTGCTTGCGGCTGTACAAGTGGGAAAACATACTTTGCAATGTGGTTATGATTCACTGGAGGCCTCTTGCAGGGCCTCTGTAACAGGTTCTGTTAGTAGAAGGCATGCTTGGTTAAAGGAACAGACTCTGCCTGATCATGTTAAAGCAAAATTATTGGATGCCCCATTACAGCATGATACTTTGGTGTTAAGGCAGAAGAGGTGTTGAAGAAAATGGAGGATAAAGCTAAATCTATTGAGACAGTGAAGGATTTCTTACAGGTACAGCCACCCAGATTTAGCAGGAACTGGCCTACTAAGAATTGGTCCTTTCTCGTGTCAGGCCACAAAGATGCAGATACAGACGCCCTAGAGGCAGACAACAGCCCCAGGGCTCATACAGGCCCAAACAATGGGGTGCTTCTACCTCCAACAGTGGAGAAGACATATCACAGCCATATAGGAAACAGTCCCAATGACTTCTCTCTGCCAATACAAAGCATTTATCTTTTGGCAGCACCCTTAGGGGGAAAGCTAGCACTTTTTTTCACAAAATTGGCACACGATCACCCAGGACAAATGGGTCCTAAATATTGTGTCTCAGGACTACAGGTTCCACTTTCACACCCTACCAAAGGCAAAAGGTATGCCAGACCTGCCACACAATCAATGGGCAGAGGCACGAAAACAAGTTTCATCTCTCACGGACATGAGGGCTATTCAGCCAGTGCCACAACAAGAGCAGGGACAAGGATTTTACTCAAGAATTTTCTTAGTACCAAGAAAGTACAAAGCTTGGAGACCAATTCTGGACCTGTCTATTCTAAATACTTTTCTGGATGTTCCGAAATTCAAAATGTTGACTCGGCAACAGCTTCTGCCCATGCTGGGCAGGAAGGCTTGGCTTGTAACTTTGGACCTCAAAGAGGCATACCTGCATGTCCCAATCAGGCAACCTTGCAGAAGATGCCTCAGATTCATAGCTGGCTCAATGCACTACCAGTTCTCTGCACTGCCCTTTGGCTTATCTACTGCGCCCAGGGTCTTCACAAAATGCCTGGCACCAGTAATTGCATTTTGCAGACAGAGGAATCCAAATATATCCCTACATGGATGACTGCCTTATTCAAGCAGAGACCAAAGACATTCTACAAAAGCACCTGGCGTTTGTAAAAAGATTACTAATTTGCATGGGGTACACAGTAAACGAAAATAAATCAAAACTAGTACCCTCTCGAGATAATATTCCTTGGTGCAAGCTTAAATACAACTGCCCAGATGGCTTATCTCACGCCAGACAAACAAAGGCAACTGACTTCTTACTTCAAAAGCATGGCAACAAAGACCCAGTTATCTGCAAGAAAAATTCTGCAGGCTCTGGGCTACATGGCCTCCTGTATTCTGCTAATTCCATATGCGAGACTGCATATGAGGAAACTACAATGGTATCTAAAAAGTGTTTGGACTCAACATTGCCATCGCTGGAATCATTAATTTCACTCATTCCCTGCCTGCAACAGGAGTTTCGATGGTGGGCACAGGCCTGTCACCACAACAAGGGACAGCCATTCACTTTACCCACAGCCAGGCAAGCACTAACAACAGATGCATCAGATTATGCCTGGGGGGCCCACATGGCAGGAAAATGTATTCAGGGCACATGGCCCCCAAGCCAAAGGCATCTTCACATCAATCAGAGAGATGCTAGCTGTACAAAATGCCCGACAGCCTTCAAGGACCTACTTCATCCAGGACAGCTGCTGATAAAGACTGACACCACCACAGTTATGTGGTGCATAAACAAGCAGGGGGGCACACATTCCTACCCCCTCTGCAGACAAGCCATGATTTTGTGGAACACCACATTGACCTACCAAGCACACCTGCAAGCACAATTCCTGCCAGGAAAAACAAATGCTCTGGCAGACGAACTAAGCAGAAACTTCATGGATCCTCACGAGTGGAAACTAGATCCACAAATCTTCAGCATGATGATAAGGAAATGGGGATGCCCAAACATAGATCTTTTTGCCTCCCCTCACAACTGCCAACTTCAGAGATTCTGCACAAGGACTTATCACAAACAAGCATGGAAAGTGGATGCCTTGTCATTCAGCTGGAACAGCTTTACAGTATATGCCTTTCCTCCACTGCCTCTCCTCCCCAAGATACTCCTAAAGGTCAGACAAGAGAAGCCACAAATGATACTGATTGCCCCAGATTGGCCACGCCAACACTGATACCCAATCCTAAGGAGATTGTCCCAAGGCCCAGCCTGGACATTGCCTCAAATTCCTCATTTGCTGACTCAACAAAACAATCAGATCCTGCACAGCCAACTCATAACCCTAAATCTAGCTGCATGGTGGATAGTGTAGCCATTCAGAATACACTTCTTTCTAAAGCGGTTGTGGATGTTATTTTGGAGGCCAGGAGGCCCAGCACCAGAAAATCTTATGCAGAAAAATGGAAGAGATTTTGTGCTTGGAACCAGGCACAAGGAATTGACACACTTGTTCCAAATATACCTCAGATTTTACAATATCTAACTGAGATGCTGGACAAACTCCTATCCTTCTCATCAATTAAGATCCATGCCTCTGCCATTTCAGCTCATTACACTACAGACCCACCTATTTTTGCAAATCCATTGCTTAGGCTGTTCCTCAGGGGGGCCAAAAATATAAGACCTCCAAGGAGAGCACCAATACCTGCATGGGACCTCAATTTTGTCTTGGAAAAACTCACACAGCCTCCTTTCGAGCCAGCCAGTATAGCTGAGATAAAATTCTTATCATGGAAAGCAGCTCTGCTCATAGCAATAACTTCAACAAGAAGAGTCTCAGAGTTGCAGGCATTAATGGCTGTGGAACCTTTTATTATCTTCCATCCGGACAAGGTTTCTCTAAGAACAAACAAACATTTATGCCTAAGGTAGTATCCAGTGTGGCTCTAAATCAAACCATTCATTTGCTTACTTTTTTCCCAAACCCACAGAATAATGGGGAGAGACTTCTGCATTCTTTGGACATACACAGACAACTACGCTTCTGCTTGGACAAAACTAAAGCTTTCAGAAAGACTGAGCAACTTTTAGTGGCATATGCTGCAGGATCACAAGGAAAGGCTATCTCAAAGCAGACTATTTCAAAATGGATAGGACACTGCATTCATTTCTGCAATTTTCACAACATGGTAAGTCAGTGATTAAAGGCATTAGACCACATTCTACCAGGGCAGCAGCCACCTCAGCAGCCTTCCTCAGAGGAGTACCAGCCAAGGATATTTTGGAGGCTGCAACTTGGACTTCAATGCACACTTTTACTAAGCACTACCACTTACCTCCTTACTCTAAATCCAGAGCAGGCTTTGCCACTGCAATTCTGCAGGGCCTTATAGCTCCTCCTAATTCTATTTAGACCCAGCCGCCCAAACTCAGCTTTGGGATTCAACCCAAGTATAATGACTGCAACAGTGAAACACGATGAACATAGTACAGTTGTGTAACTACCATAAATGTAGATGTTCAAATGTATTCACTGTTGCAGTCCAGGATGTCCTTCAAGAATGCAACTGCAGTCATAACATATGGGTTGTCCTGCCTCAGGCAGCCCTCGGTCAGCCGGATTCCAAAGTCTGGGTCTGACGGCTGATGTCGCATTTCTCTCCGACGTCAGAGCAGCTGGAGTATATAAGCATCAGCCGACGCCATCTTCTTCAGTCTTTCTTGCCGCGCGGTGCCCGAAGCAGAAGCAGTTCGCAAGTGCCGGACGGTCAGCTCCTGTATTCTTCGAATCCGAAGTCATCAAAAAAGCTAAGTACCCCGTTGGGGACCTTTTCTTGCCTCAGCCGATGTCAGAAATTACTGAAAAAGTAAATAATTGTCTTGTGGTAAACAAATACCTCATAAGGATTTCCACTCTTACTGCCTTCCTTGCCTTGGCCCAGACCATGACGTCTCGGCCTGTGCCGCCTGTGCTCGCTTCAATAAGCGCACTCTCAGGTGCCGGGCGGAGTTCGCTGAAGACTTTTTCGGCGAAAAATACGATTATACAATGCCGTCAGAACTACCGACATCGCAGACTCCTAAGAAACGAAAAGACCGGGACCGACATCCTCGGCCCGCGTCTTCCTCCGACACCACGCCAAAACCTACCGCGAGTGCCCCGGTTCCCTCTGAGGTGGTTACTTCACCGCTCCGAACCAAAGACACCACGTTACCGATACCGCCGATACCGGAGACCACACCGACGCCAGTTATTGTTTTTCCTCCGGATACTGAAACCGAGGAAATGCCCGAGACCATTGCTGTGGATAAGGTCACTCCTGCACGTGGAGCTGCTAGGCCTCCCATGTCCATGTCTATCAAGGCCTACACACGTGCTAAGGCAGCCAGCAAGACCAAGCACCTTACTGCTAAAGCCTTACCTCAGCCTACTCCTGAAGCACAAATCATGATTATGGCCGCAGACTTAATTTCCATGATCAGAGGTTCCCAGGCCCATCCTGAGAGAGGATCCCAGCCTCCTCCTGATAAGAGGCCCAGGGTTGAACCCTCTGACCCTCTCCCTTCAGATGAAGATTCTGAGGACTCTGTTCACTCCGTTAGCCAGGAAGAGCCCTTCCAGACCTATGAGGACTCAGATGCAGAGGACTCCATCCCCTCGGCCTCCCCTCCTGAGGATATTTCTTTTGGGGAAGTTCTGCATTCCATGAGGGAACATTTTAAGTGGCAAGGCCAGGAATATTCTGATTCCAGAAAGCGCCTTCAACCTTCCTTAAAAGCCCCAACACAGGCCCTTAGCTATACCTCCTGTGCTTGATGTTTTGGATGATCTATACTCTGACTCCAGTGTTACCCCTGATACTCTCCCTCCGGCTCCTGCCAAGCCTGACAGATACTATAGGGTCCCAGAAACACATTCTCATTTCTTTAGGGCCCATGCTGTTGATTTAGAAACAATTTCACAGGGACCGAAAGGGGTTTCAGCTACCACCTCCAAAAATCCTTTGCCTTCCAACAGGGAAGCTAGGTCATTAGGGAGATGGGGGAAGAAGGTTTACACCTCCACTACTTTATCTATGAGAGCTCTCAATTGTCTCTTTCATATGTTTCAATATCAGGATTAACTGTTAGATGATTTACAGAAAACTTTGGCCTCTCCTGAACCTTTAGATAGGAAGCCTTTACAGGAGGCTGTACATAATTCTCAGCAAGTTAGCAATCACTTTCTTCAGTGTGGATATGATGCATTGGAAGCTTCATGTAGGGCAGCTATGACAGGGGGTCATTCAGAGACATGCATGGTTAAAAGAACAACCTCTACCAGATCATGTTAAGGCAAAACTTCTTGATGCACCCTTGGAAAAGAACAAGCTTTTTGGTGCTAATGCTAAAGATGTGTTAAAGTCCATTGAGGAAAAAGCCAAGTCAGTTCAGATAGTCAAAGATTTCCTCCAGGTTCAGCCACCCAGATTCAGCAGGAATTGACCTTCTAAAAACTGGTACTTTCCTAATCCTGAAAGATTTCAAAGGGGCAAAAACAGGCGTGGCCAAGGAAGAGGACAATACAGAGGTTCCTACAGGGGATGACAATGGCAACCAGCAAACCAAAGAAGTGACACAAGGGATGTCCTTCAAGGATGCATCTGCAGTCATAACAAGTGGGTTGTCCTGCCTCAGGCAGCCCTTCGGTCGGCCGGATTCCAAAGTCTGGGTCTGGTCTCGGCTGATGTCGCACTTCACCCGACATCATAGCTGCTGGGGTATAAAGGCATCAGCCGACGACATTTTCCCCAGTCTTTCTTGCCACGCGGTGCCCGAAGCAGAAGCTGTTCGCAAGTGCCGGTCGGTCAGATCCAGAGATTTCAGCATACCGAAGACTTCTAAAAAGCTAAGTACCCCGTTGGGGACTCTTTCTTGCCTCAGCCGATGTCAGACAAAGTAAATAATTGTTTAACTTGTGGGAAACAAATACCTCATAAGGATTTCCACTCTTACTGCCTTCCTTGCTTAGGCCCAGACCATGACGTATCAGCTTGTTTAGCCTGTGCTTCCTTCAACCGACGGACTCTCAGACGTTGGTCGGAGTTTGCAGAAGAGTTTTTTGGCTCCACTTTTGCTTATAAAATGCCGTCGGAGACTCTGACTACACATTTAGCTAGAAAATGCAAAGAAAAGGACCGACACTCGCGGACCGCGGTTTTGGCTGAAACCACGGTTAGGCCTACCGCGAGTGTCTCGGTTTCGGCTGAAACCGAGACCTCGGTTCTCCCGTCGGCCGAAAGCATGCCTCCGATAACCGAGGCCACACAGGCCATGGCTGAGTCGGCTACAGAAATTCCTGCTGAAGTAGCAGGCACACAAGAGTTGTCTGACACTATTCCGTTGGACATCTCTACTCCTGCACGTGGGGCAGCTAGACCCCCTGCTTCTATGTCTATCAAGGCCTTTTCCAGGGCTAAAGCAGCCAAACTTTCCAAGGCCTTACCTTCAAAAGCTCCCTCTCACAGGCCTACCTCAAGTTCCCAGATTCTCAGCCTTGCTGAGGACCTTATTTCTCTGATCAGGGGAACCCAACCTCACCCAGACAGGGCCTCACAACCCCCTCCTGAAAAGAGGCCTAGGACTGAACCCCCTGAACCTCTGTCCTCTGACTACTCCTCAGATGGTTCAGATGTATCGGACCATCAGGAAGGCCCGTACTCACCTTATGAGAATTCTGATGCAGAAGACTCCATTCCTTCTGCCTCACCTCCAGAAGAATTTTCTTTTGGGGAAACCCTACACTCAGTGAGGGAACACTTCCAATGGCAGGGTCAGGATTTTTCTGATTCTAGGAAAAGGCTAAGGACTTTTTTACACTTACCACAGCATAGGTCTTTAGCCATTCCACCTGTACTATCAGTTGTTGATGATGCATACAATGATGCCAGTACTGCCCCTGATTCTCTTCCCCCGGCCCCTGCAAAGCCTGATAGATACTACAGGATCCCGGATTCTCACTACCACTTGTATAAGGCTCATGCTGCAGACCCAGAAACCATTTCTCAGGGCCCTAAAGGTGTTTCAGCTGCCTCTGCCAAAAACCCACTACCATCTGAAAGAGAATCTAGAGCATTAGTGAGATGGGGTAAAAAGGTTTATACATCTGCTACTCTTTCTGCCAGGGCTTTAAACTGTCAATTTCACATGATACAGTATCAGGAATTTTTGTTAGATCAGCTGAATAAAAAGCTGGCCTCTCCTGAACCTTTAGACCGTAAGTCCCTTCAGGATTTGGTACACAACTCTCAGCAGGTCAGTAATCATTTCTTAAAATGTGGCTATGATGCACTGGAGGCTTCATTTAGATCAGCTTTGACTGGAGCAGTGATTCGAAGGCATGCCTGGTTAAAAGAACAATCCTTACCAGACCATGTTAAGTCTAAACTCCTGGATGCCCCTATGGAGAAACAAAGTTTGTTTGGCTCCCCTGCACAGGAGGTTCTAAAGAAAGTGGAAGAAAAAGCAAAATCTGTCCAAACAGTAAAGGATTCTTTGCAGGTCCAACCTCTGAGGTTTAGCAGAAATTGGCCTTCAAAGAATTGGTCCTTTCCAGACACCTCCAGAGCACAGAGAGGCAGAAATAGACATCCAAGAGGCAGAGGTCAATCTAGGGGTACCTACAGGGGTCGTCAGTGGCAACCTGCCAACCAAAGAAGTGCCGCCACAGCTGCGACTGCAACCACTTCTACAGGACAGACACAATGACTTGGCTCTGATTCCGCCTACCAGGGAACAACTGGAAGCACCCTTGGGCGGAAAGCTAGCTTTATTCTCAAGAAATTGGCATTGTATTACAGGAGACAAATGGACTTTACAAACAATAGACAAGGGCTACAGGTTTCACTTCCACACTCTACCAAAAAAGAGAGGAATGCCAAACCTTCCACCAAGCCAGAAATCAGAGGCTCTAAAACAAATCATCAGTTTACTAAGGATGAGAGCAATAGAAAAGGTACCATCTATGGAACAAGGCCAAGGATTTTACTCCAGACTATTCCTTGTACCAAGAAAAAATCAATGGAGGCCTATTCTCGATTTGTCCGCACTGAACACATACCTCATTGTTCCAAATTCAAAATGCTGACCCTACAGCAACTTCTTCCCATGTTGGGCAAGGAGTCTTGGCTGGTGACTCTAGATCTCAAGGAGGCATACCTGCATGTCCCTATACGACCAGATTGCAGAAGACACCTCAGATTTCTTGCAGGATCAGAGCATTATCAATTCTCAGCATTGCCCTTTGGCTTATCTACTGCGCCCAGAGTATTCACGAAATGCCTGGCATCAGTAATTGCTCATTGCAGGCTTCAGGGAATTCAAATCTACCCATACCTGGACGACTGCCTAATACAAGCGGACAACAAGACAAAATTAATAAAGGATTTGGCCAATGTCATACAACTGCTGCAAGCTTTGGGATACACAGTCAACATACAGAAGTCAAGACTAGTGCCATCCCAAAGGATAACATTTTTGGGTGCAGAACTGGACACAATAACTCAGATGGCTTTTCTCACAGAGGAAAAACAAAATCAACTACCAGTCTATTTCATGGCATTAACAAGACAAACTCAGCTTACTGCAAGGAAAGTCCTGCAGGCCCTGGGTTACATGGCATTCTGCATAATATGGATCCCACATGCCAGACTGCATATGAGAAAGTTACAATGGTACCTAAGGAATGTATGGTCTCAACACAGACACAGTCTAGAAGCCCAGATACCAATCATTCCATGTCTGAAAAAAGAATTCCTGTGGTGGGCTCAGGCCTGTCAGATAAACAGAGGATTGCCTTTCCACAAACCACATCCAAGGCAGACCATCACCACCGACGCCTCAGACCTAGGCTGGGGGCACACATGGAAGACAAGTGTATCCAAGGCCTATGGTCACAAGACCAGCTGAATCTACACATAAATCTAAAGGAGATCCTGGCAGTGAAACATGCAATCGAGGCATTCAGACCATTCATCCAGCAAGGACACCTGCTGATAAGGACGGACAATACCACAGTAATGTGGTACATCAACAAACAGGGAGGCACACATTCATACCCTCTATGCCGGATGGCAATGGACCTGTGGAACTTGGCCCTGAATCTCAACATCCAACTGCAGGCCAGATTTGTACCAGGAAAAGAGAATTCACTAGCAGACAGCTTAAGCAGAACTACCACAGATGCTCACGAATGGATGCTGCATCCAGATATTTTCAAAACCATAACACAGAAATGGGGAATGCCAGAGATAGACCTGTTTGCCTCCCCACACAACCACCAACTGAAGAAATTCTGCTCAAGAGTATACCACCCACTTGCCTGGAGGGTGGACTCCCTTTCTTTCAGCTGGAAGGACCTGACAGTATATGCGTTTCCACCTCTTCCTTTGATGTACAAAGTTCTACTGAAGATCAGAGAGGAACAGCCAAAGGTAGTTCTGATAGCTCCAGACTGGCCAAGGCAACATTGGTACCCGCTACTGAGAAGCATGTCTCGGACGCATTCATGGCATCTACCTCTATGTCCTTTACTTCTAACGCAGAACAACTACAATACCCTGCATCCAAACTTAAAAACACTGCAGCTAACTGCTTGGAAAATTGCATAAAACAAAACCAACTTGATTTATCTCAGAGGGTTAAGGACATTATCCTGGAGGCTCGCAGACCCTCCACAAGGAAAACATATTCAGCCAAATGGAAAAGATTCCTCATTTGGAGTGCAGAAAAGGGAGAAAATGTCACACTAGCAAACCTACCACACATCCTGGAATACTTAGCAGAACTGTTCCACAATGGCCTGTCCTATTCTTCCATTAAGATACATGCATCAGCAATTTCAGCAGAGTACAACATGGATCCTCCGGTCTTCTCTCATCCTCTCCTCAGACAATTTCTGAGAGTGATCAAAAATGTAAAGCCTCCAAGGAAACCATCTTTGCCTGCATGGGATCTCAATTTTGTGCTAGAAAAATTAACACTCCCCCCTTTTGAACCAGCAGCAACAGCAGACTTACAGTTCTTATCTTGGAAAACTGCCTTCCTGCTAGCAATCACTTCAGCAAGAAGGGTATCTGAGTTACAGGCATTAATGGCAGTGCAGCCTTTCCTTATCTTCCATCAGGATAGAGTCTCTCTGAGAACCAATCCTACTTTTATGCCAAAGGTGGTATCCAGGGTATCCTTGAACCAAGCTATACATTTACCTACATTCTTCCCCATACCTACATTCTTCCCCAACCCACAGAACAGGGGGGAAAAACTACTACACACCTTGGATGTACACAGACAGCTGCGCTACTATCTGGACAGAACCAAGGCCAGCAGAAAAACTGACCAGCTTCTGGTAGCATATGCAACAGGTAGTGCAAGGAAAAGCAATTTCAAAACAGACAATCTCAAAATGGATAGGAAATTGCATTCGATTCTGCTACTCGTTTCATGGAAAGACAACTTCTGAAAATATCAGGCCTCACTCCACAAGAGCTACAGCCACCACTACAGCTTTCCTACGAGGAGTGGCTACCAAAGACATTTTAGAAGCTGCTACTTGGAGCTCCGTGCATACATTTGCCAAGCATTATAATCTTCCTTTATACTCCAGATCCCGAGCAGGTTTTGCAACTGCTGTTTTACAAGGGATCTTAACTACACCATCATTATCTTAGTGCCCCCTCCCCCAGTTTGGCTATGGTATTCTACCCATTTGTTATGACTGCAGATGCATCCTTGAAGGACATAGTACAGTTTTGTACCTACCATAAATGTAGATGTCCGATAGGTATGCATCTGCAGTCAGGATTACCCACCCACCTTCCCCTCTGTGGTATTCCTAGGGTACTTACCCCTCATTTAGCTAGCTGGGGGAATCTATTATGGTGTATTTGTTTGTATGTATATATGTATATATATTTTGCTTTCTAATGTTTGGAATTATCTGCATTTATCCAAATTTAGCCTTCCTAGAGGGCACCTGGCATCTGGGGCAAGAAACACTGAGGAAAATGGCGTCTGCTGATGCCTTTATACCCCAGCAGCTATGACGTCGGGTGAAGTGCGACATCAGCCGAGGCCAGACCCAGACTTTGGAATCCGGCCGACCGGAGGGCTGCCTGAGGCAGGACAACCCATTTGTTATGACTGCAGATGCATACCTATCGGACATCTACATTTATGGTAGGTACAAAACTGTACTTTTCTCCTGCCCCACAGGGACAATCCCAATGACTTTCCTCTACTTCCGCTGACCAAGGAGCAAACAGAAGCTCGTTTGGGCGGAAAATTATCTCTGTTTTCAGACAATTGGCACAGATTGACAAAGGACAAATGGATTTTGGACATTATAGACCAAGGTTACAGGTTCCACTTTCATACCTTGCCAAGAAAACAAGGCATGCCAAACCTACCACAAAACCAGAGGGCAGAGGCTATCAAGCAAATTTCTCTGCTTGCTCAGATCAAAGCAATAGAAAAAGTTCCACAACAAGAACATGGCCAGGGGTTTTACTCAAGACTGTTCCTTGTTCCAAGAAAAGAAACTCAATGGAGACCAATACTGGATTTGTCCGCATTAAACACTTTTCTCATAGTACCAAAGTTCAAAATGCTGACTCTGCAGCAACTCCTTCCCATGCTGGGCAAGGGGTCTTGGCTGATTACTCTGGACCTCAAGGAGGCATACTTGCATGTCCCTATCAGACACAGCTGCAGAAGATACCTCAGATTTCTTGCAGGGCCAGAGCATTATCAATTCTCAGCATTGCCATTTGGCTTATCTACTGCGCCCAGAGTATTCACGAAATGCCTGGCTTCAGTAATTGCTCATTGCAGGCTCCAGGGGATCCAAATTTACCCATACCTGGACGACTGCCTCATACAAGCGGACGACAAACTGATTTTGACAAAAAACTTGAATTATGTCATACAATTGCTACAGGCTCTGGGATACACAGTCAACTTCCAAAAGTCAAGACTTCAGCCATCCCAGCAAATAACCTTCTTAGGAGCCAAACTAGACACAGCCTCTCAAATGGCTTACCTGACAGAAGACAAGCAAAAGAAGTTAACTCATTATTTCAAAGGTTTGGCAAAGCTCACCCAGATGACTGCAAGGAGATTCCTACAGGCCCTGGGTTACATGGCATCCTGCATTCTACTGGTTCCATTAGCAAGACTACACATGAGAAAACTTCAATGGTACCTAAAAAGCTTATGGTCTCAACACAGCAACAACCTAGAGACAACCATACCGCTCATTCCATGCCTACAAAAGGAATTTCTATGGTGGGCCTCGGTAAGCCAGGCAAACACAGGTATGTCGTTCAGAAAACCTCAGATAACACAGACCATGACCACAGATACCTCAGACCTAGGATGGGGGGCACACATGGAGGGCAGATGTATTCAAGGACAATGGTCTCCAAAGGAAAAACATCTGCATATCAACCAAAAAGAAATGCTGGCAGTAATGCATGCCATCGAGGCCTTTCGACAACAACTTCAGCAAGGCCACTTGCTAATACGGACAGACAACACCACTGTGATGTGGTACATAAACAAGCAGGGGGGCACCCATTCTTACCCCCTTTGCAGACTGACAATGAATCTTTGGGAAAAATCACTGAGCCTAAACATACAGTTGCAATCCCAGTTTGTTCCAGGCAAAGACAATGTGCTGGCGGACAACCTAAGCAGGAATTTCCTGGACCCCAACGAGTGGAGGTTACATCCAGAAATCTTCATACGACTCACCTCGACATGGGGCAGGCCAGAAGTAGACCTATTTGCCTGCCACCTCAATCATCATCTACAAAAGTTCTGTTCAAGGACATATCATCCACAAGCATGGAAAATAGATGCTCTCTCATTCAACTGGAACTTCCTAAAAATCTATGCATTCCCACCTCTGCCACTGATGACCACAGTATTACTAAAGATCAAAGCAGAGAAGCCCAAGGGGATCCTAATAGCTCCAGACTGGCCAAGACAACACTGGTACCCACTACTACGGAGCATATGTCACAACAAAAAGTGGGCCCTTCCCCAATGGCCCCAACTTTGACTCAACACAACTTCAAGACAGTACATCCCAACATTCAGACGCTGCAGCTAACAGCTTGGGAGATCCCATGAATAACCTCAATCTATCTCTCTCTAAAGAAGTTCAGCGGATACTAACAGAAGCCCGAAGACCATCCACCAGAAAGGTTTACTCAGCAAAATGGAAGAGATTCAGCATTTGGAATACCAGCAAGGGTCATGATGCATCATTATTGAACATCCCACTCATTCTGGAATATTTGGCAGATATGCTACAGAATGGACTCTCATATTCTTCCTTAAAAATACATGCTTCATCTATTTCAGCTAGATACAACACTGATCCACCTGTGGTTTCACATCCTTTGTTAAGGCAATTCCTTAGGGGAATCAAGAATATAAAGCCACCAAGAAAGGCTCCAGTACCAGCTTGGGACCTCAACTTTGTCCTAGAAAAACTGACTCTACCCCCCTTTGAGCCAGCAGCTTCTGTGGACTTACAATTTCTCTCATGGAAGACAGCTTTCCTGTTGGCAATTACCTCAGCAAGAAGGGTTTCGGAATTACAGGCCCTAATGGCAATACCACCGTTCATAACCTTCCACAGAGACAGGGTCTCCTTACGAACCAACCCTACCTTTCTGCCAAAAGTGGTATCTAGGGTTTCTTTAAATCAAGCAATTCACCTGCCTACTTTCTTTCCCAATCCTGAGAACAAAAGGGAAAGACTGTTGCATACCTTGGACATTCGCAGACAACTTCGCTACTACCTGGACAGAACCAAGACCAGTAGGAAGTCTGATCAGCTTTTTGTAGCTTACGCTCCTGCAGTACAAGGAAAAGCAATTTCCAAACAGACTATTTCAAAATGGATTGGGCATTGCATCAGATTCTGTTATTCCTTCCATGGAAAGTGTGTACCAGCCAATGTCAGACCACACTCCACCAGAGCTACAGCCACCTCTACAGCATTCTTAAGAGGGGTACCTACAAAAGACATTCTAGAAGCTGCTACATGGAGCTCCGTGCATACATTCTCCAAACACTACAACCTCCCTTTATATTCCAGATCCAGAGCAGGCTTTGCTTCGGCAGTCCTGCAGGGATTTATAGCTACACCATCCTTTTCTTAGAGCATACCACCTCCCCCAGCTAAGCTATGGTATTCAACCCATATGTTATGACTGCAGTTGCATTCTTGAAGGACGTAGTACAGTTTTGTACCTGCCATAAATGTAGATGTCCGATAGATATGCAACTGCAGTCGGGTTTTTCCTCCCTCCTTCCCCTCTATGCCTTGGGTCCACTCCTATCCCTATTATCCTTAGCTGGGGATATCTGTTATGGTGTATCTGTTTATTGCTTATTTATTGTCTGGAAACCTATTTTTGTCTTCCAGTTTGATTACAGCCTTCATTGGAGGGCACCTGGCATCTGGGGCAAGAAACACTGAAGAAGATGGCGTCGGCTGATGCTTATATACACCAGCCGCTCTGACGTCTGAGAGAAATGTGACATCAGCCGACGTCGGACCCAGACTTTGGAAGAGGCAGGACAACCCATATGTTATGACTGCAGTTGCATATCTATCGGACATCTACATTTATGGTAGGTACAAAACTGTACTTTACCCACCCACCATCCCCCTTTCATTGCTGGGACTTATCTGTACTTCTCTATCCTATACAACCTATGTGGTGTATTTGCTTGTAGATGAAGGTATTGTTTATTTTAGTGCATGCTTTTATAAGCAATGTTTTTTAGCCTACCCTTTAGGGGGCACCTGACATCTGGGGCAAATAAATCTGAAGAAAATGGCGTTGGCATCATCTTTTTTTACCCCTGGCGCACTGACGTCAGGGAAGAGGCGACAGCAACCAACGCCGGACCAGGACTTTGGAATTCAGGCTGACTGCTGGTGGCCTGCCAGCTGGATAACCCAAGTGTAATGACTGCAACAGTGAATACACTCGAACATCTACATTTATGGTAGGTACACAACTGTACTTTGCCTCTCCACAGAACTACCAATTGGACAAATTTTGTACAAGGACTCCCACAAACAAGTTTGGAAAGTGGATGCTCTGTCCTTTAGCTGGAAAAGCCTGTCAGTTTATGCCTTTCCTCCTCTGCCTCTCCTCTCCAAAGTACTACTAAAGATCAAACAGGACAAGCCAAGGACGATATTGATTCCACCAGACTGGCCACGCTAACACTGGTACCCCCTCTTGCGCAGTGTGTCACTGTTGGCCCCATGGCACCTGCCTCATACCCCTACCCTGTTGTCTCTGCAGGAAAACCAGATTCTGCACCCTCAGCTTCCAACCCTGAACCTAGCAACCTGCCTAATTACCTAATCTTTCCTTTACCATCCCACAGCAAACCAGTGATGGATATCATTTTAGAACCAAGGAGGCCTAGTACTAGAAAATCTTATGCTGAAAAATGTAAAAGATTCTGTGCCTGGAACCAATGTTAAGGGATGAGCACAGCCGAGCCCAACCTACCTCAGATTTTACAATACTTAACTGAGATGCTTCACAAGGGCCTTTCTTTTTCCTCCATCAAAATTCATGCCTCAGCCATTTCAGCTCATTATAATACAGAACCTCCCTTCTCCCATCCACTGCTCAAGCATTTTCTCAGAGGGGCCAACAATTTAAGACCACCCAGGTGAGCCCCAACTCCAGCCTGGGACCTTAACTTTGTATTTGAGAAACTCACTCTTCCTCCAACAATTTAAGACCAAACAGGTGAGCCCCAACTCCAGCCTGGGACCTTAACTTTGTATTTGAGAAACTCACTCTTCCTCCTTTCAAGCCAGCTGCTAGTGCAGATTTAAAATCCCTTTCTTGAAGGGTATCTGAGTTACAGGCTCTTATGGCAGTGGAGCCTTTCATCATCTTTCATGCGAACAGGGTGTCCCTCAGAACCAGTCCCTCCTTCATGCCCATGGTGGTATCCAGTGTGGCTCTTAATCAGTCCATTCATTTGCCAACCTTTTTTCCTAATCCACAGAACAAAGGGGAACAGATACTGCACTCCTTAGATGTGCACAGACAACTTAGATTTTACTTGGACAGGACTAAACCTCAAATGAAATCTGAATAACTGCTGGTGGCATCTGCTGCAGGGGCAGAGGAGAAGGCTATTTCAAAGCAAACAATTTCTAAATGGATAGGCCTTTGCATTCATTTCTGCTATAAGCATCATGGAAAACCTATCGCATAGGGGATCAGACCCCATTCAACCAGGGCGGCATCTACCTCTACAGCCTTTCTCCGAGGTGTCCCTACCAGGGACAATCCTAGAAGCTGCTACCTGGAGTTCTGTACATGCTTTCACCAAGCATTACCATTTGACAATTTTCTCTTAATCCAGAGCTGGCTTTGCCACTGCAGTCTTGCATTGTCTTATAGCTGGTCCTAATGGTATCTAAACTCCTCCTCCTCCCATCCTTAGCTTTGGGAATCTACCCAAAAGTGTTGACTGCAACAGTGAAACATGAAGAACATAGTACAGTTGTGTACACTTACAATAAATGTAGATGTTCGAGTGTATTCAGTGTTGCAGTCCTGGTTACCCTCCCTCCAGCCCCCTGACTTTTCTTGGCTATACCTCTGCTCCCATTTACTATGCTTAAAAGATTTTTGGTGTATTTGCTTTTTTATTGGAGGTATATCCTTGTGTGTGTATATATATGTTTTATTGTTTCCCCTTAAGGTGGCACCTGACATCTGGGGACAAGAAAAACTGATGTAATGGCGTAGGCTGCATGTTTTATACCCCTGGCGACCTGATGTCACGGAAGAAGAGAGAGGAACCGACGCAGGACCCAAGACTTAGTTAATCAGGCCGACTGAGGGCTACTGCAAGCAGATAACCCAAATGTGTTGACTGCAACAGTGAATACACTTGAACATCTACATTTATGGTAAGTGTACACAATTGTACTTTTCACCTTCAGTGCTGTCTCTGCAACTGTGTGCGTCATCTGTACATCCCTACATGCTTTGACAGACGCACACCATCTGTTGCTTGCTCTTCTTTTTGCACATGAACTTTAAATAGAAGAAGCACCTGATGCCTGCTTCTGAACAACAATCCATTAATTCTACATGCTTCCACGGAGTTAAATATTACGCACAGACAGACAATTGACTATCCATCGGTAAGGTTCTTATCTGGATGTAATCCAGTTAGCAACAGCAAGAAGGGGTACATTTTAAAAAGAAGGATACTGTTACTGGGGGAAATAGACTCTGGTAATTTGCAACAGTAATAATGATGGGTCAAGCATAAAAAAATCAGGACAGAGAACACCACTGAGGTCTGTTTGGCAGTGTAATGTTGTTGTCCTCAGTAAATAAGCACACACGTGCTCCTGTTTATTTGTGTATGTATGTGAATTAATGGTTAGCCTCAATGAAGTTTGCTCTTAGGATGGTGATTATAAGGGACGTACGTTAGAACTAAGTAACAGAGTAAAGGTTTTGCAAAGGAAGTGGTAATGAATTCATAAACATATAATCGATAATTGTGTGGTTTCCTATTTTTGTTTGTTGCGATAATACTATTTGTATAACTCCAGCTCTGTCCTCGTGATTAATTTCAATGAGTGTGGCAACCAAACAGTTTAGCTTGAACCATCACAATGAAGGCTGCTTTCAGTTGTTGTCATGTGTCCCAGTACACAGTTTGTAAGCTTAATGTAAAACCCAAATTTTAAATTAACATTGCATTTTGTTAACAGGAAACATTCCACTAGTCCCAGTTTCATTTTACAAAGATCTGGATTTCTTTTCCTCTTCGTCGTCTTTAATTTTTATGCACCACTATTTTAGGTTACAGTAGTGACCGCTTTCAGTGCATTTTCAAGGAGTTGAGTTTCAGTGCATTTTCAGTGAGTTGAGTTTCACTGCATTCTCTAGTAGTTGTGTGCTTCAGTGCATTTGAAGGAATTGTGAGCTTCAAGAGAAGAGAAGTTTACTGCTGCTCATGCTAAGTCTGCGTTTATTGTGCAGCTGCTTTGTTTAACTTTAGCAGATGGTCATCAGAAATTGAAAGCCATGCACAACAGGCAGCATACTTGCTTTAGATGCAGAAGGCTGTGCGTTGTACTTCTAAGAGGGGATGCTGGAGTCCTGAGTTTGTCCTCCTTTGGATGAGATGCCTAGTAACTATGCACCTGTGCTGGTTTGCCATCCAGTCCTTATTACAATATTATGAACTTAACATTTTTTGTTATATAATGCTGACAATTTATATTTTTTTCTTATGATAAACTTGTTGGGGTGGGCCTCTGTTGTGGAAACCATATTAAGGATGTTGAAACTAATACAGTAGAGTAGTGTTGGTCTGTTGCTTCAAGTAAAAAGTTTTGTGACATAACTTTTTCATTAACAAAAAGTAAAATTTTTGTAATGTCGTTTTTTTTTTCATTAACAAAAATTATAGTTTGTAGATGACATGAACTTGTGGCCCACCAAAATATCCTTGGTAATATTTGCGGCCCTTGTGTTCATTTGAGTTTGAGACCCCTGCAACAAACAGTGTAATGTTACCATTTCAACATACAGAGATAGGGAAATAAAATAGGCAGGGTTAACAGTTTTTACTCTGTCTACTTTAAAAGAGTCATAGACAGGTTAAGGATGTATATGGCATTTTCTCCATACTGTTCCGGAACAGCAGAGTTAAAAAAATTACCTGGCCTAATCAGTTATATAAAACCATGGAATAAAGACACTGATTTTCAGAATAATATGCAGGTTTTAGATAGAGCACACACATATATCAGAACTTAGACTTAGAATCTAAAGACTATGGATCTAGATAATAGGGTAATTAACTTCAATCGAATCAGGCCATAAATGCTCAAGTGACACCTAGTAGTCAAAAGTAAAATTGCAGGTTTATTTACCAAATAAAATTTATTTTCCGATTGAGTCAGGTAGCATAAAGCCATATACAGTCGTTAGCAGTACAGATGTAAGGTAACTATTTTATTTTATTTTATTTATTTTACATTTGTTGACCGGGCTAGTCTAGCTGGATATATGTCCATTTTCAGTAGAGGCCCGGGGAGAAAAGCTCCAAACAGGAAATTGACAAAGTTAAACTAAGCAATTCTACAGAATTAAAACTAGGCAATACTAAATAAATTGAACTAAGCATTTCTATACAGAAAATGTAAAATAAGCAAAATTAATTTTTTTTTTTTTTTTTTTTACAAAATCACACTAGAAAGTTATGAGCAATTATTAGATAAAGGGAATAATAAATGTATCTTATTCTCATTATAGGAGAGTAAGAGTAGAGTTGAAGGCAGTGGATACAGGTGTAGGAATAGAGTTAAGATTAAAGAATGGAAGAGAAAAGATATCAATGGGGGTTAGTACATGGACAAAGCCAGTGTGCTTTCAGATGTTTTTTAAGATGTTTCTTGAAAAGAAAAGTAGAATTAATGGTAGATAATGCAGCAGGAAGTTGATTCCAGACTTTACCTACGGTGTTAGCGAAAAGAGAATCACCAGCTTGGTTATTAGCTTTGCTGGATAAAACTAGGAGCTTGTTAGCAGAGCGTAATGTAGGTAGATTATTGTAAGGAGTAATAAGATTAGACAAGATAGGAGTGTTGTTAGGGAGGTGTAGAATCTTTTGTGTTATAAGCAATTGTTGAAAGAGTATATGGTTTTGCAGTTCTAGCCGCCCTAGTTGTTTGATGTTAAGACAGTGGTGAGTTTTAAAGGAACTTGTGATAAATCTAGTTATGCTATTATAACATATGGAGAGCTTAGTGAGGTTGCTTTTGGATAGATTGGTATATATGACAGAGGCATAAAAGAGGGTGGAAATGAGGTGGGTCTGAGCAATTGTTTTCCTTGCAGAGGGGGTAAGGAAGGTTTTTATTCTGTAGAGTGAGCCAAGTTTTCTGTTAACAGACTTAATGGTGGCGTTTATGTGTTCATCAAAATTGAGATGATTATCGATAGTTACCCCTAGTAGACGGGTTGTAGTGTCTGGGAAGATGTTGGTACCATTGTTAGAGGTTATAGAGAAGAAAGGAGTGGCTGATTTGTGAGTAGGAGTAAAAAGCAATAGCAACTACAAAGAAACGTCCCTGTAAAGTTTCTTCAGGGACCTCAGGGGGAGCTGTTTGAGTGAGGGTATTCTTGGTGAATTCACTGTAGTATGTTAAGGTAGAATAATAGGCCTGAAAATAGTCAGACTTGTGTTTACATGTATGCATTCTGTTTCAGAGAAATGCAGAATGTTCCTTTCTCAAGGGGAATATGCAATCTTGCCTGCTAATCTTTAGATGTACAGAAATAAGGCTTACATAATGTTCCTTTCTCAAGGGAAAGATGTACATAGCAGTGGAATGCTAGATAAAGAGGCACATGCAAGACCAGGCTTGGAAACCAAGGCAACCAAGGCTAAAGGGGTGTGAAAAGCATTACAGGGTTTTGGTATTAAGAAATATGGCAGATACAGTTAATTGAGTCAGTCATTTCGGTCTGACATGCAAAAATGATTAAATGTCAAGCATTCCAAAAAAGGGTCACTGCAGGACAGGCACTCGAGCCTGAGTACAGAAGACAGGTCTACAGTACAGACACTGAAGCCTGAGTACAGAAGACAGGTCAAATAAAGACTGTTTTTGTTTATATTTTTCAGGAGAATCAGAATATACATGCAAAAACTTTGGATATATTTGTCAGCACTGTTATTACTAACGAGCATTTCTACAGACTGTTATTGTTTATAAGCACTGTTAATATAGTCATTGTTTGGATATTGTGAACATCTATTAAAGCCTTCTCAACCAAACTACAGTGTTTGCAGAATTCATTCTGAAAAGTCCAAAAGACTTGTCCCATAATGGAGACTGGCACCTGTTCAGCACAAGTTTGAGTAATTAACAGACTTTCATTCCATTCTCATTTCATTTGTTTCCAGTTAATTCCAGTACACTACAGTATTATCAAGTCTTTCAGTGGGCTTTTGTTTGGTTTGATATTTCCAAATTAAGAATGCAGCATCATGGTTGTCTATAGAGTTTGTCTGTTTTTTTACCATTTGTGATTATGTGCTGTGGTTTGGGTATCAAAATCCATTGTAGTGTACTGATTCTGCTGCTAATTTTATTTTGTTCTTGTATTTCACCTCTCACTATGTAATGTGTTGTAACCACTAGGGAATGAGTCACTGTTTTTTGTTTTGACTCTTTAACTAGGTTTTTGTTATGATTCATATGCCAGTAATGTGGCCGATAAAGGTATGGAGTTTTGTTTTAAAGCATATTTTGTACACATTTACATTTATTTTTTGTAACCCTGGTCTTGGTCCAAATCGGGTTTTGGAGGTAATACCAGTGTGTGATCAACTATGCTGGAATTAGTTTTCAGTTTTTTGTTGTTTGCATTGAAAGGTATGAACTACTTGATGTAGGGCCTGGGTTTATTTGGAAATCATGTGATATTTTGAGGAATAGCAGTCTCCACAGATTTTCAAAGTGTGAAGTGTATAGTGTATAAGTTTACTTTTAGAAGTGTGGTTGGTTTGCTGTTGTGCATGAGAGTGCATGTGTAGGAGAGGTAATTGGTTGCTTACAAGTTGATTTATGCTTGTTAGTGTAGAGATATGATGTCAATTTTCATTCTGTCCTTGACTGATGGGGTTCAGATCCGAGGCATTGGATCCAACTCAGCCACTGTAAAAGCTCATGGCAATCCAGAACTCTTGAGCTTCTCTCGCAGTGTATCCTCTCCAGTACCTCAGATCTCATTTGCTGCTGTTAGGTGAAAGAAGTGGTAGCTTAACTCTTGAGCTACTTGGGGTAGATAAGCACTTGTATTTTTTATCTTCTACTTTAGTCTTTCTTTAATTCTTGTCTCTATTGTAATAGACTTCTCTAGGTACTGTCATTGGTATCTCTTTCTCCCTTTCCCCCCCTTAACCTTCTACATTTGTCATAGTCTTACTCCCTTTGTAGGTAGTCCCGTTATCCCCTTTCATGTATAAAAAAAATAAATTTTCCCAGTATTTCTGTTAGTTGTCTTCCCTTCGGTTTTGTCATTACCTTTTTCTGGTGGTGGTTGCAGATGTTCTTCGTCTCACATTGCTGCAGTCATAACCTGTGGGTAGTCCGCTGTCCTCGGTCGGCCCGAATACCAAAGAGTTAGGCTGGCGTCGGTCATGGTCGCCCGGAGCTGACGTCAGTACGTAGTAGTACTTAAGCGCATGACCGACGCCATATCCCCAGTCTTTCTTGCCGCGTGGTCTGAAGCAGAAGCAGCGTTTGCAAGTGCCGTTCGGCGTTCTGAAATTTTCAATTATCGAGTTTCAGACCGAAGACCAAGTTGGGCTAAGTACCCCGTTGGGGACAATTTTTGTCTTTTGAAACAGATACCTCATAGGGACTATCATTCTCTCTGTATTCCTTGCTTGGGGCCTGAACACGACGTAGTCGGGTGTCGCTTTTGTGCTAGATTTAATAAGCGCACCATTAAACGAAGATTAGACTGTGCCAGGCTTGTTTTCGGTAAGCAGTGTAACTATAACATGCCGTCGGATCCTCCGACGCCCGCTACCGCTAAAAAACGTAAAGACAAATCTTTAAGGTCTAAACCGGATGAGTCGTCCGTTGCGGACGCCGGTTCTATGGAACCTCCGGTTGAATCTGTGGATCCGGCCGAGGTCTCGGCTGAATCCCAGGGGGAACCTTTACTTTTGTAGGAGTTGGCCTCTCAGGAGTTAGGCCAGGCCGAGGGTGCTTCTCAGGTATCTGTAGTTCCATCCTTACAAAAGGTTATTAGGCCTTCTACCTCAGTGGCTAAAGGCCATGCTAAGGCTAAACCTGGTCTTACTGGTACTGGCCATAGCCCTAGTTCTTCAGCTTCTGTTCCTAAAAAACATATGTTGAAAATGGCAGAGGATTTGATTACTTTGATCAGGGGTTCTATGCCCCCCCCAGAGAAGAGGCCTAGGGTGGAGACAGATTTAGAGGGAATGGAGCATTCTTCAGACTACTCTGAGTCCTCAGCTGAGGATATTCAGGATTTCCCTCCCTATTCAGATTCGGATGCAGAGGATTCCTGTCCTCCTGCTTCTCCTCCAGAGGATTTTTCATTTTCTGAAACTTTACATTCCATGAGGGAACATTTCAAGTGGGAAGGTCAGGATTTTTCAGATTCTCGAAAAAGGCTTAGGGAATTTTTGTTTTTGCTACAACATAGGCCCTTGGCTATTCCCCCTGTCTTAGATGTTGTTCAGGATGTTTTTTCTGAAGCTTCTCTTAATCCTGATTCTTTACCCCCTGCCCCTGTCAAGCCAGACAGATATTACAGAGTTCCAGAAGCACATAAGTATTTGTATAAGAGTCCTAGAGCTGACCTGGAAACTATTATTCAAGGGCCTAAGGGTGTCAGGGCTTCTGTGGTTAAGAATCCAGTTCCTTTGGATAAAGATTCTAGAGCATTGGATAGGTGGGGGAAAAAAGTGTACACCTCTTCTACGTTAGCTATGAGGGCTTTAAATTGCCAGTTTCATATGCTGAAGTATCAGAACTTTTTGTTAGGCCAATTGAAATCTAAGGTGGATGCTTTATCTGAGGGTATAGAGTGTAAGGAATTGCAGGAGTTGGTTCATGCATCAGATCAAGTTGGAAAACATTCTCTACAGTGTGGTTTCGATGCCCTTCAGGCTTCATCCAGGGTGGCTGCTACTGGTTCAGTTATTCGTAGACATGCCTGGCTTAAGGATCAAAATTTATCAGAGCATGTTAAAGCTCGGATTTTGGATGCTCCTCTTCAATCAGAAGTTCTTTTTGGTTCTCCTGTGGAGTCAGTTTTGAAAAAGATGGAAGATAAGGCTAAGTCTATGCAGACGGTCAAGGAATTTTTGCAGGTGCAGCCCCCTAAGTTTAGCAGGAATTGGCCTGCTAGAGGATGGTCCTACCCTTCTTCAGATTATCAGTCTAAAGACAGGTCTAGACGTGGTAGAGGCAAGGCTCACGCTCAGGGTCCTTTCAGACCTAGGACTTGGAGTTCTCCTGCACAGTCTTCGGGTGAGGGCAGGGGTCAGCCTTTTCGTAAACAGACCCAATGACCTGTATTTTCAGCTGCCAGATCCTTCTTTTCTGGCAGCTCCTCTAGGAGGAAAGTTGGCACTTTTCAAACAAAACTGGCATTTGGTCACCCAGGACAAATGAGTGCTGGAAATAATAAATCGAGGTTACAAGTTTTATTTTCACACTTTTCCTCCTTTCAAAGGCATGCCGGATGTGCCTCCACACCAACGGCTGGAGGCTCAGGAGCAAATTTCTTTGCTTTTTCAGATGGGGGCCATCCAGGTGGTACCTCCGTCAGAAGTAGGCCTAGGGTTTTACTCCCGTCTTTTCCTAGTGCCAAAGAAAGGAAACACTTGGAGGCCAATTCTAGATTTGTCCATTCTCAATACCTACCTAGACATTCCAAAGTTCAAGATGTTAACATTACAACAACTTCTACCTATGCTAGGCAAAGATCATTGGATGGTAACCCTGGATCTCAAAGAGGCCTATCTTCACATTCCCATCAGGCCCAGCTGCAGGAGATTCCTGCGATTTCGGGCTGGTACTTCTCATTATCAGTTCTCTGCATTGCCCTTTGGTTTATCTACTGCGCCCAGGGTGTTCACAAAAGTTCTGGCTCCTGTAATAGCTTTCTTCAGACAAAGGAGAATACAAATTTATCCTTATCTGGACGATTGCCTGATTCTTGCTCAAGACAAAGACAAGTTACTTCAACATCTACAGTATGTAATGGCAGTTTTAAGGTGCCTAGGGTATTCTGTGAACGAAATGAAGTCCAGTCTAGTGCCCTCTCAGGACATGTGCTTTCTGGGTGTGAGACTGAATACAGCTTCTCAGATGGCTTTTCTGACCCCGGACAAACAAAGAACTCTTCACCTATATTTCCAGCAGTTGTCAGTACTGTCCAGGCTGACTGCAAGGACAGTCCTTCAAGCCTTGGGGTTCATGGCATCTTGCATTCTAGTACTTCCCAATGCCAAACTGCATATGAGGAAGCTACAATGGTATCTCAAAAGTGTATGGACTCAACACTGCCACGATTTGGACACTGTCATTCGGATAATACCTTGCATCCAGAAGGAATTCTTGTGGTGGGCGCAGGAATGTCACCTAAACAAGGAACTCTCTGTGACCCGACCAGAGGCGAGTCAGATCATAACGACGGATGCCTCGGACTTGGCTTGGGGAGCACACCTCAATGGGAAATGGATTCAAGATACGTGGCCTCCCAGACTACAACATTTGCATATCAACATGAAGGAGATATTAGCAGTCCAATTTGCCCTGATGGCCTTCAAGGACCTACTTCAACCAGGACAGGTGTTGATTCGAACAGACAACACAACAGTCATGTGGTACATC
Organism: Protopterus annectens; assembly: GCF_019279795.1. Taxonomy (NCBI): domain Eukaryota; kingdom Metazoa; phylum Chordata; order Ceratodontiformes; family Protopteridae; genus Protopterus; species Protopterus annectens. The sequence continues at coordinate 904,627,758 of NC_056748.1, forward strand.
AACAAGCAGGGGGGAACCCATTCTTACCCTCTTTGCAGACAAGCAATGATATTGTGGGAGACTGCTCTGAGTTTGCACATCACTCTTCAAGCACGGTTTCTGCCAGGAGCACAGAACTCCCTAGCAGATGTATTGAGCAGACAAATTGTGGACCCCCACGAGTGGAAATTGGATCCTCAGGTATTCCAACAGTTGACAGTGGCTTGGGGAACTCCAGACATAGATCTGTTCGCTTCTCCATTAAATTTCCAACTACCAAAATGTTGCACAAAGATGTTTCACCCAAAAGCTTGGAAAGTGGATGCTCTATCTTTCAGTTGGAACAACCTTCACGTCTATGCTTTCCCTCCTCTGCCTCTCCTTCCCAAGGTACTCTTGAAAGTCAGGTGGGACAAGCCTTGCATGATTCTAATAGCACCAGATTGGCCACGTCAGCACTGGTATCCTCTGCTGAGGAGTTTAATTCAGGAGCCTCCTTGGCCTTTGCCACAGATTCCTCACTTGTTGTCCCAGTCAAGCAGTCATTTGCTCAATGTCAGGGTGCAGTCCCTGCATCTAACAGCCTGGCGTATTCTGTTTTAGAGCCTGTGGGGTCTCAGCTTCCTCAACAGGTTTTAGATGTCATTTTGGAAGCCAGGCGGCCCAGTACTAGAAAAGTTTATGCTGATAAATGGAGGAGATTTTTTCTTTGGAGCACAGCAAAGGGCTTTGATGTCTCAGTACCTAATTTGAGTTTTACGCTACAGTACCTTACTGAATTACTAGACAAGGGTTTGTCATTTTCCTCTGTGAAGGTTCATGCTGCAGCCATTTCTGCTCACTATGATTGTGACCCTCCTTTATTTTCTCACCCTTTGTTTAAGCAATTTCTTAGAGGGGCAAAAAATATAAGACCCCCACGTAGAGCTCCTACTCCTTCCTGGGATCTCAATTTTGTGTTGGAGAAGCTTACTTTACCTCCTTTCGAACCTGCAGCTACGTCTGAGCTGAAGTTTTTGTCTTGGAAAACTGCTTTTTTGTTGGCCATTACCTCTGCTAGGAGGGTCTCTGAATTGCAGGCACTCATGGCAGTTGAACCTTTTCTGGTATTCCATAAGGATAGGGTGTCTTTGCGTACTAACCCTACTTTTATGCCTAAAGTGATTTCTAATGTGGCCTTGAACCAGTCTATTCATTTGCCTACTTTTTATGCTGATCCCCAAAATAAGGGGGAAAAAGTCTTGCATTCTTTGGACAATCACAGGCAGCTACGTTATTATTTGAGCAGAACTAAAGAGTTCAGGCAGACTCAACAGTTATTTATTTCTTTTGCTCTGGGTTCACAAGGGAAAGCTGTTTCAAAGCAAACTATTTCTAAGTGGATTGGGCATTGTATTGCTTTTTGTTATTCTCATCATGGAAAGAATGTTCCTGCTGGGATCAGACCTCATTCCACTAGGGCTACTGCCACATCTACTGCCTTTTTGAGGGGGGTAGCTACTAAGGATATTTTGGAGGCAGCTACTTGGAGTTCAGTACACACTTTTACTAAGCATTACCATCTCCCTCTTTATTCCAAGTCTAGGTCTGGGTTTGCCACTGCAGTTTTACAGGGCATGTTAGCAGCTCCTAATGCCTTTTAGTTTGCCAACCTCCCTTTTCCTTTGCTTTGGGATTCTACCCACAGGTTATGACTGCAGCAATGTGAGACGAAGAACATAGTACAGTTTTGTACCTACCATAAATGTAGATGTTCGAGGATCCACATTGCTGCATTCCTATTTCCCCTCCCTCCTTCCCCTCTATAGTTTGGGGTTGCTGTTTTTCCTTTGGAATAATTATTATTTTCTCACTTGTGGTTGTTGGGTATTTACTATTTTGGCTCTGGCCTTTCCTTTTTAAGGCCTTCTGACATCTGGGGCAAGAAAGACTGAGGATATGGCGTCGGTCATGCGCTTAAGTACTACTACGTACTGACGTCGGCTCCGGGCGACCATGACCGATGCCAGCCTAACTCTTTGGTATTCGGGCCGACCGAGGACAGCGGACTACCCACAGGTTATGACTGCAGCAATGTGGATCCCCGAACATCTACATTTATGGTAGGTACAAAACTGTACTTTTTTTGTTATTAACATGGCTGAAGGAGAAAAAACACCTGTGGGTTTTAAGAAGTATGGAAGTGTGGACAAAAGATTCCCTTCTCTGACTCTCCCACCCTTTGTGGCTACTGCCTTGGTCCCCTCCACCTGCAAGACAGTTGTGCAGTATATCATGCCTTCAACCCCCGAGCGTTAGTAAAACGCAAGAATAAAATAATCTTGAAGGGGCTTTTACCGTTTTCTTTTGGTGATGCCATCTCTGGAGAGACATCCAAAAGCTCGTCTCAATCATCTCAGAATTTTTTTCTCATTCCTCCAAGACCTCGGAGAAAACTTCAAAAAGGTAATCTTCACATCCAAAAGTTTCTATGGATCTGTCCAAGAAAAAGAAAATTAAATTATAGGATCCACCCCTCCCCCCCCGATTAAACAAAGGTAAAAAGTGCATCTTCTGATCAGACATTTTTTTGGATCTGAAGTCTCCGAAAACCAAGGATTCATCAGCTCTGAAGATGTTGGATCCTTCTAGAATACTGGACATACTTCCTAGGGAAAAGTACTCCCCATCTGTGGACCCTTTCCTGTCGAGAGTGCCTTCTCCTTTTCTTTATAGACTGGATTCTCCTTGAAGGCAGTCATCTCATTCTTCTAGGAGTCTCACTGTAGAAGATGTGGAGATGGTAGTAAGGCAGATACTTTCGGTGCAGTCTCCCGGTTGTTGCTTCAGCTCCTACCCCTTCGGGTCAGGAAGCCCACATATCCAAGACTCCACCTCTAACTCTTGCTCCTCTGTCTCTCTCTCTGTGGGTTTGAAGCTCTTGGATCCTAGTTGTCCAGGCCCGTCTTATTTAGGTCCGAAGATTGCTGTATCCTCGAATCCACAGTTTACTGTGCACTCCTCAGTGCTGTCTGATCCAGAGACCTCTAGGAACCAATTTTACCCTGTCATATCCAAGGTGTTTCAGTCAATTCCCAGGACTTTGGAGCTGTCTCTACATCTCAGAGCTTTGGCAAGGATTAGTTCAGCTCCAACTTCTGCCTTAAGGGTGACTTTCCTCGGAGCAGGGAAAGACAAAGGATCAGAAAGCCCTCCTTTCAGACCAGGGTTCCTGTCCCTCTTTGAGAAGGTCAGCCATTAGGACTTTGTGTAGAGCCCTGTGAGCTTCCATGATCCAGACTTGTCGTATCCCCTTGGGTTCCGTATCTTTCCCTTCTCTGCGTCAGGAGTCTCAGCTAACCTTCCCACAGGGACAGCCAGTACCAAAGTCTCAGGGCACCCAATTGGGTATTTCTGCCTCATCTGATACCTCTCCAGATTATCCCACTGATGAGGTCCCTCAGAAGATGACATGTAAGAGGAAGCATCTGGCTTCTCCTGAATCTGTCACCGAAGAGACAGATTTTGAGTAGGGCAAAGGATCCCCATGGTCACCTCCTTTGGACATCTCATTGGGAGATATCCTTGAAATCCTAAAACAGAGAGGTGGCTGGAAGCCCAACAATCCTTCATCAGAGGAATCTGTGCTCCTGGAGGCATTTGGTACCGGCCCATTTATGTCTTGGGTGATTTTGCCTGCCAGAGAGTTCCTTGAATTGTTCTAGAGGTGGGCATGGAAGGAGCCTGACTCCACTGAGCCCATACCAAGGAAGCTTGGTAAAACTGACCCCTCCGGAAGACAAACAGTTCTGGTCCAAGGGTCCCCCTGTTGATGCCATAATCTTTGCAGTGACCACCAGAAAGAAGCTAGCTGACAAAAGTTCCTCTGTTCATTCCTCCCAACAAGGAGTTGAGTGATGGACAAAATTGGGAAGTGTATCTGTGCTTCAGGGATGTTTGCCTTGAGGTCCCGTAACTGTCTGGCACATTTTACCAGATTACAAAGAGATCTGCTAAAGGAACCCTCAGATACCCTTGTAGGAACTGTCTGAGGAAGGGAAGGACTCAGTCACCTGACATTTGGCGACCCTTCAGTTGATATCTAATTCATTCATGAGGCTTATTTCCTTTGTGGCAGAAGGAACCTCAGGGGCAGTGGGTTCAGGCTTAGCTATCAGGAGACACGCCTGGATGCGCTTGTGTGACTTAGTGGCGCCTTTTATGTCTAGATTCATCAGTGCTCCTTTTGATGGCATGTCTCTCTCTGGCCCTGCCCTAGAATAAAAGAAACATTGGCCAGGTGTGATTAGGATGGAAAGACCCTTTCTGCCATGGGCGTGTGTTTTTCCACCCTCCAAAAATCCTTCTTGAGGAAATATCCAGAGGTGGAAAGATGAGGTTCAAGAAGTCACAAGGATCTTTACAGCACACATGTGGAAGGTTTTCCTCCAGAGGCAGAGGAGGAAACTAAACTGGTAAATGACGCCATCATGGCAGAGGAGGCCTGCAATATCAAGGGTCCAGTGAACCATTCTTTTGGCAAACCCTTTCAGTGATCCTTAATGGAGGCCCAATTGTCCCCCTGTGGAGGCAGTCAAGGTTTTTTTTTTTTGTCCCTGCACCAGAGAGCCTGGCTAGAGATAAAAGATACTTGGGTGCAGAGGATCTTATCCAGAGGATATATAATTTCATTTTCCCTTCCTCCTCCAATTTCCAGGAAAATTCTCTATGTTCCACCCAGTCAGAGGGATCAAGCAGCCATTCAAATAAAAAAGCTGCTAAACATAATTCATCCAAGAGGTCCCCTCAGACCAGAAAGAATCCTGAACTTACTTGAGATTCTTTTTAGTGCCAAAGAAAACAGGGGCCTGGAGAAAAACTCTGAATCTCGGCAATCCAAACAGATTTGTTCGAATGACGAATTTCCGGATGGTCATGGTTCAGTCCATTTTTCTGTTTTTGAGAAAGGATGACTGGATGTGCTCAGTAGATCTCCAGGATGCGTACTGTCATATAAAAATAAACAGACAATCCTGGAGACTTCAGCTAGGAGCCAGTCTTTATCAGTTCAGAGCACTGCCCTTTGGCCTCACCACAACTCCCATGGTGTTCACCAAATAAATGGCAGTGGTAGCAGCTCACTTGAGACAGCAAGGTTCCTTGTGTTTCCATACTTAGATGACTGGCTCATTACCGCTCTGACCAGGCATCAACTCATTATGGCAAGAAAGAAATCATCCACCCTTGCACAAGGCTAGGAATAACCATAAATTTTGAGAAGTCAAATCTAGAACCAACTCAAATTCTAGAATTCGTAGGAGAGCTACTAGACACAAGGTAAGCAATAACTTCCCTTCCCAGAGTTCAAACTTTAAGGTCACAAGTCAACAAGATACTTTGCAGTACCACTATCATGGCTTGTCTAGAAGTTCTAGGATCAGTGGCAGCAGTGATAACCCTTGATGTTCATCGTGTTTCACTGTTGCAGTCATTACACTCGGGTTATCCTGCTGGCAGGCTACCCGCAGTCGGCCTGAATTCTAAAGTCCTGGTCCAGCGTCGGTTGCTGTCGCCTCTTCCCTGACGTCAGTGCGGCAGGGGTATAAAAGATGCAGCCAAAGCCATTTTCTTCAGTCTTTCTTGCCACGTGGTGCCCGAAGCAAAAGCAGTCTGCAAGTGCCGGTCGGCCGACTCCTGAGATTTTCGAAATTGAATTTCAGATCCGAAGTCTTCTATAAAGCTAAGTACCCCGTTGGGGAAACTGTTTTCTTGCTCCAGACCGATGTCAGAAAAAGTAAACAATTGTATTTCTTGTGGGAAGCAAATACCTCTTAAGGATTTTCATTCTTACTGTATTCCTTGCCTAGGCCCTGACCACGACGTAGCTAGTTGTCAGTTTTGTGCTAGATTTAACCAACGCACTATTAAGCGTCGGTACGATTTTGCTTTTCATTACTTTGGCCGAAGGTTTAACTATATAATGCTGTTGGAACAACCGACGACCGGAATTCATAAAAAGCGCAAGTAAAAAGAAATGGACAGGCATCCAAGGTCCAAAACCGACGACGAAGCCTCTTCTAGGCCAGTCGCCGGTTCTCAGTGAGGCGTTTTCGCAGCCCCTGACACCCGCTACCTCAGAGTCACAGTCTGCCTCTGACTCCCACGTAGAGACAGCTAGGCCTCTTATACTCCAGGTATTGGGCCTTCGGAAACTAATCCCTTAGATGGGTCCGGAGCCGCTGAGCAAGCATCGGCTTCTGAGGGTGTTTTCAGACCTACACAGCTTTATATCAAGCCAACTTCAGCATCCAAGACAAAGACTAAAACAGTTTTAAAGACAAGGAAACAAGTATAGCATTCTCCAGGACAGACTTCCATGCCTAAGAAACAGATGCTTAAAATGGCCGAAGACCTAATTACTTTGATCAGGGGTTCCCATCCCCCTCCTGGTAAGAGGCCTAGGCAAGATACTGAATATGATTCCTCTGATCAGGTTTCCATTTCCTCTGACTCCTCTTCAGAACAGGGATACTGTATTCCTCCCTATGAGGATTCTGATGCTGAAGAATCTATTCCTTCAGCTTCTCCTCCTAAGGATTACTCGTTTGGGGAAACCCTGCATACCATGAGGGAGCATTTCCACTGGAAGAGCCAAGATTATTCAGATTCTAAGAAAAGGCTCAGAGACTTGCTTCAACTACCTCAGCACAGACCTCTTGCTATTCCACCTGTTCTAGACATTGTAGATGTATTTCCAGAGTCCAGCCTGTCTCCCGACTCTTTACCGCCTGCACCTGTTAAGCCAGACAGATACTACAGGGTTCCAGATTCTCATAAATTTCTATGTAAAAACCCTGCTGCTGACCCAGAAACTGTTTCTCAGGGTCCCAAAGGGGTCAAGGCTGCTACTGCAAAAAACCCTGTCCCCTCAGATAAAGATTCTAGGGTACTGGACAGAATGGGGAAAAATGTTTACACTTCTGCTACCTTGGCTGTAAGGGCTTTAAATTGTCAGTTTCGTATGCTTAAATATCAGCAATACTTAATGTCTCTGTTAAAACAGAAAATGTTGACAAATTCTCAATGTTCTGAGAACAAGGAATTGCAGGATTTATTGCATGCATCTGAACAAGTGGGAAAACATACTTTGCAATGTGGTTATGATTCGCTGGAGGCCTCTTGCAGGGCCGCTGTAACAGGTTCTGTTATTAGAAGGCATGCTTGGTTAACGGAACAGACTCTGTCTGATCATGTTAAAGCAAAATTATTGGATGCTCCATTACAGCATGATACTTGGTTAGGTGTTAAGGCAGAAAGGTGTTGCAGAAAATGGAGGATAAAGCTAAATCTATGCAGACAGTGAAGGATTTCTTACAGGTACAGCCACCCAGATTTAGCAGGAACTGGCCTTCTAAGTATTGGTCCTTTCCCGTGTCAGACTGGCCACAGAGGCAGACAACAGCCCCAGGGCTCATACAGGCCCAAACAATGGGGTGCGTCTACCTCCAAAACGGGAGAAGACAAATCACAGTCATATAGGAAACAGTCCCAATGACTTCCCTCTGCCAATACCAAGCATTTAGCTTTTGGCAGCACCCTTAGGGGGAAAGCTAGCACTTTTTTCACAAAATTGGCACACGATCACTCAGGACAAATGGGTCCTAAATATAGTCTCAGGGCTACAGATTCCACTTTCACACCCTTCCAAAGGCAAAAGGTATGCCAGACCTGCCACACAATTAATGGGCAGAGGCACAAAAACAAGTTTCATCTCTCATGGACATGAGCGTCATTCAGCCAGTTCCACAACAAGAGCAGGGACAAGGATTTTACTCAAGACTTGTCTTAGTACCAAGAAAGGACAAAGCATGGAGACCAATTCCGGACCTGTCCATTCTAAATACTTTTCTGGACGTTCCAAAATTCAAAATGTTGACTTTACAACAGCTTCTGCCCATGCTGAGCAAGAAGGTTTGGCTTGTAACTTTGGACCTCAGAGGCATACCTGCATGTTCCCAATCAGACAACCTTGCAGAAGATACCTCAGATTCATAGCTGGCTCAATGCACTACCAATTCTCTGCACTTCCCTTTGACTTATCTACTGCGCCCAGGGTCTTCACAAAATGCCTGGCACCCGTAATTGCATTTTTGCAGACAAAAAGGAATTCAAATATATCCCTACTTGGATGACTGCCTTATTCAAGCAGAGACCAAAGACATTCTACTAAAGCATCTGGCATTTGTAAAAAGATTACTAATTTGCCTAGGGTACACAGTAAACGAAAATAAATCAAAACTAGTACCCTCTCAAGAGATAATATTCCTGGGTGCAAGCTTAAATACAACTGCCCAGATGGCTTATCTCACGCCAGACAAACAAAGGCAACTGACTTCTTACTTCAAAAGCATGACAACAAAGACCCAGTCATCTGCAAGAAAAATTCTGCAGGCTCAGGGCTACATGGCCTCCTGCATTCTGCTAATTCCATATGCAAGACCGCATATGGGGAAACTACAATGGTATCTAGAAAGTGTTTGGACTCCACATTGCCACAGCCTGGAATCATTAATTTCACTCATTCCCTGCCTGCAACAGGAGTTTCGATGGTGGGCACAGGCCTGTCACCACAACAAGGGACAGCCATTCACTTTCACCACAGCCAGGCAAGCACTAACAACAGATGTGTCAAATTATGCCTGGGGGGCCCACATAGCAGGAAAATGTATTCAGGGCACATGGCCCCAAGCCAAAGGCATCTTCACATCAATCAGAAAGAGATGCTAGCTGTACAAAATGCCCTGACAGCCTTCAAGGACCTACTTCATCCAGGACATCTGCTGATAGACGGACAGCACCACAGTTATGTGGTACATAAACAAGCAGGGGGGCACACATTCCTACCCCCTCTGCAGACAAGCCATGATTTTGTGGAACACAGCATTGACCTACCAAGTACACCTGCAAGCACAATTCCTGCCAGGAAAAAAAATGCTCTAGCAGACGAACTAAGCAGAAACCTCATGGATCCTCACGAGTGGAAACTAGATCCACAAATCTTCAGCATGATAACAAGGAAATGGGGATGCCCAGATATAGATCTTTTTGCCTCCTCTCGCAACTGCCAACTTCAGAGATATTCTGCACAAGGACTTATCACAAACAAGCATGGAAAGTGGATGCCTTGTCATTAAGCTAGAACAACCTTACAGTATATGCCTTTCCTTCCACTGCCTCTCCTCCCCAAGGTACTCCTAAATATCAGACAAGAGAAGCCACAAATGATACTAAGGAGCTTGTCCGAAGGCCCAGCGTGGACATTGCCTCAAATTCCTCATTTACTAACCCAACAAAAACAGTCAGATCCTGCACGGTCAACTCAGAACCCTAAATCTAGCTACACGGCGGATAGTGTAACCATTCAGAATACACCTCTCTCTAAAGCGGTTATGGATGTTAATTTAGGAGGCCCAGCACTAGAAAATCTTATGCAGAAAAATGGAAGAGATTCAGTGCTTGGAACCAGGCACAAGGAATTGACATGCTTGTCCCAAATATACCTCAGATTTTACAATATCTAACTGAGATGCTGGACAAAGGCCTATCCCTTCTTATCAATTAAGATCCATGCCTCTGCCATTTCAGCTCATTACAATGCAGATCCACCTATTATTTCACATCCATTGCTTAGGCAGTTCCTCAGAGGGGCGAAAAATATAAGACCTCCAAGGAGAGCACCAATACCTGCATGGGACCTCAATTTTGTTTTGGAAAAACTCACACAGCCTCCTTTCGAGCCAGCCAATACAGCTGAGATAAAATTCATATCATGGAAAACAGCTCTGCTCCTAGCAATAACTTCAGCAAGAAGAGTCTGAGTTACAGACATTAATGGCTGTGGAACCTTTTATTATCTTCCATCCGGACAGGGTTTCTGTAAGGACAAACCCAACATTTATGCCTAAGGTGGTGTCCACTGTGGCTCTTAACCAAACCATTCATTTGCCCTACTCTTTATCCAAACCCACAAAATAAAGGGGAGAGACTTCTGCATTCTTTGGACATACACAGACAGCTATGCTTCTACTTGGACAAAACTAAAGCTTTCAGAAAGACTGAGCAACTTTTGGTGGCATATGCTGCAGGATCACAAGGAAAGGCTATCTCAAAGCAGACTATTTCAAAATGGATAGGACACTGCATTCGATATTCATGTTAGCCTGCTGCAGTCATCACACTTGGGTTATCCTGCCATCAGGTGGTCCCGCAGTCGGCCCGAATTCCAAAGTCTTGGTCCGGTGTCGGTTGCTGTCGCTTCTTCCCTGATGTCAGTGCGCCAGGGGTATATAAGAGGCATCCGACACCATTTTCTTTAGTCTTTCTTGCTGTGCGGTGCCTGAAGCAGAAGCAGTTCGCAAGTGCCGGTCAGCCGACACCTGAGATTTTCTAATCAAATTTCAGTCTGAAGTCTTCAAAGTTAAGTACCCCGTTGGGGAACCTTTTCTTGCTTTAGTCCGATGTCAGAAAAAGTTAACAATTGCATTTCTTGTGGGAAGCAAATACCTCATAAGGACTTTCATTCTTATTGCATTCCTTGCCTAGGCCCAGACCATGACATCACTGGTTGTCGGTTTTGTGCTAGGTTTAATAAGCGAACTATAAAGCGACGCTTTGATTTCGCACGACACTACTAAGGTAGGAAATTTAATTACACTATGCCGTTGGAGCAACCGACTACCGGCGTGCATATAAAACGCAAAGATAAAGACAGGCAGCCTAGATCCAAGCCAGACTCCGAGGCCTCGGCTGGGCTGGTCGCCGGTTCTCCGGTTTTCAGTGAGGCGCCTACGCAGCCCCTGACGACCGCAGAATTGTAACTCCAGACCGCTTCGGATTCTCAAGCAGAGAGTTCTAGGCCAACGCAGCCATTTTCTTTAGGCCCTACCAACAACATTGCAGAAGGAGAAGCCGGTGCTGCGGAAACACCTTCGGTTACAGAAGGTGTCTTCAGACCGACTACTCCCACCATAAAATCTTATGCTAAGCTTAAGACTCCTCTAAAACCAAAAAAGACTGCACATCAGTCTCCAGTCCAAGACCCCGTGCCTAAGAAACAGATGTTTAAAATGTCTGAAGATTTGATTTCTTTAATCAGGGGTTCCCAACCCCCCCCCCCCAGACAAAAGACCTAGACAAGAGGAGGATTATGCCTCCTCTGATCAAGTGTCTATTTCCTCAGGCTCCTCTGAGGAACAGGATTGCTCCTTTCCTCCTTATGAACATTCTGATGCTGAAAATTCCATTCCCTCAGCTTCTCCCCCTGAAGACTATTCCTTTGGGGAAGCCTTACATACCATGAGGGAACATTTCCACTGGGGAAGGTCAGGACTACTCTGACGCAAAGAAAAGGCTCCGAGAGTTCCTTTTACTCCCCCAGCAGAGACCACTTGCTATCCCTCCAGTTTTAGACATTGTGGATGATGTTTACTTAGAATCTAGTCTGAATCCAGATTCTCTCCCTCCTGCTCCAGCCAAACCAGACAGATATTATAGAGTGCCTGACTCTCACAAATTCCTTTACAAAAGCCTTGTTGCTGACCCAGAGACTATCTCCCAGGGTCCCAAAGGGGCTAAGGCTAAAAATCCTGTACACTCTGAAAGGGACTCTAGAGCACTAGATAGGTGGGGGAAGAAGGTTTACACCTCAGCTACTCTAGCTATGAGAGCACTAAATTGTCAATTTCACATGCTGAAATACCAGCAATTGTTAATGTCTCAAATAAAACAAAAGATGAACACGCACCCTCAGCAGTCTGAATTCAAAGAAATGCAGGATCTGTTGCATACAGCTGAACAGGTGGGCAAACGTACTTTACAATGTGGATTTGATTCCTTGGAAGCTTCCTGTAGAGCAGCTGTTACTGGGTCTGTTATACGTAGGCATGCTTGGTTAAAGGAACAAACTGTGCCTGATCATGTTAAAGAAAAGTTACTAGATGCACCCTTACAACAGGATGTCTTATTTGGGGTTAAAGCAGAAGAGGTTTTAAAGAAAATGGAGGATAAGGCAAAATCTATGCAGATAGTCAAAGATTTCTTACAGGTACAACCCCCACGCTTCAGCAGAAATTGGCCAGCAAAAAATTGGTCCTTTCCAGCTTCTGACAGGCCACAGAGGGGTAAATACAGACGCCCAAGGGGCAGAGGACAAGCACAAATCCCTTACAAACCTCGCCAATGGGGCACTGCAACACAGAAGGGAGGAGAAGACAGGTCCCCAACTACTAGAAGACAAACACAGTGACTTGCACCTCAAACTGACAAGCAAAAAACTTTTGGCAGCTCCCTTGGGAGGAAAATTAGCATTTTTTATAGACAACTGGCGCATCGTCACAAAGGACAAATGGGTCCTAGACATCATCTCACAATGATACAGATTCCATTTCCACACCTTGCCAAGGATAAAAGGAATGCCAAACTTGCCACAAAATCAATGGGCAGAGGCACAAAAACAAATTACAGCTCTCATGGACATGAGAGCCATTCAACTGGTACCTACACAGGAGCAAGGCCAAGGATTTTACTCAAGGCTCTTTCTAGTCCCCAGAAAGGACAATGCTTGGAGACCCATTCTGGACCTTTCAGTTCTAAACATCTTCTTGCAAATTCAAGATGCTAACACTACAGCAGCTTCTTCCCATGTTGGGCAAGAAAGCTTGGCTAGTAACGTTGGACCTCAAGGAGGCATACCTGCATGTCCCTCTCAGACAAAATTGCAGAAGATACCTCTGTTTCATTGCAGGTTCAACCCATTACCAATTCTCTGCACTGCCCTTTGGCTGATCAACTGCACCCAGGGTCTTCACAAAATGCTTGGTACCAGTAATTGCATACTGCAGACAAAGAGGAATTCAAATATACCCATACCTGGACGACTGCCTCATCCAAGCAGAAAGCAAGGACATTCTCTTACAACATCTGACTTTTGTAAAACACCTTCTAAGATGCCTAGGGTACACAGTAAACGAAAAGAAATCAAAACTAGTACCCTCACAAAATATGACATTCCTGGGTGCCAGCTGGAATACAACGGCCCAGATGGCTTATCTGACACCAGACAAACAACTACAGCTAACTCAATACTTCAAAATAATGGCAACAAAGACCCAACTCCCTGCAGGAAAAATTCTGCAGGCCTTGGGCTTCATGGCATCTTCTATACTACTAATACCATTTGCAAAACTGCATATGAGGAAATTACAATGGTACCTGAAAAGCGTATGGACTCAACACAGCCACAGCTTGGAAACAATGATACCTCTCATTCCCTGCCTTCAACAGGAGTTTCTATGGTGGTCACAGGCATGTCACCTCAACAAGGGTCAGCCTTTCACCTTACCCCCAGCCAGGCAAACTATGACAACAGATGCATCGGACTATGCCTGGGGGGCACACATGGCAGGACGGTGCATTCAAGGCATATGGACTGCAGATCAAAGGAATCTGCACATCAATTGAAAAGAAATGCTAGCTGTACAGAATGCTCTGACAGTCTTCAAGGACCTCTTACATCCAGAACAGCTTATAATAAGGACAGACAACACCACAGTAATGTGGTACATAAACAAACATGGGGGTACACACTCCTACCCTCTATGCAGGCAAGCAATGACCTTGTGGAACACAGCACTGGCTTACCAAGTTCAATTACAAGCGCAATTCCTGCCAGGAAAAAAGAACACATTGGCAGATGACCTAAGCAAGAAACATCATGGATCCCCACGAGTGGAAACTGGATCCACAAGTATTTGCATTGATAACTCAAAAACGGGGGCGCCCAGACATAGACCTGTTTGCCAACCCCAAAAACCATCAGCTTTCAATATTTTGCACAAGGACATTTCACCATCAAGCTTGGAAAGTGGATGCGCACTCATTCAGTTGGAAAATGCTGACAGTATATGCCTTTCCTCCATTGCCCCTTCTCACAAAGGTGCTGCTGAAAGTCAGGACGGAGAGACCTCGAATGATACTCATTGCCCCGGACTGGCCACGCCAGCACTGGTACCCTACTACTAAGGAACATGGCCTAGGGCCCACCATGGATTTTACCACAAATTCTTCATCTACTCACACAGCAAGGCAGTCAGATTCTACACAGCCAGCTCTAAACCTTAAATTTGGCTGCATGGCATATCACCTAAGCAACCAGCCAGCCTCTCTTTCACAAGCTGTTATGGATGTCATTCTGGAGGCCAGGAGGCCCAGCACCAGGAAAGCCTACTCAGACAAATGGAAAAGATTTTGCGCCTGGAACCAAGCTAAAGGCCAAAATACCCTTGAGCCGGACATGCCTTAGATTCTACAATATTTAACTGAGATGTTACATAGAGGACTTACTTTTTCATCTATTAAAATGCACGCCTCAGCTATTTCAGCTCACTACAACACGGATCCTCCCTTATTTTCTCATCCACTTCTAAGGCAGTATCTCAGAGGGGCAAAAAACATTAGTCCTCCCAGGAGAGTGCCAACACCAACTTGGGACCTAAATTTTGTTCTTGAAAAACTTATGCTGCCACCTTTTGAGCCAGCTTTCTCAGCTGACTTAAAGTTTATATCATGGAAGACTGCCCTGCTGCTAGCAGTTACTTCAGCCAGAAGAGTCTCAGAGCTACAGGCACTAATGGCAGTAGAGCCTTTCCTCATTTTTCATCAAGACAGAGTTTCTCTACGAACTAACCCCTCCTTTATGCCAAAGGTGGTATCCAGGGTGGCTCTAAATCAAACCATCCACTTACCCACCTTTTTTTCCAAATCCACAGAACAAAGGAGAAAGACTCCTGCATTCCTTGGACATACACAGGCAACTACGTTACTACTTCGATAAAACTAAGGCTTTCAGAAAATCTGAGCAACTTTTTGTATCCTATGCTACAGCATCACAAGGAAAGGCTATCTCAAAACAGACCATTTCCAAATGAATAGGACATTGCATACGTTTTTGGTACACCCATCATGGAAAACCAGTTCCTGCTAGCATAAGGCCCCACTCCACCAGGGCAGCAGCTACATCTACAGCCTTCCTCAGGGGAGTGCCAACCAAGGATATTCTGGAAGCTGCAACTTGGAGTTCAGTACACACCTTCACCAAACACCATCACTTACCACTTTACTCTAAGACTAGAGCTGGCTTCGCCACTGCAGTTTTGCAGGGCCTTCTAGCTCTCTTTAACCCTGTTTGACTCCACCTCCCATCCTTAGCTTTGGGATTCTACCAAAGTGTGATGACTGCAGCAGGGTAACACGATGAACATAGTACAGTTTTGTACCTACCATAAATGTAGATGTTCGAGTGTATACCCTGCTGCAGTCCAGGTTTTCCCTCCCTCCATCCCCTCTGTCCTAAGTAAAACCTTTCTATACCTTAAAATCTGATACTACCTTTGTGGTATATTTGCTTATAGCTGGAGGGATGTTTTGTTTGTGCTAAGCTTTTATTACTGGTACTACCTACTGACCATCTTTTAGGGGGCACCTGACATCTGGGGCAAGAAAAACTGAAGAAAATGGCGTTGGATGCCTCTTATATACCCCTGACGCACTGACATCAGGGAAGAAGCGACAGCAACAGACGCTGGACCAAGACTTTGGAATTCGGGCCGACTGCGGGACCGCCTGACAGCAGGATAACCCAAGTGTGATGACTGCAGCAGGGTATACACTCGAACATCTACATTTATGGTAGGTACAAATTTGTACTTTTCTGCTATTCACAACATGGCAAGTCAGTACCTAAGGGCATTAGACCACATTCTACCAGGGCAGCAGCCACCTCAGCAGCCTTCCACAGAGGAGTACCAACCAAGGATATTTTGGAGGCTACAACTTGGACTTCAGTGCACACTTTTACTAAGCACTACCACTTACCTCTTTACTCTAAATCCAGAGCAGGCTTTGCCACTGCAGATGTTCATAGTGTGACACTGCTGCAGTCATTACACTTGGGTTATCCTGCTATCAGGCGGTTCCCCAGCCAGCCTGAGTTCCAAAGTCTTGGTCCGGCGTCGGTTGCTGTCGCCTCCTCCCTGACGTCAGTGCGACAGGGGTATATAAGATGCAGCCGATGCCATTTTCTTCAGTCTTTCTTGCCGCGCGGTGCCCAAAGCAAAAGCAGTTCGCAAGTGCCGGTCGGCCTACTCCTGAGATGTTCATTCCGAATCCAGAACCAAAGTCTTCTACAAAGCTAAGTACCCCATTGAGGAAACTTTTTCTTGTCTCAGAACGATGTCAGTAAAAGTTAATAAGTATATTTCTTGTGGGAAGCAAATACCTTATAAGGATTTCCATTCTTATTGTATCGCATGCCTAGTCCCTAACCACGACGTTACTGGTTGTCGGTTTTGTGCTAGGTTTAATAAGTGCACTATTAAACGTCGGTTTGATTTTGCCAAGATTAAAAGGAATGCCAAATCTGCCACTAAATCATTGGGCAGAGGCCCAAAAACAAATTGACAGTCATGAACATGGGAGCTATTCAAAAGGTACCACCACAGGAACAAGGGCAAGGATTTTACTCGAGACTCTTTCTGGTTCCCAGAAAAGACAAAGCCTGCAGGCCCATTCTGGATCTTTCTTCACTAAACACTTACCTGGATGTTCCGAAATTCAAAATGTTGCCATTACAGCAGCTTCTTCCCATGCTGGGCAAGCAAGCTTGGCTCGTGACTTTGGACCTCAAGGAGGCATACCTGTATGTCTCTATCAGACAAAACTGCAGAAGATACCTCAAGTTCTTAGCTGGTCCAATGCACTATCAATTCTCTGCACTGCCCTTTGGATTACCTACTGCACTCAGGGTCTTCACAAAGTGCCTGGCACCAGTAACTGCATTTTGCAGACAGAAAGGAATTCAAATTTACCCATACGTGGATGACTATCTGATTCAAGCACAGAGCAAGGACATTCTTCCACAGCATCTGGCATTTGTAAAAAAAGTTAAGTTGCCTGGGGTACACAGTAAATGAAAAGAAATAAAAACTAGTGCCCTCACAAGAGATAATATTTCTGGGTGCCAGCTTGAACACAATGGCCCAGATGGCTTTTCTCACGCCAGACAAGCAAGGACAACTGACACAATACTTTCAATTGATGGCAACAAAGACCCAACTCCCTGCAAGAAACATTCTGCAGGCCTTGGGCTTTATGGCATCTTGCATACTACTAATTCCATATGCCAGACTGCATATGAGGAAACTAAAATGGTACCTAAAGAATGCTTGGTCTCAACACTGTCAAAGTTTGTAAACAGTTATATCACTAATACCTTGCCTTCAACAGGAGTTTCGATGGTGGGCTCAAACTTGTCACCTCAACAAGGGACACCCTTTCACTCAACCCACAGCCAGGCAAACACTGACAACAGATGCATTGGATTACGCCTGGGGAGCACACATGGCAGGAAAATGTATTCAGGGCAAGTGGCCCGCAGAACAAAGGCATCTTCACATCAATCAAAAAGGGATGCTAGCTGTACAAAATTCCCTTATAGCTTTCAAGGACCTATTGCATCCAGGACAACTACTGCTAAAGACGGACAACACCACAGTTATGTGGTACATAAGCAAGGGGGCACTCACTCCTACCCCCTCTGCAGACAAGCCATGACCTTGTGGAACACAGCTATAAACTATCAAGTTCATCTACAAGCACAATTCCTGCCAGGAGAGAAAAACACACTGGCAGATGACTTAAGCAGAAATATCATGGATCCCCACGAATGGGAATTGAATCCTCAAATATTCAGAATGATAACAAAGAAATGGTGGAGCCCGGACATAGATCTGTTTGCCTCCCCAATGAATTGCCAGCTAAAGAAATTCTGCATAAGGAGTTACCATCCACAAGCATGGAAAGTGGATGCCCTCTCATTCAGCTGGACACACCTACAAGTATATTCTTTTCCACCATTGCCTCTTCTCCCAAAGGTACTCATAAAAGCCAGGCAAGAAGAGCCAAAAATGGTCCTGATTGCAGCAGACTGGCCACGCCAGCACTGGTACCCAATCTTAAAAAACTTAGCACTGGTACCCAATCTTAAAAAACTTAGCACAAGGTCCACCCTGGATTTTGCCTCAAATACCACATCTGCTGTCTCAGCACAACAATTGGTTACTCCTCAGCCAGGTAAAGACACTAAACCTAGCTGCATGGAAGATTCCCTAGCCACGCAAGCAATGCTTCTCTCCAAAGCAGTTATGGATGTCATTCTGGAGGCCAGAAGGCCTAGTACCAGGAAAGCCTACTCAGATAAATGGAAGAGTTTCTGTGCCTGGAACCAGGTTCACAGCCTTGATCCTCTTGTGCCAAACATTCCTCGGATACTACAATATTTGACTGAGATGCTGGACAAAGGCCTCTCCTTTTCATCCATCAAGATCCACGCCTCTGCCATCTCTGCACATTACAACACGGATCCACCAATTTTCTCTAATCCTTTGCTAAAACAGTACCTCAGAGGGGCTAAAAACATAAGACCGCCCCGTAGAGCACCTACTCCAACTTGGGACCTCAACTTTGTTTTGGAAAAATTAACTTTACCTCCTTTTGAACTAGCATGGCAGAATTAAAATACATTTCTTGGAAAACTGCTCTGCTCCTGGCAATAACTTCTGCAAGAAAAGTTTCAGAATTACAGGCACTAATGACAGTGGAACCTTTCCTCATTTTCCACCAGGACAGGGTGTCCTTGAGAACTAACCCTACATTTATGCCTAAGGTGGTTTCAAGTGTGTCTCTAAACCAAACCATTCACTTGCCTACTTTTTATCCAAAACCACAGAATAAAGGGGAAAGACTACTGCACTCATTGGACATTCACAGGCAGTTATGCTTCTACTTGGACAAAACCAAAGCTTTCAGAAAATCTGAGCAATTATTGCTAACATATGCTGCAGCAGCACAGGGAAAAGCTATTTCAAAACAGACTATTTCCAAATGGGCAGGACATTGCATACGTTTCTGCTATACGCACCATGGAAAACCTGTGCCTAACAGCATTAGATCTCACTCCACCAGGGCAACAGCCACTTCAACTGCCTACATCAGAGGAGTACCTACCAAGGATATTTTGGAAGCAGCAACATGGAGTTCGGTGCATACCTTCACCAAGCATTACCATCTACCTCTATACTCTAAATCCAGAGCTGGCTTTGCCTCTGCATTGCTGCAGGGCCTTATAGCCACCCCTAATGCCTTATAGAACCAACCACCCTACCTCAGCTTTGGGATTCTACCCAAGTGTAATGACTGCAGCAGTGTCACACAATGAACATAGCACAGTTTTGTACCTACCATAAATGTAGATGTTTGAGTGTAGACACTGCTGCAGTCCAGGTTACCCTCCCTCCTTCCCCTCTTACTGGCTAGTACGTACCTAGATGTCCTTCATGGATGCATCTGCAGTCATAACAAGTGGGTTGTCCTGTCGTCAGGCAGCCCTTCAGTCGGCCGGATTCCAAAGTCCGGGTCCGGCTTCGGCTGATGTCGCACTCCACCCGACGTCATCTCTGTTGGTCTTCGGGTATAAAGGCATCAGCCGACGCCATTTTCCTCAGTCTTTCTTGCCGCGTGGCGCCCGAAGCAGAAGCTGTTCGCAAGTGCCGGTCGGTCGGATCCAGAGATTACTTCTACCGAATACTACTTCGAAGACTTCTAAAGCTAAGTACCCGGTTGGGGACTCTTTCTTGCCTCAGCCGATGTCAGAAAAAGTTAACAATTGTTTAAACTGTGGGAAACAAATACCTCATAAAGATTTCCACTCTTACTGTCTGCCTTGTTTAGGCCCAGCCCACGACGTAGCAGCCTGTTCGCCTGTGCTTCTTTCAACCGACACGCTTAGGCGTCGGTCGGAGTTTGCAGAACAGTTTTTCGGTTCTGATTTTGCGTACATTATGCCGTCGGATCCTCCGACTACCCAATCTAGCAAAAAACGCAAAGATAAAGACCGACACTCGCGGTCCGCGGTTTCGGCCGAAACCATGGTCAAGCAAACCGCGAGTGTCTCGGTTTCAGCCGAAACCGAGAAAACTGAACAAAGTACAGCTGAACCTATTCCTACAACTGAGGCCCCTGCTACAACTCTTGCAACGACCTCAGAAATTTTACCCACTACGGTGGTTGACTTATCAGACACCATCCCCTTGGATGTTTCTACCCCAGCACGTGGTGCTGCTAGGCCTCCAGCAGCCATGTCCATTAAGGCCTTCGCCAGGGCTAAAGCAGCCAAGACTACTAAAACAGTGCCTGTTAAACCACCCACATCCAGGCCCTCTTCTAGTTCTCAAATGCTTACTTTGGCAGAAGATTTAATTTCTTTAATTAGAGGATCTCAATCTCACCCAGACAGGGCCTCTCAGCCCCAGAGAAGAGACCTAGGGCAGAGCCCCGAGCCAGTGTCCTCTGATGATTCTGCTGATGAATCAGACATAACTGACCAGCCAGAGGCTCCCTTCTCCAATTTTGAAGATTCTGATGCTGAAGAATCCATCCCAGCTGCTTCCCCACCAGAAGAATTCTCCTTTGGCGAAACCTTGCATGCCATGCGAGAACAGTTCCAATGGCAGCAACAGGATTTTTCAGACTCCAGAAAAAGACTTAGGACTTTTCTGCATCTCCCACAGCACAGGCCCTTAGCTATACCCCCTGTTCTCTCTGTGGTGGATGATGCTTTCAATGATGTTTGCTCCGCTCCAGATTCTTTACGCCCAGCCCCTGCCAAACCGGACAGATTTTACAGGGTGCCAGATACTCATCACCACCTTTACAAGGCTCCACTTGCAGACCCAGAAACTATATCCAGGGCCCCAAGGCAGTAGCCGACCATAGCTAAAACCCTATTCCTTCTGAAAGGGAAGCAAGGTCATTAGACAGATGGGGTAAAAAGGTCTACACTTCAGCTACTCTCTCAGCTAGAGCTTTAAACTGTCAGTTTCACATGATACAATACCAAGAGTTTATGCTGGATCAGTTAACTAAAAACTAACCACTGATGAATCTCTTGATAAGAAATATGTATTAGAGATGGTAAATAACATACAACAGGTTAGCAACCATTCCTTAAAATGTGGCTATGATGCACTGGAGGCTTCATTTAGATCAGCCATGACAGGCACAGTGATAAGAAGGCATGCATGGCTAAAGGAACAAGCTTTGGCGGATCATGTTAAAGCTAAGTTGCTAGATGCTCCTATGGACAAGACAAGTTTGTTTGGTACATCTGCCCAGCAGGTTATGAAGAAAATGGAAGAAAAGGCAAAATCAGTTCAAACTGTTAAAGATTTCTTGCAGGTTCAACCCCAAGGTTTAGCAGGAACTGGCCTGCCAAAAATTGGTCCTTTCCTGACTCCACAAAATTTCAAAGGGGCAGGAATAGACGTTCCAGAGGCAGAAACCAATCCAGAGGAGGTGCCTACAGAGGAAGACAGTGGCAAGGTAACAACAGAGGCACAGACACAGCCACTGCCACTACATCAACACAACCACAGTGACTTAACCCTAAATCCGCCTACCAGGGAACAAATAGCAGCTCCTCTAGGCGGAAAGTTAACCTTATTTTCAAAGAACTGGCACTACATAACAAAGGACAAGTGGATTTTACAAACCATAGATCAAGGTTACCGGTTTCACTTCCACACTTTTCCAGTCAAAAGAGGAATGCCAAATCTACCTCCAAATCAAAAAACAGAGGCTCTACGCCAGATAATGGAGTTAGCAAACATGAGAGCTGTGGAAAGAGTGCCAACAGCAGAGCAAGGAAAGGGGTTCTACTCCAGACTATTCCTAGTTCCAAGAAAGGAAAAAGTTGGAGACCAATTCTCGACCTGTCCACCTTAAATACATACATCATTGTCCCAAAATTCAAAATGCTGACCTTACAGCAACTTCTTCCCATGCTGGGCAAGGAGTCTTGGCTGGTAACTCTAGATCTCAAGGAGGCATACCTGCACGTCCCCATTCGACCAATCTGCAGAAGATACCTCAGATTTCTTGCAGGATCAGAGCACTATCAATTCTCAGCATTGCCTTTGGCTTATCTACTGCCCAGAGTATTCACAAAATGCCTGGCATCAGTAATCGCCCATTGCAGACTTCAGGGAATTCAAATTTACCCATACCTGGACGACTGCCTGCTACAAGGGACAACAAAAGCAAGCTGACAACAGATTTACAAAGGGTCATTTACTTGCTACAAGCACTGGGATACACAGTCAATTTACAAAAGTCAAGGCTGATACCATCCCAAACAAGGACATTCTTGGGCGGAATTGGACACAGTAAAACAAATGGCATTCCTGACTACAGAAAAACAAAAGAACTCCCTCTATACTTCTTGGCACTAACAAAACTGAACAAGTTAACAGCAAGAAAAGTACTGCAGGCCTTGGGCTTCATGGCATCATGCATAATCTTGGTTCCATTTGCCAGACTACATATGAGAAAACTACAGTGGTACCTAAAGAATTTGTGGTCCCAACACAGACACAGTCTAGAAACAGAAATCCCACTAATTCCATGCTTAAAACAGGAGTTCCTATGGTGGGCTCAGGCATGCCAGTCAAACCCAGGCCTACCCTTTCGCAGATGTCAAGCAAGCCAGACCATCACAACAGACGCTTCAGACCTAGGATGGGGGGCCCACATGCTGGACAAATGCGTGCAAGGATTGTGGACACAGGATCAACTTCAACTGCACATCAACCTAAAGGAAATGCTGGCAGTAAAACTGGCAATCCAAAAGTTCAAACCATTTCTCAAAGAGGGCCAGTTGATGATAAGGACAGACAACACCACAGTCATGTGGTACATCAACAAACAGGGAGGCACTCATTCATACCCCTATGCAGAATGACCTTGGAGCTGTGGACCCTGGCACTCAGCTACAACATCCAGTTACAGGCAATATTTGTACCAGGGAAAGACAATACCCTAGCAGACATATTAAGCAGAACCACTCGGATGCCCACGAATGCCAGCTTCACGCGGACATCTTCAAGACCATCTCAAAGAAATGGGGAATGCCACAGATAGACCTATTCGCATCACCTCTCAATCACCAGCTCAAAAATTCTGCACAAGGACATTCCACCCATTAGCATGGAAAGTGGATTCACTCTCTTTCAACTGGAAAGGCTTAACAGCATATGCATTCCGCCTCTTCCTTTGATACACAAGGTACTACTGAAAATCAAGGAAGAACGTCCAACGATAATCCTGATAGCTCCAAACTGGCCAAGACAACACTGGTACCCACTACTGAGGAGCTTGTCTCGAACAATATGTGGACAATTCCCTGATGCCTTTGATGTTAACGAGAACAACTACAGCATCATACATCCAAACCTAAAACCTTGCAACTGACTGCATGGAACATCACATAACAGCAGCTATTCCAGAACTTTCCCAAAGAGTTAAAGACATTATTCTTGAAGCACGCAGACCTTCAACAAGAAGGAACTATGCTGGAAAATGGAAAAGGTTTGTCATCTGGAGTACGGAAAGAGGAAAAGATGTGTCAAACATAGATATGCCTAACATTCTGGAGTATCTGGCGAACTTCTTCATTCAGGCCTGTCCTACTCCTCCATCAAGATACATGCATCAGCTATTTCAGCAGAATACAGCTTTGATACACCTGTTTTTCGCACCCTTTGCTCAGGCAATTCCTCAGAGGAATCAAGAATGTAAAACCTCCAAGGAAACCACCATTACCAGCTTGGGATTTAAACTTTGTGCTAGAAAAGTTGACACTAGCACCCTTTGAACCAGCAGCAACAGCAGACCTACAACACCTGTCATGGAAAACTGCTTTCCTACTGGCAATTACTTCAGCAAGGAGGGTTTCAGAACTACAGGCCTTAATGGCAGTGCAACCCTTCCTAATCTTCCACCAAGATAGAGTGTCCATGAGGACTAATCCTACATTTATGCCTAAGGTGGTATCCAGAGTGTCTTTAAACCAGGCAATCCACCTACCTACTTTCTTTCCCAACCCACAAAACAGAGGGGAAAGAATACTGCATACCTTGGACATACATAGACAGCTACGCTACTACTTGGACAGAACAAAAAATAGCAGAAAGACTGACCAACTTTTTGTAGCCTATGCAACAGGAAGGGAAGGAAAAGCTATTTCCAAACAGACAATCTCCAAATGGATAGGAAATTGCATACGATTCTGTTACTCCTTCCATGGAAAACCAATTCCACAGAACATAAGACCTCATTCTACAAGGGCAACAGCCACTACCACAGCCTTCTTGCGAGGAGTGGCAACCAAAGACATTATTGAGGCGGCTACTTGGACCTCCGTGCATACATTTGCCAAGCATTATAATTTGCCTCTATATTCCAGATCCCGAGCAGGGTTTGCCACTGCTGTACTGCAAGGGATCCTAAACACACCATAATCTACTTTTATCCTCCTCCCTAGTTGGCTATGGTATTCTACCCACTTGTTATGACTGCAGATGCATCCATGAAGGACATAGTACAGTTTTGTACCTACCATAAATGTAGATGTCCGAACTGGATAGCATCTGCAGTCAGGATTACCTCCCTCCATCCCTCTGTGGTACTCCTAGGGTGTTTACCCTTCTAATAGCTAGCTGTTGGGGGGGAGTCTTTTATGGTGTATTTGTTTGTGTATATGTACATACTTGCTTATTGTTGTGTTTACCTCTATCTATTTGGAAACATTGGCATCTATCCAAATTTTAGCCTGCAAGAGGGCTACTGGCATCTGGGGCAAGAAACACTGAGGAAAATGGCGTCGGCTGATGCCTTTATACCCGAAGACCAACAGAGATGACGTCGGGTGGAGTGCGACATCAGCCGAAGCTGGACCCGGACTTTGGAATCCGGCCGACTGAAGGGCTGCCTGACGACAGGACAACCCACTTGTTATGACTGCAGATGCTATCCAGTTCGGACATCTACATTTATGGTAGGTACAAAACTGTACTTTCCTCTACCTTTTACTACCTGTGGGGAGTATTTGCTGGTAGCTGAAAGTATGTTGTTTGCATTTCTTATGTATGTTTTATTAGCAATTTGAATTGCCTACCTATTTGGGGGCACCTGACATCTGGGGCAAGAAAAACTGAAGAAAATGGCATCGGCTGCATCTTATTGACACACTGACGTCAGGGAGGAGGCGACAGCAACTGACGCCGGACCAAGACTTTGGAACTCAGGCCGGCTGGGGAACCACCTGACAGCAGGATAACCCAAGTGTAATGACTGCAGCAGTGTCTACACTCGAACATCTACATTTATGGTAGGTACAAAACTGTACTTTCTGCAGGGCCTTGTAGCCACTCCTAATTCTATTTAGACACAGCCGCCCAACCTCAGCTTTGGGATTCAACCCCAGTGTAATGACTGCAACAGTGAAACATGATGAACGTAGTACAGTTGTGTACCTACCATAAATGTAGATGTTCGAGTGTATTCACTGTTGCAGTACAGGTTACCCACCCACCATTCCCCTTTCCTTGCTGGGACTTACCTGTACTTCTCTATCCTATACAACCTATGTGGTGTATTTGCTTGTAGATGAAGGTATTGTTTATTTTAGTGCATGCTTTTATAAGCAATGTTTTTTAGCCTACCCTTTTGGAGGCACCTGACATCTGGGGCAAGAAAAATTGAAGGAAATGGCATCGGCTGCATCTTTTATACCCCTGGCGCACTGACGTCAGGGAAGAGGCGACAGCAACCGATGCCGGACCAGGACTTTGGAATTCAGGCCTACTGCGGGTAGCCTGCCAGCAGGATAACCCGAGTGTAATGACTGCAACAGTGAATACACTCGAACATCTACATTTATGGTAGGTACACAACTGTACTTTCCTCTAACCAGGTTTCACATGAGAATTCTCCAGTGGATGTTGGCATCTCAGTGGTTGATTCTGTAACTACATTTGTCTGCTTCAATACGAATTACCAACTCGTGTAAGAAAAGTCTGATGTGGTGGATCCAATTGTATTAATTGCTGCAGGGTCATCGATTTGCCCTCTTGCAGCCCAAGGCCATAATGACTACAGATGCTTCCTAGTTGGGGGGGGGGGCATTACCCGGGTAAGACTGTCCAAGGCATGTGGCCCCCTGAAAAGGCCGATTTTCATATAAACATACTGGAGTTGAGAGCAGTGCTTTTAGCATTGCAAGCCTTTTAGGATGCTCCCCCATCAGGAATGATTGCAATTCAAACAATATGTCAGTGATTTGGTACATCAACAAACAAGGATGAACCAGATTGTACCCCCTGTGTTGAGACACATTAAGGGTGTGGCAATGGGCAGTATCTTCCAACCTCTCTCTTTTAGCAACACATATTCCGGGGAAATTGTGCTAGCAGACAAGCTGAGCAGGTGCATACTGATGTTCTTCGTGTTTCACTGTTGCAGTCATCACATTTGGGTTATCCCTGCCAGGGTTAGCCCTCAGTCGGCCCGAATACCAGAGGCTTAGTATTTCTGTGTCAGTTTCCTTCGCTCCAGAACTGACGTCAGGTCATCAGTAGTATAAAATATGGCAGCCCGATGCCATTACATCAGTCTTTCTTGCCAAGGAGCCCGAAGCAAAAGCAGTTCGCACAAGTGCAGGTCGGCCGCTACCCGAGTTTTCATTTGCTGAACTGAAGTTGAAGTTTTCTGAAGCCAAGTACCCCATTAAGAATTCATTCTTTTTTCTTGCTGTAACCAATGTCAGAAAATGTTAACAATTGTCTCGCCTTTGGAAAGCAAATACCACACCGAGACTTTCATTCTTACTGCGTCACTTGCTTAGGCCCAGACCAATATGTCCACCACTGTCACTTTTGTGCTTTGTTCATTGCCAGAACTATATGTTCTCGAGCCCTTATTGTAGCTAGATATTTTCGCTTTCAGAGCTCGAATTCCGATATGGGTTTGGTAAACCATCCAGCAGCAGATCTTCCGAAAAAACGTAATGATAAAGACAGAGACAGCACAGGTCCAAACCTATCGACTACACTTCCGTTAAGCTAGTCGTCAGTTCTCTGGTCCTCAGTGAGGTGCTTTCACAGCTCCTGATGCCCGCTTCTGTGGATTTGCAGGCCAGTACCGAGACCCTTTTGGAGTCTGGTATGCCGCGAGACTCATCGACTAAGGATCCTGCGGATGGCTCTACCTTGGATGGGTCTGGAGCCGCTGAGCAGGCACTGGCTTCCGAGGAAGTACTTCGCGCTGACGATTTCTTTTGCATCTACTATTCTTTCGAAAACTATTGAGTTTCTAAGGCCCAGGGTATGAACCACACCCAAGAAACCAACGACCCAATCTCAGGCACGTGCTTCCTTGCCTCAGTCTCAAATGCTTAAAATGATGAAAGACCATATAATGCTGATCAGGGTAAACCAAGCTACCCCTTCCAAAAGAAAGAGATTTGTCCAGACTAGTTTACTGAGGACTTTTCCTTTGGGGAAACCCTACATACTTTACGGGAGAAATCTTCCACAGCACAGACCTGTGGCCATTCCTCCTGTCCTGGATGTTGTGAATGATGCTTTCATGGAATGAATCTAATTTGACTCCTGACATTCTCCCTCCTGCTCCCAGAAAACCTGATGGGTACTAGAGAGTCCCATACTCTCACAAATTTATTTTCAAAAATCCTACTGCTGATCCTGAGGTTATTTCTCAAGGGCCTAAAGGAATTAAAGCAACTTCTGCTAAGAAACCCACCCCCTCAGATAGGGATTCCCGAGCATTAAACAGATGGGGTAAAGTATACACCTCTGCTGCTCTTGCTATTAGAGCACTAAATTGTCTGTTCCATATGCTAAAATTTCAGCAACATACCATGGAACTCCTCAAACAAAAAAATATCCTTTCCTACTTGTGCAGAAAATAGTTACAAGAGTTAATGCATTCTGCAAGTCAAGTAACTAAGCACACCTTGCAATGTGGTTTTGACACCCTAGAAGCATCTTGCAGGGCAGCAGTCACTGGTTCTGCCCTTAGAAAGCATGCTTGGCTTAAGGAACAGCCCTTACCAGACCATGTCAAATCCAAATTATTGGATGCACCCTTGCACAAAATCAACTTATTTGCCACCAAGGCAGAGGTCTTAAAAAGATGGAAGAAAAAGCTAAATCTGTGCAGCAGCCCAAGGGAATGCAGAGATCTAAGCAATGGAGTTCCTCCTCTTCAAAACCAGGGAGTGCTAAGCTGCCCCCTCATGGTAAGAACTGACAATGACTCTCTCCTTCCACCCCCTCACTCTGCCAACCTGCACTTGCCCCTAGGAGGAAAACTCTCCTTCCACGCAAGCACTTGGGCCACCATTACCGATGACCGCTGGGTCCTCAACTTAGTGTCCCAGGGATACAGATTTTATTTCCATTCACTACCAACCCCAAAAGGGTTCCCAAATCTTCCCCCAAACCAGTGGGCAGATGCCAGAAAACAAGTCCTTTCCCTGCTCTCTATGAGGACAATAGAGCACGTTCCTGCAGAACAGATAGGCCAAGGTTTCTACTCCAGACTCTTTCTGATACCCAGAAAAGAGGGCACCTGGCGCCCCATCCTCGATCTATCCATTCTAAACACATTTCTGGTGATACCAATTTCAAAATGCTCGTCCTCCAGCAACTACTACCTATGGTATCCAAGGATGCTTGGTTAGCTACCCTAGACCTAAGAGAGGCCTACCTAGACATCCCAGTCAGGGAATCATGCACAAAATATCTGTTTCAGGGCAGGATCGCTGCACTTTCAGTTCTCTGTGCTTTTCTTTGGCTTATCTACTTCTCCCAGAGTTTTCACAAAATGTCTGGCTCCTGCCATTGCTTTTTGCAGGCAAAGAAATATTCAAATTTACCCATACTTGGACGACTGCTTAATTCAGGCTGACAAGAAAAGCTGCTGAAGCACCTGGCCTTTCTAAAGGACCTACTGACCTCCCTAGGATATACTATCACCGAAAAGAAATCCAAACTAGTACCCACCCAACAACTTATATTCTTGGGAGCAAGCCTGGACTCAGGATCCCAGATGGCATTCCTTACACCAGAAAAGCAAACCTATCTGACAGCCTATTTCTCTCAGCTAGCCACCAGAACCCAGTTATCCGCAAGGAAAATCCTGCAAACTCTGGAGTTCATGGCTTCTTGCGTTATACTCATTCCATATGCCAGACTGCATATGAGGAAACTACAGTGGTACCTAAATAGCCTTTAGTGTCAACACTCTCAAGACCTGGAAACTCTTATACCAGTGATACCTTGTTAAAGGAAAGATTTTCTTTGGTGGGCAGCAGCATGCTACCACAACAAGGGACTACCCTTCTCTCAACCACACACCGCCCAAACCCTCACCACAGACACATCAGACTATGCCTGGGGTGCACACCTGGATGGCTGGTGCATACAGGGCCAATGGAGCCCACATCAAATACATCTGCACATCAACCAAAAAGAGATGTTAGCTGTCTAGCACGCACTGACCACTTTCAGGCCCCTCCTCTCCCTGGGGGCTCTAATGATCAAAGCAGACAACAGCACTGTGATGTGGTATATCAACAAGCAGGGAGGGATTCACTCGTACCCTCTGTGCAGGCTCGCCATGAGCCTTTGGCATACGGCCTCAGCCATGCAACTACACCTGTTAGCACAATTCCTGTTAGGCTTTCTAAACTCTCTGGCAGACAACTTAAGCAGAAATCTTGTGGACCCACACGAGTGGCAGCTAGACCAAATAGCCTTCACCCTTGTAACTCAGAAATGGGGCACCCCGAAGGTTGACATCTTTGCTTCCCACTCCAACCATCAGCTCAGCAAGTTCTGCACCAGGGAGCCTCACTGCAAGGCCTGGAAAGTGGATGCTCTATCCTTCTGGTGGGTCAACTTCTCAGTCTCTGCATTTCCCCCGCTACCGCTCATTGCAAGGGTACTGCTCAAAATAAGGGAGGAAAAACCAAGGGCAGCCCTGATTGCCCCAGGCTAGCCATTCCAGCACTGGTACCCACTGCTGCGCAGCCTGTCACCTCTGCCACCATGGCATCTCCCTCAGATCCCAACACTCCTGACCCAGAGGGAAAGATAATTCATGCATCCCTAATTGCAGACCCTCAATCTGGTAGCTTGGCTTATTCATGCATGTTGCTTGACCAGACTTACTGTTTTAGTGTATCTCGAGTTAAGCACCCCTCCTGTACTTCCAGCAGCCTACATATTCCCCTATCCACATTAGATACCTCCACTTCATTTCTGTCTCTGTCTTCCTCAGCTATCCTTGTGTGTTAGCATAACACACTCCTTCCCCCCTCCCCTTCAGTACTTAGCCCTCTACCATACTGTCTGTCCCTGTAACCATACATCTTGCCACCAGGTGGCGCCTCTACTACTGTTCTCCTGTGGATTCCCTTTCTCCCACCCTTATGCTTATCTTCTGCCTTCACTAACCTTTCTTACCTGTCCTCTAACTGTAGTGTCTTCCTGAACTGCTTCTTAACCTGACCTCTCATACTCCACCTACAATCCTCCATTCCAGCTCCTCTTTATTTCTATCTCTATACATTAAATAACTCACCAGTTCATTCACTTACCTGTCTGTTTTTCACTTTCTCTGATTGTTTCCTGCTGAACTCCTCTCTCTTGTGTCTACCCGCTCCGCTCCCCTCCCTGCCCCCAAATCTCACCCGCCCCTAGCACCTCTACATTTATCCCCACATAACCACACCCACCACATTCTGCAACCAATCAGAACATACTCTTCTCCGCCTACTCCATAGTCATCCCCTCCCACTCACTCCCTCTCTACCTCTTAACTCTCCTATTTTATACGGTCTTTTACTCTTCTCAACATGTACAACACTCACCATCCTCTCCTACTACTAACTCTTCTAACTATTCTTTCCACCACCTACCTAATAACCTACTGTGAACAACCATTAAATCCTAATGTTAACATTCCACATAGACACACCCTAACTACCCCCCCCCATCTACACTCACAACACATCTTAGTCTAACATATTGCAACACATATCTTGACTCTAAATATCACAGACTCTCACATATCAAATACCTTATTCTCAAACACACAAAATACTTGTACTTCTGTAAGCCTTCACAATTAAATCACCTTATTCATAATCTACAATTACTTGATGGGGACATCCACCCCAACCCAGGCCCAAACACTTCAACAACACCCCCTAACTCCCAACAAATCAAAACTACTCCTACACCAGATTCTAAACCTACTAAATCTCTCACAATAGCTCATCTTAACATCCGTAGCATTTGCAATAAACTTCCAGCTCTCCATGCCCTTTTAGAAGTCCAGCAATTTGACATTCTCTGTCGTACCGAAACCTGGCTCAAACCCCCTATAAAAGATAATGAAATCATCCCCCCTGGCTACAACATCCTAAGACAGGACCGTCTTAATAAAAAAGGTGGCGGGGTAGCCATTCTATTTAAAACTGGTCTGGATGTAAAGAAATCAGCCCAAACCCCTCCATATGACTCTAACGCTGAACTTATTATTTCGAAAATCTCCCTTAACCCACACAAAACTATTAATATTATCTGCACGTATCTTCCACCAGGCAACAACCCCCCCCATATTAGAAAACCTACTTAACTGGTTTTCTACTAATCTTCCTCAAGAAACCATAGTCCTAGGTGACTTCAATATTGATTGGAATGCTTGCAATCAAGCTAATCCATCCACCCTTATCAACCTGCAGATTCCACCAAACCATCAACTCTACAACCAGAACAAATAAGAGCAATAATAAAGATACCATACTTGACTGGATCCTTACAAATAGTCCCCAACAAAAGTATTCAACAGGTACCCTCCCAGATGACCTTAGTGACCACTCTCTCACATACATCATTAGGCACAAAACTCAGCTAAAACAACCTCCACTAATTCGTCTATCTCGCAGCAAAAAACACTTTGACCCTCAAAAGTTTCAAAATGACCTTAGCCTGGTTAACTGGTCTCCTCTTAAAACTCTCCCTATCGACGACGCTGTTAACCTCTTTAATAAAACCTTTCTTACTATTTTAGACCAACATGCACCCATGCGATCTATCCGCATGAAATATAAAACAGCCCAATGGCTTACAACCAACACAAAACAGCTGATCCTTAATAGAAGTAAGGCATGGTCTCAGTGGCGAACCTCCAAAGACCCCATTGACCACCTTAACTTCAAACAAAAAAGGAACATGACAAAGTTAGCTATCATTAAAGATAAAAAGAACTTTTACTTCCGCCTACAGCAATCATCCCACCATCATCCACACAAATTTTGGAAATCTATTAACACACTTCTGTCCCCTGGAAAAGTTGAAACTCCAAATCCACTTGGCTCCTGCCCTGACTCTCCCTTACAAACAGCTAATGCTTTTAATAACTTCTTTACATCTACTATACTTAATCTGGCCAACCAACAAACCCCTGACCCCACTTTATTAGGTAGCCCAAGCTTCACTCCTCCACGTATGCAACTTAAACCCATACCTACCTCCTATATTCTAAATCTACTTCAAAAACTTAAAGCCTCTACCCCTTCAGCTGACAAACTCCCAGCTGAATATCTCCAGCTAGGTGCCAAAGCGGTTGCCTACCCAATCTCTATACTAATAAACAGAACCATAACCGAAAATACTATACCTTCCCTCTGGAAAATCTCACACATCATCCCCCTCTTCAAAGGAGGCGACTCATTTGAATACTCTAACTACCGCTCTATAGCACTGCTATCTCCTATTGCAAAAATAATGGAGAAATGCATCCACAAACAGTTACTAAATCACCTCCTTTCTAACAATCTCCTCGCTAACTGCCAACATGGCTTCCGCCCTTACCATAGCACTACCACAGCCTTAATATCCTTCACTGACTCCATTAATATTAACCGTAATAGCAATCTTCTCTCATCAGCATTCTTTGTAAACCTTTCTAAAGCCTTTGATGTGGTGAATCACCAACTCCTTCTTCATCGCTTAAAATCACTCTCTCTTGACACCCCTGCCTTAACTTGGTTCACTTCCTACCTTCAAAACCGTAAACAGGCTGTTTTATGGAACAACAATCTCTCTGAACTTCTCCCCACCACCTTAGGGGTCCCTCAAGGCTCCATCTTAGGTCCTCTTTTATTTTCCGTCTTCATTAATGACTTTTATCTTGCCACACCCCTAACTACTTGCATTCAGTATGCTGACGACACCACCATCATTTGCTCTGCCACAAACCAAGCTGACCTTCACTACCTTACCCAAAAGACATTCACTACTATTGAGCAATGGTTCTCTAACCACTGTCTCCTCTTAAACCCAAAAAAAACTAAACTCCTCCTCTTCTCACCTACACACCTATCTCCCCCTATTAATTTCACAATTACTTCTAACAATGGCACCCTTATATCTCCTGACCAAACAACCAAACTATTGGGTATTACTATTGACAATCTACTAAAATTTGATTTTCACATTAACTCCAGCATAAAAGCAACTAATAGAAAACTAGGTTCTCTCTACAGAATCAGAACTTTCCTCACTACTGAAGCAAGAACTACCATAGCAAGAACACATCTCATCTCCACTTTACTATATGCTTCCCCCATTTATTCTAACCTATCTAAGCATAACATTAATAAGCTCACAACAGCCTACAACAACATTGCAAGATTTGCCACTGCCTCTCCATATAAAACACATCACTGTCAGAACCTCTCTAAACTAGGATGGCTGGAATTACCCCACCTAATTCAGTACTATCAGCTTACACTTGCCCACAAAGCCCTTTACCACCCTGAAAACATACCCATGCTCTCCACACTTATAAAACCCTACAACAACTTAAAAGCCCTACGCTCTTCTAATAAACTACTGATTCAAACTTCTCTTTCTAAGAATACAGCAGGTGATTCCATATTTTCAAACTCAGTTGGTAAGATCTGGAACCAACTTCCTCCAGACCTTGCAGCCCACACTTCCATTACACTATTTAAGACTAAATTGAAACTCTTTCTTACTAAACACTGGCTTTGTTCTTGCATCAATCCCAGTTGATCTAGCTCCTCTATGACCTTCTATTCTCCTCCTTCATTCCGCATAAATTCTCCCAAATATATTTCTGCAATTTATTTTCTTTTTCCTGTCGACTAAATAACAATACTTCTCTAATAACACTCATCTTAACTTTTTTAAAAAAACTTAATTCTTCTCTCCCTTCTCTTACCACTTCTGTACTTAAATAATTACCTTGTCTTTCTATCCCCTTCTTTATAAACTTCCTGAAATTGTTGCTACTGCCTTTCTTACTTGTGACTTATAACCATTGTGATATTTTTGTATGTACTGTTTTTGTGACCATGTATTAGATAGCGGAGCTTTTCTCCTCGGGCCTCCACTGAAAATGGACTTGTATCCAGTTGGACTAGCCCGGTTAACAAATGTAAAATAAAAATAAAATAATTCCCTGACCACTGCACAAGCTGCCAATCTCAGCAAACAGGTTCTAGATGTTGTACATGAGGCCAGACGCCCTAGCACTAGAAAGTCTTATGCTGACAAATGGAAAAGGTTTTGCACCTAGATCCAGACTAAGGGAACCGAGACAGCACAGCCCTCCCTACCTCTCTTCCTGGATTACTTTGCTGACCTACTACGCAGGGGTCTATCCTTTTTCTATGAAAATTCATGCCTCTGCTATCTCTGCTCATTTCAGCACAGAGCCATCTCTCTTCTCACACTCTCATCAAACAGTTCCTAAGAGAGGCTAGCAAGTTGAGGCCACCCAGAAGAGCACCTACCCCAGCTTGGGACCTAAACTTTGTGTTGGAAAAGCTCACCCTGCCCCCCTTTGAACCAGTAGTTCAGCAGAGTTAGTTTCTCTCATGGAAGACAGCCTTGCTTCTGGCCATCACTTCAGCAAGAAGAGTATCCGAGCTACAAGCACTAATGGCTGTAGAGCCATTGATCATTTTCCATGCTGACATGATCTCCCCTAGGACTAACCCATCCTTCATGCCAAAAGTGGTGTCCAGTGTGGCTCTCAACCAAATCCTTTCATTTGTCCACCTTTTTCTCTAACCCACAAAACAAGGGGGAAAGGATACTGCGCACTCTAGATGTACGCAGACAGCTCATATTCTATCTAGACAGGACTAAATCATTTAGAAAGACTGATAAGTTGTTAGTCAGATTTGCTGCAGGAATAGAGGGCAAAGCCATATCCAAACAAACCATTTCCAAATGGATAGCACACTGCATCTTTTTCTGCTACAAGCAACACTGGAAACCTTTTTTAAGGGGGTCAGGACACATTCTACCAGAGCAACCTCCACCTCTGCAGCTTTCCTCAGAGGGGTCCCCACCAGGGACATCCTGGAGGTTGCAACATGGACATCATTCATACCTTCACCAAGCATTACCACCTGCCCAGCTTCTCCAAATCCAGGGCAGGCTTTGCCACTGCAGTCTTGTAAGGCATCCTAGCCAGCCCCCAGTCTTTTTGACTGACTCCACCCGTTTCTTCAGCTTTGGGAATCAACCCAAATGTGATGACTACAATAATGAAATATGAGGAACACACAGTACAGGTGTGAACACTTACCATAAATGTAGATGTTAGAGTGCATTCACTGTTGCAGTCTTGGTTTCTCTCCCACCACCCCACTTCTCTGTCTCTCTCTCCTTACAAGGAATTTTTGGTATTTACTTTCTACTGGTGGTGTTCTTCCATCATAACTTAGCTCTCTCTTGGGGGCTCCTGACAGGGAAGAAAAACTGATGTAATGGCGTCTGCTGCCTTATTTTATACTACTGACGACCAGACATCAGTCCTGGAGCGATGGCAATGGATGCAGAAATACTAAGCCTCTGGTATTTGGGCCAACTGAGGGCTACCCTGGCAGGGACAACCCAAATGTGATGACTGCAACAGTGAATACACTTGAACATCTACATTTATGGTAAGTGTACACAACCGTACTTTACCTCACAAATGGTCCCAAAACCAGAAAGTGGCAGAACAAATATTCCACAAATGGGGCCAGCCTTGTTACAGTCTCTTTGCATCTAACCTAAACAACAAGTGCAGCAAGTGTTTTGCCCTAAACCCCGCACAGGGGAAGTCACCAAGGAATGCTATTTTCACAACCCCCCCCCCAACTTCCTCTAATTCTGAAGTTCCTTCAGATAGCTGCCATGTTGAAGACCAAAGTCATCCTCATTGCCCCATTTTGGCCTCGACAGATTTGTTTTTCCTTCCTGTGGCCTCATGTTGTTCACCAACCTTGGATTCTGGACCCAGCTCCAGACTTCCTTTCTCACCTGATGGGCATGACACATCCAGACCTTCCAAACCTCAAGCTTGACAGCTTGGTATCTCCAATTCCAATAGCCAGACAGTCGATGCTTTTGCCACATCTTGTCATCGTCCCTTAAGCCATCCACTAGGAAACTTTACAGTAGTAAGTGGAAAAGCTTTGTACACTGGGCTAGTCAAAAGCATGTACACCCTTTCCCGGCCCCAGTCAGTCATGTGCTAGAGTTCTTTGCATTGCTTTTTAACAAAGGGACCAGTTCTTCAACAGTGAGAGTCCAGTTCGCAGCAGTTTCTTTCTCCCACACTGGATTTGATAGTTGTTCACTAGCCTGACATAAACTATGTAAAGCCTTGTTGCATGGCACAATTCTTCTTGCACCCCCCTTTTAAAGATCCTATGGCATAGTGGGATCTCAGTGTAGTACTGCCATCCTTGTTTCTATCACCCTTTGACTGTGCCCATGATTGTGACCTTAAGTTTCTGTCTTGGAAGACCTTGGTTTTAGTTGTCATCACTTCCGCCAGGGGGAAATTAAGGCATTGTCGGTGAAACCTCCGTATCTCAATTTCTATAAGGATACAGTCTGCTTATGAACCAGTGCATTTAATTTTTGCCCAAGGTAGTGTCACTTTTCAACATTTATCAATGTATTTAATCTATCAGTCTTCTTCTTGAACTGTTTTAACAAAGGAGAATACTTGTTCCATTTGATAGATGTGCACAGACAGTTATGTTTCTATCTTCATAGGACAAAAGATATCAGAAGGACCAGTCAATTGTTTGTATCCTTTGCTGACTTGAAATTGGACTCACCTGTATCTAAAGTCATCTTAGCTGAATGGCTTATTTGACTCTATTTCCTTTATTTTTAACAAGTCAGGAATGACCTTACCTTACAAAGTATGGGCTCATTCTACCAGAGCTTTAGCTACCTGTCTAGTTTTCCACTCAAGAACTTCCATGTATGAAATGTGTTCAGCAGCAACTTGGACTTCCCCTCACACTTTTATCTGTCATTATAAGCTGGATCTGGTGTCCAGAGGTGAGGCATCTTTTGACTCAGGGGTGCTCAGAAATATCCTTCCTTGAATCCACCCAGGGTTCAAGTAGCTGGGGACTCTGTCCCATCAGTCTAAGAAGGAATGAAAATTGGCAACATCAGATGAAAACGTTATGCACTTACCCTAGCATTCCATCTGTGTTGTCTGTTTTCATTCCTCGTTGATTCCCCTCCTACCAACCCCCAACCTTTTTTAGGTTTATTCTAGAAGAGCAAGGAGATAGAACAGTTTTGGTTATATCTTTCCAACATTACCAGCTCCAGATGTGGCATTGCCACCCTCTGTCTCTGAATTATACACATATATGTATAAAACTGTGTGTCTTTCTTTATTGCTTGCAAACAAGATCTGAGGTAATGGGGCAGATGCATTGTGGGTAAGGGAGAAGCTCGAGAGTTCTGGATTACCACAAGCTTTTACAGCAGCAGAGTTGGATCCGATGCCTCGGATCCAAACACCATCCGTCAAGGAGGAATGAAAGTAGACATCAAAGATGGAACAATATGGTAAGTACATAACTTTTTTGTAGACATAGTATCACTTTCAGAAATGTATGTACTTGCAGTGAGTTCCATCAGAGTGTAAGGGTTGTTGAGAGTTAGGGATAGTGCAGCAAAAAAGTAGGGAGTTGGAGTTGAGATGCATTTTGAAGTGCTATATGAGATTTATTCTGCAGTCTGTTAGTTGCTAGTAAGTTAGCACTAAATGAAAATTTCCTTTATAATTTGTATATGTTATTGTCTGGAGAGATGACTGGAATGAATTGATAAAGGTAAAAAAGCCATACGACGGATAAAGCCATAAACCGGTTACTGGAATGAATTGATGGCAGGAGGTTTCAATTATGTGGGTAGACAGCGGTTGTTTATTGTATGAGGTGGAGTATGTTTCTACCTAGTGTATACTGCGAGTTAGGGATAGAGATGTTTGCAGGGTAAGTCACTCATAAATACAGCATCAAAAGAGACATGGGTAGGTTAATGTGAGTGTAAATGTGTGATTGTGAGAGTTTAACTATAAAGGTAGTGATGTGGTTGGTGCATAAGAGTGGGTATGGATGGTTGCAAAATAATTGTATGGAGTGTAATAAGTGCAAATGTAATGATATGGGATTAATTTTAGAGGTAGAGATAGCACCACAGTGAAGCCAAGCATGGCAAGGCATGTGTATGTGTGTGTGTGTGTGTGTGTGTGTGTGTGTATATATATATATATTTATGAGTCTACTTCAGAATGTCCACTGTTCAGGATGCCGACTTTCATATGGCCGACACCATATGATTGACAGTCCGAAAGACCAACATGCTGAAATAGCATCATTTACCCTTACAAAAAAGAAGTGTTAAATTACACTTAAAAAATGGGATATAACCTTTGATATAATAGTTTAAGTAGTGTAAATATTAGACATAAGTAGTTTCAGTTAAAATGTATACTCATTATTCTACTAATCGTTGAGTTGCTTTTAAGTATGTCTGTGAGCAAGGTGCAAAAACATTTCTCTTTTTTTTTCTTCTTCTTCCTCTCTCTTTGTTCAGTTGTTGGCACTGGTTAATCATTAACATACAAGTTCACAGTGATGTGTTTTTATGGCTTTTGACAGTGCAGTGTTAAATGAAGATTCCAAGACATTTAAAGAACCACAGTTGCTGTTAGTAAGAATAAGGCAAATGTTGTTGAATTTTGAAGTGCTGCCTTCTTTAAATGTTTAAAATGTATAATCATTATTCTACTGGCATAACCATTGAGTTACCTTTAAAGGTGTCTATGAGCAAGGTACAAAAAGATTTTTCTTTTTTTTTTCTCCTGTTTTTCCAGTAGATGGCACTGGTTAAATAATAATATGAGTTCACAATGATTGCTTGTATGGTTTCCAATACATTTTAAAGAACCACAATTAGTTGCTGTTAGCAAGAATAATGCAAATGTTGAATTTTTAAAATGATGCCTTCTTTAAATATATATATATTGTACTTGGTTTTTGAAAATATCGTTTTGTTAACTCTTTAATAACTCTTGAAATGTTAAGAATTATGATATGTTGCTGTTACTACAAAACTTTTTATAAAAGCTACTTTTCCTTTTCTCTCTATATAATATCTAAGGGTACAATTAATATAATATTTTAAGAAGTCTGAAAATGAATATGCAGTATATAAATAATAAAAGGAGCGGGATGGGCACAGTCTGTTAGCTGATGACTGTTCGCATTTGGAACAGTGTGGGTATTATTGACATCCCTCTGATATATATCTACTACTTGTTAAAAATAATAGTTTCTTTTAATTTCTTAACTCATGCACATTTACAAATACTGAGGGATGGGTGG
Organism: Protopterus annectens; assembly: GCF_019279795.1. Classification (NCBI taxonomy): domain Eukaryota; kingdom Metazoa; phylum Chordata; order Ceratodontiformes; family Protopteridae; genus Protopterus; species Protopterus annectens. Next base: position 904,667,485 of record NC_056748.1, read on the forward strand.
TTAGGCACCTATTTAGAGTTTAGGAGTATAGAAGTCATGAAATGCTTCCTATATTTAATATATTCCTAAAATCAGTATCATGCTAATATAATATTGAAGACCTTTTCCCATATTTTTGGGTTATTAATATTTTTGTTTGTTTCAGAAGTAATTTATGTGCTAGTATATGTTTTATAGCCACAAGCTTGATATTGTATAAATGGTTTGTAGTAGTTATAGTGTATTATGTGTGTGATGTTTATTGTATTTTTGTAATGTTTTTGGAAAATATATTTCAATAAAAATTTATTATGGAAAAATAAAAAAGAAATCCCTCAAAAAAAAAAAGAAGTATAGAAGTCATAACATTTATTCTTAAGATAAATACACTAACAGCAAAAGTTTATAACTGTATTTTTGTGCATCAACTAATGAGAAACCAACAATATTAATAAAAAATGATAACCATAGACTCTTGGAATGTTAAAGGAATGGTAGATAAAAAGAAAAGAAATTTAATCTTGCACCTCACGTACCAAACTAAGGCTGATAATAACTTTCTTGCAAGAAACCCACTTAGATGACCAACTTTGGGTTAGGGAAAGGAAAAGAAAGTGGGTTAAAACAATAGTTGCTGCAAATTATAGTTCTTTGTCCAGGGGAGTGGCCATTATAGTAAATAAATCCTTCCAAGGAGAGATTACTTCCTATGAAGTTGACTCAAAGTGAAGACTGGTATTATTTACTACTGAATATTATACTTTAAACAAACCATTACGCTTTCTTAATATATATGGCCCCTGCTCAGATCAATAGCTCTTCATTTATGAAATCTTTAATATATTAGCCAAATACCCAAATCCTCTGTTTAATGTAGGTGGGGACTGGAATGCTTTACCAAATCTAGATAAGGATAGATTGCATAATAAAAACAGTCACAATCTACCACTACAGCACTTGAAGAATTACAAAATACATTTGAACTAGTTGACCCTTATGTTAAATTTCAATATGATAAAACAATATCAAGATTCACTTTCTTTTCAGCCACTCATAAAACTTGGTCCAGTATAGATGCTTTTCTAATTTCCCCTGCTTTCCTTTCTAACAAATTAAATTATGCTGTATCACCTAGAACTCTCTCAGATCATTCCAAAATTAGACTTTTAATAAACTTTCAAGCTCATAAACAAAATATTTCCTATTTCAATACCTGGACGTTAAATCCTAAAGTTATACAAAACCAAGAAACTATACAAGAAATTCAGAATGTGCTAGCCCAACTTCAAAATGATTTTATATCTGATCAAATTCCATATGACATACAATGGGCAGCTACCAAGGTGGTCATCGGGGGTGGTATTATTCAAAAATCTGCATGGCTCTAAAAAAAGTATAACAATTTTAAGAATGAACTAGAGTGTCAAATAAACACTGCTGAACTAGAACTTCAGGAAAAATATTCTAAAGAACTTGAGGAAAAAATAATTGATTGGCAAAAACAATTACACAAACACTATTTAGAAAATATCTCCTTCTTAGAATTAAGGTCAATATATCAATATTCAGAATGGGCTCAAACACCATCAAAATTCCTAGCTAGACTAAACATAAAAAGTGGACCTCCTAGGATCAAAGAAATAAAATATGAAGGACAGGTGAAATATAAAGATCAAGATATAGTGGACGCTTTTGAATATATTTATAAGAAATTATACAATATACCCTTCTCATCATCTACAGACAGATTTGAGGATTTTATACATAATATAAACTTTCTACAAATTACAGAAGATCAAAGGAAACTCTTAAAATCACCGTTACATTTAAAAGAGAGAAAAGCTGCAGTAAACAAACTAAAATTAGGTAAATCCCCTGGGTCTGATGGATACACATCGGATTTTTATAAGCTATTCATGGAACCTATCTCCAAAGTGTTATTAAAAGTTTTCAACTATATAATACAATATGGTGTAACAGACAAATACTTAAATAACTCCAAGACAGTGTTGATTCCTAAACCGCATTCTGACCCAACAGATCCAGCAAATTATAGACCAATAGCCCTCATAAACACTGATCTTAAGATATTAGCCCATGTTACAGCAAATAAACTTAAGAATATACTCCCCTCTATTATTTCCCAACAACAAATGGGCTTTATGACAAACAGGCAAACAAGTGATAACACCCTCCTTTTAGATACCATTGTAAGACTACTTAATAGGGATAAATGCCCCAGATATGCCCTTACAGTAGATGCAACTAAAGCTTTTGATAGAGTAAACTTACACTTCCTCTTTAATATACTGCCTTTATATGGTTTTCCTCAAGAATTCATTAAAATGATCCAGGTTCTCTAGCAGAAAGCTTCTACCACTATACAGGTAAATAAACTTATAACTAACCCTATACTCTTATCCAATGGTACAAGACAAGGATGCCCTCTTTCGCCATACCTATTTAATCTTTATCTAGAACCCCTCCTTCTGTTTATTTCACAACAAAACTTTCATCATATTCCCAGAATCCACAATACAGATCTTATATACTCGGCCTTTGCTGATGACTTAAATATATACTTCCAACTCCCCACTACTGACCTCCCAAAAATGCTTAGTTATTGATGAGTTCTCGGTAGTATCAAATTATAATTTAAATTTAAACAAGTCACACATATTTCCCCTCAATCCTATAGGGCATAAAGAATTGTACTTTCCTATGAGTGAGATCAAAATAAACTACCAGATAAAATATCTGGGAATAATATTTACTTCAGACTTCAAAGATATTATGAACAATAACCTACTAACTACATGGACTAGTATTCAAAACGGTATGGATAGATGGAAGAACATTAATATGTCTCTACTGTCAAAAGCTAGTGTTGTCAAGATTAATTTTCTACCAAGAATTCTCTTTCAGTTACATGCTACCTTTTCAAATATTCCCCAAAACTTCTTCCTTGCCATGGAAAAAGTTACATCAAGATTCTTATGGTATCCCAAATCTACCAGAATTAAATATGCAAAACTTGTACTCTCCAAAGATAAGGGAGGATTTGGGTTACCTGATTTTAAGCTTTACTATAGTATTATTACTATATACAGACTAATACAAATAATAAACTATGACTCGTATATAAATACTTGGACACCCCAGTGGACCAAAATCTGGTATGAGCAGTTGAAATCCCTTGGCTGTAATATCAAATCCTTACCATTCTTGAATTTAAACCAGGCTAGCATATACACGAATAATTTACACCCACTAATGAAAAACATGATTCTTACAACACAGAAACTATTTAAATCATTGCAATTAGCTGACGCTGTTGCCCTTATACAACCATTACACCTAAATCCTAATTTACTAATAAATAATAAACTAGTTAATCTAACAAACTACCCCCTGATAAAAGACTACACAATGTGGGATATATACCAATGTAAAGACTCTAACACTGGGCAAATGAGACTTGAACTCAAACTTCCTATGAAATATAGTATTATCCTTAACCAACTTCATCATCTTATAAATGCTAAATTCTCACAAATACACACTGACTTACAGAACATAGATTTAGTTAAATTAATACTTGAAAATCTTGCGATTAAAGGGAAAACAATTTCTAGGACTTATAAAATTGCAATGAGTGCAAAACATCAGAATTGTTTATTATTTTCAAACTATTGGCAAACGAAAAATCAATCACTGACTTAAGAAAATAAGAAAGTAGCCATTGAAAATACA
>NC_056748.1:904673716-904823716 GCF_019279795.1 Protopterus annectens
TGTGGAAATCTTAAGAACATGCACTGGTGAACAGGCGACTGCTCCATGTAGATCCTTTCCCTGGAAACTTAATGTGCAATGCCTGTTGGGCTTGGACTGTCATACCCTTTTAAAATGTAGATCCTTTCCCTTGAGTTAGCTGGTGCTTGGGAAAGAACCAGAACATTATTTGATTACATTACCGGTAATGGTAATATGAAATATGTAACACAACTGCTGTCTAAGGCTGGTTACAAACAGTTATTTGCATATTATGTCTAGTACGTGTGATTAATAATATAACTATAACCCTGTTATTTCAGTAGGTGATGTTCAGAAAAGTCCACTGCCAGAGCAGTCCCATGTGTTTGCCCTGGACTGTTATGCCTTTTTTATTCGTAGAGTATAAGGCAGAACATGAACAATTCATAAGGAAACTGCCTTTTATCTGTACAGCTGTGTGTGTGTGTGTTTAAAGTTGAATGTTCAAAAATGCTAATTACTGCATACTGCAGTTCATGTAAATGAACTGCAGTATGCATTAACTAGTATATCTGAAGTAGTTAACTTCATTTTATCTGCAACCTGTGGGGTATTCGGATCCGTATCTGATCCGAGCCGGCACTTTTTTTGCAACATCTGCTCCAAGCTCCTCCCCTTACCCATCATGCACTACCATCTCCTATCTTCCTTCAAATCTCTTTTGCCATGCCAGTAGTGTGCATCGTGGTCTCCTTTGCTCTGAGCTCAGGGATATTAAGTGTTATTAATACTTAGTCTCTTTGCGTGTCTGAGTTGATTATTTCCCTCGCTTGTTCGTCAGTTTAAAAAAAAAAAAAAAGTTTTGTTAAATTCGGTAGAGTAGTTGTTAGGCCTGCCCTTCCCCTACCTGTGTTTGTGTGGTGTTTTCTAGTAGGTAGTGTTTTCCTTTTGGGTGCAGGACCATGGCTGATCAGCCAAAATCTGTGTTCAAGAAATGCACAGTGTGTGGCCATAAGCTCCCCCCGGCTGATGGTCACACTCTGTGTGTGATTTGCTTGGGAGTAGCACATTTGTCCACTCGTGCTATCTGAACCGGGTTCAATCCTAGGGCCCTCGGGGATCGGAATGCCAAATTAGTAGCCAAAGGCCTTCTCCCAGCATCCATGCTGGAATCTGCCACGGCTTCGATACCTAGTGCTCAACCTCCCACCCAGACAGGGACTCAAACTCCCTATTCTTCTGGTGGTGGGCCTAATAAAGACAAATCTACAGTCAGCATGGCTGACAAGGAAAAGGACAGAGAAAAGGCACAAAGAGGATAGGGACAAGAGAAAGGACAGACCTCGCAAGAGATCCTTAGACAGGGAGCTCTTTCTTAGTCCCCCTTCTAAGGCCATCAGGCCAGTTTCTCCATGGCTCCGGTCTCCTCATTTCTCACCGGAGCTGTTGGAACATTCGGACCTGAGGCCTTCCTCCCCGTCATTGCGCAGACCAGCCAGATCTGGGTCGGTGGCCTCTTCGTGATTGACTCTGAGTTTATCTGACTTGGACATGGACAGGATGATGCGGAGATTCATTCAGACCCAAATACAGATGGGAGTCTTGCCAGGCTCCTCTCCTTCTGGAGGAGGGGACCTCCATGCCCTTTTTCCACCCCATCTCTCCTTCCCCAATCCGTGCTTCGGGGCTTTTGGATCCGTGGTTTTTCAGAGCTGGTAGCTCAGCGCCGACGGTTCCTCCAACCTCGACTCCGGCGGTTACCGTGGGTTCCTCTGATCCGACTAGTTTGGATCCGAGTGACACTCTGAGCCACGGACAGGGAGTCGGACTCAAGGGAATGGATTCTTCGGCTCCGCCCTTTTCGGATCTGACCCGTTTCCTTGGACATCAGGCTACCCTTGCTTCGGCTCCGGTCCCCGCTTTGGATCCGGGGAGGGAGTCTTCCTTGCTGGGTGCCTCCCTCGGCCATCGAAGTGGTGGAGAGGGTTCTCCCCCTGCGATTGAGACCCCAGCCCATCCCCTTGGATTCCACCCAGGCCCCCCTGGATTTGGCGACAACTCCCTTCATCCTGTCTCAGGGACAGCCCGTGCCAGAGGATCCCCAGGTTAATTTCCCTGAAGAACCCCCTGCGGCTCACGAATCCTCTTCTGAGAGTCCCACTGAAGAGGGTCACCATAAGCGCAAGTGCAAAAGGAGGCACATGTACTCCCCCGAATCCCTCACTATGGACACTGACTTAGATGAAGGAGAAGGTTCCTCCTGGTCACTTCCCGAAGATGTCTCCTTCGGAGAAGTCATGAAGATCCTCTGCCAGAGGGGAGGTTGGTCAGCCTCAAAACCTTCTGGGGATGAGTCAGTGTTCCTGGAGGCCTTTGGTATGGGCCCATCTACTTCTTGGGTGTCCCCGCCAGCAGACCCCTTGGTAGACCTTATCACCATGTGGGCATGGAAGGAGCCTGACACCATAGAGTCCATCCCCAAATGCCCTGACAAAATTTTATCTCCCCCTTCCGGCAGACCAATTTGGTCAAAAGGAGCCCCAGTTGACGCTGTGTTGGTTGCAGCGGCCACCAAGAAGGAACTAGCACAGGAGAGTTCCTCAGTCCACCCTCCAGACAAGGAGTCTAGGTCGGTGGATAGGTTTGGGAAGTGCGTCTATTCCTCAGCGACCTTTTCAATTCATGCACTGAACTATTTGGCACATGTGATCCGGCTTCGGCGAGACCTTGCTTCGGAATTCGCTGAGTCGCCCCCAGAGGCTTTATCGCCGCAGGACAAACAGTTGTTCTCTGCAAAAATGTCTACTCTGAAGTCATTCTCAATCACGTCTATGCGGTTCCTTTCCCATGCCACGGAAGGAGCATCTAGGGCGGCTGGGACAGGCATAGCCATGAGGTGTCATGTCTTGCTCAGGTTGTGTCAGCTCACGGACCCTTTCAAGGCGTCGTTTATCAACGCTCCCTACAATGGTTCTCCCCTTTTTGGGAGGACAGTACGTGACACTTGTCCAGAGCGAAAAGGACAGGAAGACTTTGTCTGCTTTTGGGATCCACTTCTCTAACCCTCAGCAGTCCTCCTCTAGGAATCAGAGGACAGAAGAAGATGTGGTTCCGAAAGTCTCAGTTTTCCCGGGATTCTCAGGACAATTATAACCCCAGAGGCAGAGGGGGACAGGATCGATGCCGACCCAGAGGTAGAGGGGGTCCCAGGAATTTTGGTTCTAGGGGACCCTTTTCTGATAGACCCAGTCAGCAGCCCTGAGGGGTTGCCCGGCTGTCCTACTCTGGAGGCAGTCTGGGTAAGATTGTCCTTTCACCCAGCAGCATGGGAGTCCATTATGACGGATCGCTGGATGTTACAGATCATATTCAGAGGTTACACTATCCCATTTGTTGCCCCTCCAAATATTCCAAAACACCTCCCAGATGTCCACCCGATTACAGGAAGGCCGTAGCTCTAGAGGTTTCAAAGCTGCTTCTCATACGAGCCATCAAGCAGGTCCCCCCCGATCAGTCCGTATCAGGCATCTGCTCAAGGTTCTTTTTAGTGCCAAAAAAGACGGGGGACCTCAGGCCCATTCCAGACCTGTCAGCATTGAACCTGTCTGTAGCCAAACAGAAATTCCAGATGGTCACCCTGCAGTCCATTCTACCTTATCTCCGAGAGTGCGATTGGATGTGCTCATTAGACCTCCAGGATGCTTACTACCACATCAAAATACACAGAAGCTCCAGGAGGTTTCTGTGCTTCTGGCTGGGAGCCAGTCATTTTCAGTTCCGAGCCCTACCCTTCGGTCTTACCACAGCCCTCAGGGTGTTCATCAAGGTAATGGCTGTTGTAGTGGCACACCTGAGGCTTCAGGGTATTCAGATGTTTCCTTACCTGGACGACTGGCTCGTCGCTGTACCCAGCAAGCATTACCTGTGTCTGGCCCGAGATTACTTCATTCCGTCGGAAGATCTACTGGGAATTACAGTCAATATTCAGAAATCCCAATTGCAACCAGTACAACTTCTACACTTCATTGGGGCATGGCTAGACACTTTGCAGGTGAAGGTCTTCTTAACTCCAGACAGGATCTTACACCTCAGGTGCCACATACCTCAGATAGCTAACTTCAAGTCTCCAAAGGTGAGCGAGGTTCTCCAGGCACTGGGCTCCATGGCTGCCTCCATATCGATTCTCCCTTGTGCGTGCCTTCATATGCAGGTTCTTCAATGGACTCTGGCTGTTCAGTGGTTTTGGCTAGACCTGCCCATGGAATTTCCGATCAGGATCAGTCACATCTGAAGGACGTCCCTTCTTTGGTGGTTAAGTTCACCGGAGATGTCAGAAAGACGCCCCTAGCGTCATCTCCAGTCCAAGCCACAGTGACCACGGATGCCTCCCAACTCGGGTGGTGGGGAGACTGTTTGGGAAGGACAGTCCAAGGCGTGTGGTCCCAGTCAGAGACCAAGTTGCACATAAATGTTCTAGAGATGAGGGCAGTGCTTTTAGCGTTTGAAGCCTTTCACACTGTCCTTCCTCTCGGATTGATTGCAATTCAGTCAGACAGCATGTCGGTTGTCTGGTATATCAACAAACAGGGGGAACCAGATCCTACCCCCTATGCCGCGAGGCCATGCGAGTGTGGGAATGGGCGATCTCCACCGGTCGGTTTCTGATAACAATGCACATCCTGGGGCACTCCAACATTTTAGCGGACAGATTGAGTCGGGCTATTCTGAGTGGTCTCTGAAACAGTCAGTAGCGGAGGAGATCTTCTGTGCGTGGGGTCAGCCTTGCTGCAGTCTCTTCGCATCTCCATCCAATGTGAAGTGCAGCGAGTTCTTTGCTCAGATTCCCTCATCAGGGGAAGTCCCCAGAGACGCTGTAGTCCATGCTTGGCCCCCTGGGCTTCTGTTTGCTTATCCACCATTGCCACTCATTCCGAAGTTGTTTCAGAAAGTTTGCCAACTGTAGTGCAAAATTATCCTCATTGTCCCATTCTGGTCAGGTGTGGTTCCCATTCCTTTGGTCTCATCTCGTAGCTCCTCTGTGGGTTCTGGATCCCTGCCCGGATCTAATCTCCCATCCGTCGGGGGCCCGTCCGCCCGACCTGGGCAGCCTCAAGCTGACAGCTTGGTTGCTCCAGTTCCATTGATTGCCCGTACTCCCGGTCTTTCATCCCCAGTAAAATCCATTCTGGTGGCTTCTCTTAAAGATTCCACTAGGAAACTTTATCGCAGTAAATGGAAGTGTTTTTTCCATTTGGGCCTCACAGAGAAAACTAGATCCCTTTACAGCCCCTGTCCCAGTGGTGTTGGATTTCTTGTCTGGCATTTTTCAGCAAGGAGCTAGTTCCTCCATAGTGAAAGTACAATTGGCAGCCATGTCTAATTTTCATGTTGGTGAAGACAACATTGCCTTAGCCTCCTCTAGGCTGTGTAAGGCTTTTCTTAAAAGTACTTTTCTGTTGCGTCCCCCTGTCAATGATTCAGTGCCTCCTTGGGACCTTACCTTTGTCTTACAGGCATTGGTGGCTCCTCCATTCAAACCTGCAGCTTTGGTGGATTTGGAATTTTTATCCTGGAAGACAGCTGGTAAAGAGAAAAAAGTACGAATCAGTCACAACGTGCAGGGAATATGCAGAAACAGTGTAACTCCAAATCACTCAAAGCCGATAAGATCCACAAAACACACTTTATTGCACAAAGAAACACTGAGGTTGAGCGCTTTCATCTGTCACAATACAGATTTCATCAGAACCAATCACATAACAGCAGTACATACATTATATACCTGATTTGGCGCCAAAAATCTATTAATTATGCTAATCTTAAAACAACAATGTTCCCTAAAAACTATACTAGTAAAATACTATGCTTAAATACATTTTCACATACTTCTGATATACTAAAAAGTGATAAAAAATGCTATAAAATGCTGAAATTCTGAGATGATTGATAAAAATTGATGAAAAATATTAAGTATATTAAATACATTAAATATTAGATATATAATGGTGATTTTGGATGGATTCCTATAAACTCTAATTTTACCTATAAAAAATATTCCTAAATAAACTAGTAAGACTTTGTTTATTACTATATGAACTATATAAAAGACTGCACATTCTGTAACGTGTTCCTATAGTTAATATGTGTTGACTTGGTATTTACTGCGTCCAATTTTCAAATATGTAAAGAATATGTCCTCTTGACACATAAAACCATAGTTAATATATGAAGATGTAAAAACTTATGAATATACTGTGAAATGCATATAATGTAATGCTTGAAACTAGATGGTTGTTTCCAAAAAACTTAGTTCAATGCTAACGAGGGTTTCAAACTAATGAAGTCATTAATACCTGGTGGTGTGGTGGCATCTGTGCATATTTGCCATCTACTTTCTTTCCATGCCAGAAATGTCTTCCAATTTCCTCCTTTGTCCTTAACATCTACTTGATCAATAATGGAAAACCTAAACTTGTGATCTATCCCTTTTTCCTGTATGTGTCTGTATAATGCGTTTTTGGTGTCTTCCTTTTTTATACTGTACATATGTTCATATATTCGTCTCTTGATCTTCCTCTCCGTTTTGCCTATATAGAAGGCCGGGCACATGGTACAGGTAGCTATATACACTAGACGCTGGGAATTGCAATTACCTGTTGTGCAAAACACCTTAGTGTGCATGATGTTGCCAAGTCTAATGGTATGAGTAGTGTTAATATACATACATTGTTTGCAACATCCACATTTTCTGGTCCCTTGTATGCTCTTTTTACCTTTATTCTTCATTCCACACTCCAATATACTTTTTATGTTGTTTCCAGTCTTGTACACAGTACATATCTCAGTTCCAACTATACTGCCTAAAGTGCCCGCAGAGGTAATAAGCTTCCAATGCTTCTTAAGAATTTCTGTGATCAAATTTGCAAACGGATTAAATCTTATGACACAGACTTTTTTGTCCCAATCCTTACTTGGATTACCCTGTATAGTGATGGGGCTCCCTAACAATGGTTTGTATTTGAGTCCCCATTGTGCTTTTACAAAAATAGTTATATTTTCCAATAACTTCTTGGGATATCCCCTTTCTGTGAAGAGTTGAGTGATGATGTCTAGTTCGCTGTTCATGTCTTCAAGGGTAGATGACATCCTTGCTGCTCTTATACACTGGCCCTTCACAATGTTTTTAAATATGTGTCGTGGATGGCAGCTAGTAAAATAAATGTAATCGTTAGAAAAGGTGGGCTTCCTATATAATCTGGAAATGAATCCAGTGCCAGTATTACCTATCCACGTGTCCAGGTATGCGATGCCCTTTTTGTCATATTGGTACGTGAAACTCAGAAAATCTGTGGTGGTGTTAAGGTATTCCAAAAAGGTTGGAATCATATCAGTTGGTCCAGTCCAAATGATGAACACATCGTCCAAAAATCTGGTGTATAACCGTATGTATTTGTAAAAATCACATGTGAATATATGTAAATTTTCCCACTCTAGCATCACCATGTTTGCAAAAATAGGAGCACATGATGCTCCCATGGCTACCCCTCGAGATTGTCTAAAGAATTCACCTTGATGTTCTATGTAGTTGTGTTCCAACACCAAACTCATCATGTCCATAATCAGATTAACTCTATCCCAGCTGCCTCCTAAGTATTTGCTTAAACTGCTTTGGAAATATTCTAGTCCCGAATTCACAGGAATGCTGGAGAAGAGATCTTGAACATCAATAGTTAAGAACGTCAGATTTTCATCCCACATATCCATAGTTAATTTGCTTAAAAAGTCCCAGGAATCTTTGACCAAGTGGTTGACTTTGGTATAGATGTGCTTAGTCCACTGGTCAATAATAGTTCCTATCTTAAAAGTCTTGGACTTGGATCCTGAGATGATGGGTCTAAAAGGTGGTTTAATCTGGTTCTTGTGAATCTTCGGGATTCCAACTATATGTGCCAAAACCGGATAATCAGTTCTTACGTGATCATATAATTCACTAGTAATACGTTTGTCAATTAAGTAATCTTCTATGGCATGGTCTATACGTCTATGGCCGATGTTTATCTGGTTTTGGGACACCTTTTCGTAGTTGCCTGAGTCATATAAGATACTGTGAATTTCATTGTAATACAGGGTGTTATCAAAAATCACAACCCCTCCACCCTTGTCCGGTTTCATGATTCTAATCTCGTTATTCGTAATGAGTTCTTGCAAACACGTTCTTTCACCTGTAGTTAAATTGTCTGAAAATGCATTTCCTACACCTTTGTTGTTCCTGATGTCTTTGTATAAATGGTAAATGTCGTGACTAACCATGTTCTCATATATGGCAACCTGAGGGTTCATGGTTGGTATGTATGTGCTTTTTTTCACTAAGGTATTAAGGTTCCTGTTAACACGTGTCTTATTGGGATGGTCATTAAATTGAATGGCTAAATTCAACCTTCTACAGAAAAGCTTAATTTCCTTAATAAGGTCAAACAAATTAAACTTGACCGTTGGTATATACTCCTTTCCTTTACTGAAAAGGGAGATAAGGTCATTAGTGACAGGGGTGTCAGTGTAGTTATACACATTAAAACCTTGATGACTACTAATACTTGGCCCTCTATTGAGAACTGTGTCCAAAATGACTCTGTTTGCAGGCCTAGGAGTGGGGGATGACAACATGATGGGGTCCTTGTCTCGTATAGTAGTGTAGCCTGCATCTACAGCGTCTATGGTAGTGGGGCTGCAATGACACTCTAATATTTCCTTTGCTGTTTCTTTGGCGCAGGGAAGTACCGCCCCCCTTGAAAATTTTCCTCCTCATTCCTCCGCATGTATCTCTTATTACCTCTGGAATGTACCACCTCAAACGTACCCTCATTCTCTCTATCATGTTTAGGCCAAACATATGCTCTGTCGTTTCTATATGAGTCCATATCCCTATCTAATTTATGCATTTTCCTTTCATAAACATTTTTCACTTTGACTGTAGCCTGATTGAACTGGCTAGAATAACAGTCATACCATCTTTCAAAACAGTTCATCCTGTATGATAGATTCATTCAAATTGTACACCTCTTCTAAAAGTAATTTAGCTTTCTGTTCATTGTATGTGATGAGGCATTTCATGTAGGTATATCCAAAATCATCAAACATAAGGTTAAAATCAGTTATTATGCTGGAATCAATCTTGATACCCAATGGCAATTTAAAGAACCTAAGTCCTTTCGGGACTATTTTTAAAACTATACATTTCTCAAAATATGCAATATCCATTCTTACACATTTTAACTGTATCAGTTTCTTGCCCAATAGATAAATTCTAGATTTAATATCCTCTCTTTTATTTTTGTTAATATTAATATTTTCAGGTGTTTCATTAAATTGCCCCTTTAAATTATGCTTGTTCATGAAATCAAATTCATCTGATACAAATTCGTTGAACATATTAAACAGCCCTGTATCTTTAGATTTAGTGTCCATTCTTTTAGTATAGGAACTTTTAGGGCTAGATAATAAATCGTTGTTAACTACCTTTGCTGCAATGAGATGTCTTGTTAACCACTGTAGAATATGTCCTTAAATTCTCGTTGTGCCTTTTAGGGCTTGCACCCAGTCTCTCATTATCAGCATTCATGTTAACCATACTGAAATCGAAGGTGAAATCCTCCTCTAAGGATAAGTTCACGGTATTTGTTACCAAGTCAATGCGTTGATTGCTTTCCACTGCTGGTGCCTCTCCCTGACCATTAGGGATGTCGCTAGTGTAGCTACAGTCCGCCGCTTCATCCAAAATGATGAATTTAGCTCTCACTGTGTCATCATTATGGTTACCATTCCGAACTGGAACAATCTCTGAAGTGCCATGCTTATTAGCGTGAGCGGAACCTCCGCTCTCCAAAACAACTGCCGTTAGCTTATTCACCATGTCTAAAAGTTTGTTAACGTCACCTTTAAGCGACGTTACCTCCTCTCGAAGTGCCTTGTATTCCTCTGGCTTCAATGAAGTGCTCGGAGAACCCTCTTCTGCCATCGGACAACTGGTAAAGAAAAAGAAGTACGAATCAGTCACAACGTGTGTAGAATATGCAGAAACAGTGTAACTCCAATTCACTCGAAGCCGATAAGATCCACAAAACACACTTTATTGCACAAAGAAACACTGAGGTTGAGAGCTTTCATCTGTCACAATACAGATTTCATCAGAACCAATCACATAACAGCAGTACATACATTATATACCTGATTTGGCGCCAAAAATCTATTAATTATGCTAATCTTAAAACAACAATGTTCCCTAAAAACTATACTAGTAAAATACTATGCTTAAATACATTTTCACATACTTCTGATATACTAAAAAGTGATAAAAAATACTATAAAATGCTAAAATTCTGAAATGATTGATAAAAATTGATGAAAAATATTAAGTATATTAAATACATTAAATATTAGATATATAATGGTGATTTTGGATGGATTCCTATAAACTCTAATTTTACCTATAAAAAATATTCCTAAATAAACTAGTAAAACTTTGTTTATTACTATATGAACTATATAAAAGACTGCACATTCTGTAACGTGTTCCTATAGTTAATATGTGTTGACTTGGTATTTACTGCGTCCAATTTTCAAATATGTAAAGAATATGTCCTCTTGACACATAAAACCATAGTTAATATATGAAGATGTAAAAACTTATGAATATACTGTGAAATGCATATAATGTAATGCTTGAAACTAGATGGTTGTTTCCAAAAAACTTAGTTCAATGCTAACAAGGGTTTCAAACTAATGAAGTCATTAATACCTGGTGGTGTGGTGGCATCTGTCCATATTTGCCATCTACTTTCTTTCCATGCCAGAAATGTCTTCCAATTTCCTCCTTTGTCCTTAACATCTACTTGATCAATAATGGAAAACCTAAACTTGTGATCTATCCCTTTTTCCTGTATGTGTCTGTATAATGCGTTTTTGGTGTCTTCCTTTTTTATACTGTACATATGTTCATATATTCGTCTCTTGATCTTCCTCTCCGTTTTGCCTATATAGAAGGCCGGGCACATGGTACAGGTAGCTATATACACTAGACGCTGGGAATTGCAATTACCTGTTGTGCAAAACACCTTAGTGTGCATGATGTTGCCAAGTCTAATGGTATGAGTAGTGTTAATATACATACATTGTTTGCAACATCCACATTTTCTGGTCCCTTGTATGCTCTTTTTACCTTTATTCTTCATTCCACACTCCAATATACTTTTTATGTTGTTTCCAGTCTTGTACACAGTACATATCTCAGTTCCAACTATACTGCCTAAAGTGCCCGCAGAGGTAATAAGCTTCCAATGCTTCTTAAGAATTTCTGTGATCAAATTTGCAAACGGATTAAATCTTATGACACAAACTTTTTTGTCCCAATCCTTACTTGGATTACCCTGTATAGTGATGGGGCTCCCTAACAATGGTTTGTATTTGAGTCCCCATTGTGCTTTTACAAAAATAGTTATATTTTCCAATAACTTCTTGGGATATCCCCTTTCTGTGAAGAGTTGAGTGATGATGTCTAGTTCGCTGTTCATGTCTTCAAGGGTAGATGACATCCTTGCTGCTCTTATACACTGGCCCTTCACAATGTTTTTAAATATGTGTCGTGGATGGCAGCTGGTAAAATAAATGTAATCGTTAGAAAAGGTGGGCTTCCTATATAATCTGGAAATGAATCCAGTGCCAGTATTACCTATCCACGTGTCCAGGTATGCGATGCCCTTTTTGTCATATTGGTACGTGAAACTCAGAAAATCTGTGGTGTTGTTAAGGTATTCCAAAAAGGTTGGAATCATATCAGTTGGTCCAGTCCAATTGATGAACACATCGTCCAAAAATCTGGTGTATAACCGTATGTATTTGTAAAATCACATGTGAATATATGTAAATTTTCCCACTCTAGCATCACCATGTTTGCAAAAATAGGAGCACATGATGCTCCCATGGCTACCCCTCGAGATTGTCTAAAGAATTCACCTTGATGTTCTATGTAGTTGTGTTCCAACACCAAACTCATCATGTCCATAATCAGATTAACTCTATCCCAGCTGCCTCCTAAGTATTTGCTTAAACTGCTTTGGAAATATTCTAGTCCCGAATTCACAGGAATGCTGGAGAAGAGATCTTGAACATCAATAGTTAAGAACGTCAGATTTTCATCCCACATATCCATAGTTAATTTGCTTAAAAAGTCCCAGGAATCTTTGACCAAGTGGTTGACTTTGGTATAGATGTGCTTAGTCCACTGGTCAATAATAGTTCCTATCTTAAAAGTCTTGGACTTGGATCCTGAGATGATGGGTCTAAAAGGTGGTTTAATCTGGTTCTTGTGAATCTTCGGGATTCCAACTATATGTGCCAAAACCAGATAATCGGTTCTTACGTAATCATATAATTCACTAGTAATACGTTTGTCAATTAAGTAATCTTCTATGGCATGGTCTATATCTAATATTTAATGTATTTAATATACTTAATATTTTTCATCAATTTTTATCAATCATTTCAGAATTTTAGCATTTTATAGTATTTTTTATCACTTTTTAGTATATCAGAAGTATGTGAAAATGTATTTAAGCATAGTATTTTACTAGTATAGTTTTTAGGGAACATTGTTGTTTTAAGATTAGCATAATTAATAGATTTTTGGCGCCAAATCAGGTATATAATGTATATACTGCTGTTATGTGATTGGTTCTGATGAAATCTGTATTGTGACAGATGAAAACGCTCAACCTCAGTGTTTCTTTGTGCAATAAAGTGTGTTTTGTGGATCTTATCGGCTTCGAGTGATTTGGAGTTACACTGTTTCTGCATATTCCCTGCACGTTGCATCCTGGAAGACAGCCTTCTTAGTCACCATTACATCTGCTAGGAGAGTTTCTGAGCTTCAAGCTCTGTCTGCCGTGCCTCCTTATTTGGTCTTCCATAAGGATAGGGTCTCTGTCTGTACTTATCCTTCCTTCTTACCCAAAGTGGCATCTGAAGCAAACATAAACCAGTCCATTAATCTGCTTGTTTTCTTGCCTAATTTCCAAAATAAAGGTAAATACAAACTTCATTTGTTAGATGTTCATAGACAGCTTCGTTTTTATCTTCATAGAACAAAATCATTCCGCCATACTGACCAGTTTGTTTCTTTTTCCAAAGCATTTCTGGGAAAAACTATTTCTAAAGTTTCTTTGGCCAGATGGATCACTCTTTGCATTTCACATGCCTACAAAGCAAAAGGTTTATCTCCTCCTGGTATTGTTAAAGCTCACTCTACCAGGTCCATGGCGACTTCTACTGCCTTTTGGTCTAGGGTTCCTTTGGACGACATTTGTGCAGCAGTGACCTGGGCCAATTCAATTACCTTCATTTCCCATTACAAATTAGATCTGATTTGTAGGGGTAGAACATCCTTTGGCACTGCGATGCTCAGGAATATCCTTTCATAAGGAGTTCCTAGGATTGGAGTTGCTGAGGACTTTGTCCCACAGGTTGCAGATAAAATGAAGTTAACTACTTCAGATAAAGAAGTTATGTACTCACCATAACGTTCCATCTGAGTAGTTATACTTAATTTTTCTGCAACATTCCCTCCCTCCGTCCCCCGGACGTTGCCCTGTCTATATAAGTTTGGTTCAGTGGGCTGAGTTGCTAATGTATTTAGTTGCAGCAAACTCGATCTGAGGGAAGGTAGGAGATGGTAGTGCGGTATGGGTAAGGGGAGGAACTAGGAGCAGATGCTAGAAAAAAAAGTGCCTGCTTGGATCTGATACGGATCCGAATACCCCACAGGTTGCAGAAAAATGAAGTACAACTACTCAGATGGAATGTTATGGTAAGTACATAACTTCTTTTTTTTTAAACATTCAGCTTTAAAAGGCAGTCATACTGGAAGCTGTTGCACCAACATTAAATGTTACATTTAGGAAATCATTGCCATATTCATTTCTCATTTCTTTTTTGCATCAAAGAATTTAAGGTCATGCTTTCAGCCAGATAGTTTACTTATTTTTAGTATTAAAGATAAGTAATATTTTGCGATACAGACTGTATAGTAAATGCATTTTTGATTTCCCTTGTTAACTACACATTGAAAATTAAAAGGAAAAGAAGGCTACATTGTTGAGACTTTCATGATGGCCGTAAACTGAGCAGCAGGTTGATTCGATCTCTCATAGTCTGAAAATTTAGAAATTCTTTAAAAAGCCAGTCACAGTTATCAGTTTTTGGGTAAAATTTCAATTACTGGCTAGTACTTGTATTGCCTGGATGCCAACAAATAAGACATTTGGAGAAAGTAAAATAAAATCCACATTAAAGGAGAAAATGCTCTGTCTCTGAGATCCATAAAGCTGTTCATCAAAAAGTATTTAAGGTTTCACCATTAATACAGGCTATGGCTTCCATTAATTTTGAGGGAAATAAGTTAAATGCAGTCATTTGTGTTTGAGAGACACTGGAGGAATATATCAAGTCAAATGCAAAAGACTAGAAAAATAGGGGGTTTAAATTGCTATTCAGATGAGCTAATAAAATTGCAGAAATGAAAAGTTAAAATGAAGGCAAGACTGGTCTAATGAGGCTTCTCAAGAAGAACTGTTTAAAAAAAATAGAATTAAAAGATTGAGCACACAGAGAAAACCTGAAAGTTTCTTCTGTACCAGAGAAACTGGAAAGAGACTGCATGAATGTTATGAAACTGAAAATAAGCAAATCGACTGGTACTCCACAACAGGTTTTTGTTAACTGGGAGAACACATCATGTACAACTCCAAATCTGGCCATGAGAAAAGCAGCCCAGTTTTGTATTTTAAAAGATTGTTAATACCAGGAGGAAGAGTTTCTTCTGACAAAAAAGTGATGAAGGGCCAAATGTTACATTTTTGGGACATCATACTGTGTAAAATGAATATTCACTGAACACAAGGTAGAAGAGAAGTAGGTTTATCCTTGCAGTTGGATATGTCGGGAATCAGATACTGGTTTCAAGTTAATATATGCATCTGCCTTCAGAAATGTATTTTTCATGGAGGAGCAAATACGTTGATGCTGAATAAGTACAGGGGAAATAAAATGTTTAATCAACAAAGAGTGAGCTGCCAAGCTAAAGGGGTCTCTGCTTCTCATTCTTCTGTTTGTAAAAACAGCCCTTAGAGAGACTTAGTGAAACTTTTTATGTTTTTCCAAAGGAAAATACTTGAGCAACAGAAAAAAAAAAACAGGGCATGACTAAAATAATAAGTACATTGGACTTGAACTTGGATACCAATGTTGGGAGGTCAAAATGATCAGGAAAAAGCCTGGCAACAATGTGAAATTAATGAATAAATGGAAGAAATGTGCTGTATCATTCACATTATAAGTAGTTTAGACGTTTGGACTATGTTTCTGTGCATAATTGACTGAAAACCACTAAGTTCATTGAATGCAAACTAGAAACACCATTTGTCATTAATGATTGCAAAGACACAGAAGGGACTGAAGAAGTACACCTAAGTTTGTTCTTATCAATGTTTATGTAATAAATTGCACAATGTAAATGGCATGTTGATTTGTAAAACAGCTCTGTATGATATGCACTTAGAAGTATTTTAAGTAAGAGTTGGAGGACGTTTTATCAGTAACTGTAGTATATGCTTCTGTGTTTAAGTAAAAAATACTTTTTTCTTAATTGTCAGTAACATTTGACAGTGATATATTTGTTTTATACTGTAATAAGGCAAGAGTGGCTGTGCTGGAAAGGCGCAAGTTGAAGTTTCTCTACTGTTGTGATCTTGGATCTGTTGGAAAGAAGAGTATATTGATTATATTATATGTAGACATTACCGTTTTATATAAAAGTGAATCTTTAGACTAATGTACATAGATTAAGCTATAGGCAAGACGTTAACACAAGTAGTATTAAGTTAGAAGAGTAAATTATGAAAATCATGAAAAACAATAGTTCTTGCATTTGCAAAGATTAGTTCTATTTCCATTAACACCTGCTTTTAGCTGTTGCAAGGTACAGACATTTTATTTTTATTTATTTAACATTTGTTTATTGAGTTAGTCTGACTTGGTTAATTGCCCATTTTCAGTGGAGGCCCGGGGAGAAACGTTCCATAGACTTGCAGTATACTATAAGACAAAACTGTTATGGTACATGTTATAACATTACAGACGAACAGTCTTGTAAAGGCAAAACTAATATTGTACAGGTTATAGCATTAACATAACTTCAAGAAAAGTGAGGAATGATTCACAGTTGTACAATTTAAATACACATTATGCAGTGGTTTATTCCAAAGGTTTTTGAGTCAAGTATGACTGCACTGGTTTGGATACAAATAGTTTACAAGAAAGAGTATTTTTTAGTGTTAGATAGAAATAGATGTTATTAATTTAAGTATCGAGTTTAAGCTAAGCATGTAAAAACTTTCAGTTTTTGAGGGGCAAGCTGAGAAATGAAATAGCAGAGCAAAGGAAAAATAGCAGGTACCAGTAGTGAGAGAGGGATTGAGGGGAAGAAAAATGGAGGAACCAGTAGTGATTATATGTGTAGGCAGTTAGTCTTGAACGGTCTGACCTGGAGTTCTTTATTTGACAAGTTACTAGCTGTTTTTTTTTTTTTTTTTTTTGCATTAACAAATTATTTTAGTTAGAGACAGTGGTTTTGTAGGTAGGAGCAATTAATAAAAAGTCTGAGCAGTGTCTTCTCTGTAAAATGTATGTGATAAAGTGTAAATAGTTTGAAATTACAGGAAGTGAATAGTTATAGATTGCAAATACAAGAGGTATTGTTTTTCATGATTTTTATAACTGTTTGGAGGGACAGGTGTATCTCTGAGAGAAAACTGCTGTTGTGGAACAGACTGACCATCCACTTAAAACAAAGTTTATCCCTGTCCATATTGAGGTGCAGCTTGGCTCTATGGATGGGAAGCAGAAAATTTACTCAAGGACTGCCCCCTGTACTACTAGTGGACAGAGACCGCTCCTAAATGTTTTATCTCATGCATATGTCCCCTCAAATTATTTATGGTATGATCCCACTTATTCTCATTATAGTTAATATACAGTTATCATTCATGGGATGAGTAAGGCCATTCTTTAAACCACAAACAAATCCTCTGAAGTGTTGAGAATGAACCACCATCACAGACAAAAAAACACTGCACTTGATCCACAGTTTTAATAGTATGGTTTAGTGCTTTCATTCCATACAGTACAGAACTTCATCAGAACAATGAATGTTAGGTTGTCCTATCTCGCCTTCATTCTTACAATGATGGGTTCGGAGCCGATCCTTTGCTCTGACTCGGCCGAATACTTAGTTGAACATCTCAAACTTGGCTCGTGGCAAGAAGGTATCGCACAGTGCAGTGGTGTAATTCCCCTGATCTTGTTTGCCGCTTTATAAGGTTAGATGCGCTCATCTTGGCTGTGGCTAAGTTGTGATATATTTTTCTATTTACCTTTGTCAGAACTTGGTATCTTTGCATATTTTTTAACTTTATTATTACTAGGTTTATCTCGTTGTGTCTCTCTGCTGCTTTTTGTTAAATAATTATAGTCCCCCCCCCCCCCTTTAGCATGGCTTTTGCCATCGCTTTCTAGGCCCCTTTGGTATCCCGTGTAGTGGTTGTTCATTGTCTGTGTCTTCATAGCTTGTTTAAGTTGAGAGCTATGTGCCCATTTAAGTTAGAGGACTTGTACTGTTTTATTGTTTTGTGTGGAAATTAGAACCGTTTTAGTTAGAGGTTCTAATTTTCTTTCCCTGATTGTTGCTCCTTTGTATTGTCCTGTAGTAACCTTTAGCATATTAGTCTTAAGCTAATAAATATTTGTTGAGTTTTTGCTGTAGCCTCTAGGTTCTATATGGGAAAATGTCTAAAGACTATAAAGAGAGACAACATAAGCCTTTGGGCTTTAAAAAATATCAAAAGTGTTTGTAAAAAATGTCCATCACAGATGGACATGTTTGTGTTTATTGCCTTGGTGCCATTCATCTCCAAGAAGACTGCACTTTCTGTCATTCTTTTAGTGCTAGAGTTCTTCAGGAAAGAAGAAACAAGTTGATCGTAAAGGGCTCTTACACCCTTCTTTTGAGGAAGCCATTCATAGCTCTTCCTCCTCTTCGTCGTCTCCATCATCTAAAAAGGATAAATCTCACAAAAGACAATCTCCAGTTGCATCGGCTCAGTCGGAGCCGCCAGTCAAACTCCCTAAAATTTCAAAGGCCACTACTTCCTTGGCTCCACAGTCCTCGGAGCCGTCTGAAGTCCTTTTGGTTTGATAGGCCTGGTACTTTGGCTCCAGAGCCTTCGGAACTGCAAGATACCTCCACTCGGAGCAGGTCCATTGAAATTTCGCCGGTTTCTCCGACCTTGAGATAAATTTTCCAAAGGTCTATATCTCCTTCCCTATCTTCCAGGTCTACAAGAAGTTTATCGGATAGTGACGTGGAACGGGTGGTGCGTAGACTCCTCAAGTTGCCGGCGCTGACCAAATTATTCTTGGCTTCCACCCATTTGTTTCGGAGCCTACTGTGCCCACCGTTGTTCCTCCTCCGAGCCAAGCTGATCCTTCGGAGCCAGAGTGCTTGGTACCACTTACTGTTTACCCGTCTGTTCCAGGACCCCCTTCGGTGTTCACAGAGTCGACATCTGCTCTGACTCTCTATTGCCACTGTCCGTTGAGTTTGGGAGCCGGGGTTCTCTGTCTCGATCTTCTTTGATGCCGATCTTAGCCCTTGGAGCGTCGGCTTGGGTTAGCTCAGCTCCCACATCGGCCTCCGGTCTGATCTCGTTGGCTCCATTGCCTTCCTCTGTCTCCTTGGAGCCAGGGGAGTCTTCGTAGCTGGCGGGATCTGCCTTTAAGCATGTTGTCTACCCATTCAGCACCACAGAAGGATACCAGTACTTGTCCCCCCAAGGCACCAGGTACTGTCTCAGCACCAACCATTCCTCAAGACAGCAGAGATTCAGAGCCTCAGGATCCCCCATTGGGCGAACCCCTCTCATCCGAGGCCTCCCCAGAATATCCTTCTGAGGAGCCACCTCAGAAGAGAAACCTGCAAGAAGAAGCTTGTTGACTCTCCAGATGAGTCCATCACTTCAGACACTGACCTCGAGTCGGAAGGGTCCCCATGGTCATCCTCAGACAATATCTCATTTGCAGATATTCTAGAGATCGTCAAGCAAAGAGGCAACTGGCAGACCACCACCCCTTTTGATGAGGAGTCAGTGTACCTGAAGGCTTTTGGATCTCAACCTTCAGCCTTCTGGGTGTCTCCGCCTTTTGATGAACTAATGGACCTGGTTAGTCAAAAAGCATGGGAGTCACCTGACACTACAGAACCGGTCCCTTGGAGGCCAAACAAATTGTCAGCTCCTTTGGGAAAAGAATTTCTAACAAGGGGAGTACCTCTAGATGCTGTGGTCATGGCAGCAGCCACCAAGAAGGAGCTTGCAGAGACTTCCTCATCTGTTTATCCTCCGAATAAAGATTCTCGAATGATGGACAGATACGGGAAGCATATCTTTTCTTCAGCGACTTTTTCACTGTGATCGCTGAACTACTTATCCCATTTTACGAGGCTACAAAGAGATCTCTGAAAGAGGTAGGAGATGCTCTACAAGGTTCATTAGCTACGGAGGTGAATGAGAAGGTCTCCTCCCAGTTGTCTACCTTAAATTCCATTTTCAAATTCTCCATGAGGCTCCTATACGCAGCAGATGGCGCGAGCAGGGCAGCGGGTTTCGGAGTTTCCCTTAGAGGAGACTTCTGGATGTGCTTGTGCAAATTTTTTTAGAATCCTTTAAGTCTATGTTTACTAACGCCCCTTTTGTGATGGTTCCTTACTCTTTGGACCCAAAGTAATAGACACAAACTAACCTGGTGTGAACAGGATGGGAAAACTCTCTCTGCTTTTGGAGTATGTTTTTCCGTACCTTGAAGACCTTATCCTAAAGGTCAGAAGAACGAAAAGATGTGGCTCAGAAGATCCCAGAGATTTTTCCAAGATGCATGGGGTGATACCTTCCCCAGGGGCAGAGGGGGAGGTAATAACTGTAGACATCACCCCAGAGGCAGAGGGGACCCTCAAAACCAGTGTGACCATGATTCCTTTCGTGGACGCCCTTATTAGCACTCCTGAAAGGAGGCCCAACTGCTCTATTCTGGAGGCAGTCTGGGGACGTACCCAGAAGCCTGGCGAAATGTCACAAACGACAAATGGGTACTAAACATAATATCCAGAAGATATTCCATCCCTTTTTCCAAACCTGTCCCACAGACCAAAACACTCGCGTATGTTCCACCCAATCTAAGGGAACAAGCAACTATAGAGATTCAAAAGTTGCTCCACAAGAGAGTCATTGAAGTCTCCGCAGACCAAATAGGATTCGGAACTCACTCAAGATTCTTTTTAGTGCCAAAAAGAACAGGGGACTGGAGGCTCATATTAGACTTAAACAAGTTAAATGAATCTGTCAAAAAGTTAAAGTTCTGAATGGTGACACTGCAGTTGATACTTCCCTTTTTAGGGAAAGACAAGTGGATGTGCTCACTAGACCTTCAAGATGCCTACTACCACATAAAAATGGACAGGACATCAAGAAGGTACTTATGCTTCCGGCTGGGAGACAGCCATTACCAGTTCAGAGCGCTGCCCTTTGGTCTCACTACAACCCCCAGAGAGTTCACCAAATGTATGGCAGTAGTCACGGCTCACCTGAGACATCTAGGATTCCGTGTATTTCCCTGCCTAGACGACTGGCTCCTATCTGCCACCACCAAGCATCTACTACAAGGCAGGGATCTAACTTTGGGTATCTGCAATTAGTTGGGCATTACAGTAAATTTTCAAAAATCTGCCTTGTTGCCATGTCAGCATATTACATTCATAGGTGCAGATCTAGACACTTCATCTATTGTAGCACATCTTCCAACAGAAAGAGTTATAGCAGTCAGACAGCAGATATTTCACCTCCTTCCCAAGAACAAAGTGAAAGCAAAGTTAATTTTACGCTTATTAGGAACAATGGCCTCCACGATTACACTGGTTCCTGTTGCCAGAATGCACATGAGGGTTTTTCAATGGCTACTATTCTCCCAGTGGTCACTTCAAGAGCTCTCAATGTCTCATCTGATCAGAGTAACAGAATCTTGCAAGAACGACTTGAGATGGTGGATACACTCCACTCATGTGACACTGGGCAGACCCTTTGTTCCACTTAAACCAGTAGCTACAGTGACCACAGATGCTTCCTAGATCAGGTGGGGGGGGGGCATTATCTGGGAAGAACAGTCCAAGGTACATGGCAGGAATACAAGGCTCACTTGCATATAAATGTTCTAGAGATGAGAGCAGTGCTTCTTGCGTTGGAAGCACTTCAAGACTCTCCCCCTCTAGGGACTATTGCGATCTAGTCAGACAATGTCTGTGGTTTGGTACATAAACAAGCAGGGGGGAAACAGATTTTACCCCCTTTGTCGAGAAGCCCTAAGAGTATGTCAGTGGGCAGTTTTTTCCCAGTGCTTTCTAATCGCAACACACATTCCGGGGAAGACCAATGTGATAGAGGAAACTGAGCAGAGCAATCCTAATGCCTCACGAGTGGTCTTTCAATCAAAATTTAGTGGAAATGATTTTCCAAACATGGGGACAGCCTTGCTGTGATCTTTTTGGCACTCCCATGAATGCCAAGTGCAGCAACTACTTTACCCTAAGTCCCCCTCCGCGGGGAGACACCGAGAGATGCTCCTGCTCACAATTGGCCCTCGGGACTTCTATATGCCTTTCCACCATTTCCTCTCATACCCAGATTAATTCAGAAAGCACAAAGCTCGGGAGGCAGGATAATGCTCATTGCCCCTTACTAGTCTTGCCAAGTTTGTTTTTTCTTCCTTTGGCCTCACCTTCAGGAGAAGCCTTGGATTCTAGACCCAGTGCCAGTTCTGCTGACTCGTATGTCAAGGGATCTTCAGCCTTTTCTCCACACCCTAAAACTGACAGCATGGCTGCTCCACTTTCCAATTTTAGTCAGGCTTCACAATTTCACTACTACAGTTAGACATATCTTAATGTCCTTCCATAAAGCTTCCACTAGAAAGCTGTAGTCTAGTAAATGGAAGAGGCTTTCCCTTTGGGCTCAAGATAAGAACATTGATCCTTTTTCTGCACCTATTCATTCTATTTTGGAGTTTTTGGTGGAACTGTTTCAACAAGGCTCAGCTGTAGCAACCATAGTTCAACTTGCTGCAATTTCAAATTTTCTTATTGTTGATACTACTTCCAACTTAATGTTACACAGGTTGTGTAGAGCCTTCTTAAAAGGTGCTTCCTTATTAAGACCTCCCTTCAAGGAACCCCTTTCTCCTTGGGATCTAAATTTTATTTTGTCTCATATCACTTTACCTCCCTTCGAGCCCTCTTCATCTTCAAACCTCAAGTTCCTTTCATGGAAGACCTTGTTTCTAGTGGCTATAACTTTTGCTAGAAGGGTGTCAGAATTGCATGCTCCTTCTATTAAACCACCATATTTGATTTTTCATAAGGATAAGGTATCATTGCGTGCAAACCCATCCTTTTTACCTAAAGTCTCTTCGCCAAACAACATAAACCAATCCATAGAATTTCCAGTATTCTTTCCTAACCATAGCAACAAGGCAGAGTACAAATTACACCATCTGTACGTGCACAGACAACTCAGATTCTGTTTGCATAGAACCAAAGACTTCAGAAAACAGAAAATCTGACCAATTATTTGTATCTTTTTCTGATGCAAAAAAGGATCCTCAGTCTCAAAAACTACTCTTTCTAATTGGCTTTCAAATTGTATTGCATTTATCTATAATACAAATCACAAAGATTTACCTTTCAAAGTAAAGGCTCGTTCCACTAGAGCAGTGGCTATGTCATCTGCCTTTCAAGCCAGATTTCCCATAGATGATAATTGTGCAGCAGCTACTTGGTCTACTTTACATACTTTTATCACTCATTACAAAGTGTATTTGGCCTTCAGGGGCAGGACATCTTTTGGTTCAACGGTGCTTAAAGGTGTACTCCCATGGTGCTAGGGACACTGTCCCATCATTGTAAGAATGAAGGCAAAATAGGACAACATAACATAAAGAAGTTATGTACTCACCATAACGTTCCATGGTTGTTGTCCATCTTGCCATTTATTCTTACGAAACCTCCCTCCTTCCCCTTGCCAAAGACTTCTTGTGGACCTGGTAGATTTCCACTACCTCAGGAGTTTTGTGTCAGTTTATTTCTCCTTCCAGTACGTTTCGTATGGGCTTAGACACATGTTTATATGTATATGTTTGCATATATGTATATAGTGTACATATTGTTCAGTATTAGCAGAAAACAAGATCTGGGGAATTACACCACTGCATTGTGGAATAACTTCTTGCCACGAGCCAGATTTGAGATTTTCAGCTAAGTATTCGACCGAGTCGGAGCCGAGGATTGGCTCCGAACTCATCATCATAAGAATGAATGGCGAGATGGGCAACAAACATGGAACGTTATGGTGAGTACATAACTTGTTTTTAACGTAACTTCCCACCACTTTTGTAGCACACCAATCAGTTAAAACAATAAAGTAGTGATCTGTTGAAACATTTTGACAATTCTGTAACAAGTCATTTGCAAACTTTGTACTAATGACAAAGCAACTAACTCAAATAATATTACATTATTGCACCATTAAATATTGTTGGCTCTCTGTAGTACACTTGTTTTGATATCTTATCATTCATACCTAGGATTTTTGTGGCATCCAACAGTATTTAACGGTGTAATTCATGGATTCTAAATGATTCCTCAACATATTTGTGTACCTTTTGAAAAAATAAATAATTTAAAACCTATACAATCACCAGAATGGTCACTTAATGTGGTGTTTTTGTCATTTTTATAGCATATAAATGCTGATGAATTCTTTATCAAAGAGGGTATTTAGTCTTTCCTACACAAAGGACACGGCACATAGTGCACGTGGTCATATAGACCACCCCTGCCTTTGCACAGTTAAATTTCCCATTATTTAGCATTGTTATAGGAGATATCTTTGAATAAAAATGAGTGTGTAACTTTAACAAAGAAGGATTTTTAGATAGACATTCTGCAAAGTGTCAGGGTCATAGAAAAAGGGAAGTAATAATAAGAATTGTGAATGGGCTCCAGTAGTGATAGAAGAAGAAAAAAAGTGACAGAATTGTGGTAAGGAATGGTTACTGGTGGAGAGGAGAATTGCTATGGCATGTATTTATATTCCCCCTAAAAGTACTGTTTTGATGTTTAGGATGATTTATAGAAAAACAGTAAGCATTTAACAGGGAATTTTATTTATTGATGTGGACTGGAACTCAACTTGTAATAGTAAGATTGGATAAGGGGACTTAGGACTGAAAATACATTAAATGGTAGATTTCTGAATATGTGCAAGAACATTTGATATGGAAGATGTGAATTCAGTAGCACAATTTTAGACAGAATTTGCATGATTCCATAAGGCACAGTACTGGATAGGAATGATATTTTGCAGGAGCATGAAAATGTAATTGAAACCTTTGAGACAACTCTGGTAACTATATTAGATAACCAATAAAACCAAGGTAAAGATGGAAGGTAATGATGTAAAATTAGGCTTGCCTGTTCAAAAAAAAAAAAAGAGGAATTTAAAGGATGGGGATAGTAGATGTGATTTCAGAGATTAGGAAAGAATGGTTATGCCTTCTTTGATGGTTGGGCATCGAGCTGGCAACTTGGCACCGTAAAAATCCACTGCCAATCATTAGCGGACTGGAGTTCCACTGTGACGGCCCCTAACCAGGAAAAGCCGAAAGAGAGAAGATAGAAATTACTTCACAGAGGAAAGCTAGTGGTTGGAGTAAAATGGAGTTTAAAAACTGGGTAGAAACAAGAGATAAGGATATGGGAAATGAATAACATGAATTATTTGGAGGTGGCGACAGATGTTAAGATACTGCTGAAGAGGGGGGAAAAACAGGAGGAGTAAACTTCCACTTTGGCTGCACACTGCTCAGTACATTGATTTGAGCTATCCCAGTATGAAAATGGAAACTGAAAAAAAAATGCCATTGAATCTTTCAGGTAGGGTAAATTTCAGTCACTTGCTGGTAATTTGATGCCAGCAAAGAATAAATTTGGAGAATCTAAGTGAAAATCCAGCAGAAAGGAAAGAAAAGAAAGCTCTGGCTGAGAAGAATCTTGCAGCTGATCAGCAAAAAGCATTTCGAGTTTCGGTTTTGGTAGAGGAGATGTTTTCCAGTTATTTAGAGGAAGAAATAAAATGCAGTCTGAGGTGATTAAAATAAGTGAAACACTGAAGGAATATGTCAACTCAAATAACAAAAGGCTGGAAAAAATAGAAGCTTTAACTAGCTATTCAGAAGCACTTACAAAGCTTCAAAAATAAGGTGGTGAAGTTAAGTAAAATCCTAGCTAGAATCTTCTCAAGAAAAGCTGTTTCAAAAATAGTAGAGTTAGATGACAAAGCAAGCAGGGGGATCCCAAGATTTTCTTCTATACTAGAGAAATTGGAAATAGCAGATTGATTTAAGTTTATGAAAGTACATGTAAGCAGTTGGACTGGTGTTCCACAGCAAGATTTGTTAAAGGGCACATTGTGTGAGTGCTCCAAACCTGTCATTAAGTAGCCCAAGACCTATATTAATAAAGATGCAGTAACAATCATGCCAGTAGAAGGATTTGCTTGGGACAAAATTGTGGCAGAAAGGAAAAATATTAAAACTTGTAGAGAAGAGTGTTTGTGGTAAATGATTATTCACTGTACACAAGGCAGAAGATTAGTAAGTTTATCCCAACAATTAGGAAATGTCAGGAGGCAGATGTGTGAGATTTAAGTTACTGTATCCAGTGGTCTTTGGAATACTTTTCCCTGGTGGATCAGAAGTTTTTTGGTGCAGAACAGAAAGAGTAAATAGAAAGGTCTATCTAGTAAAGAGTTTGCCTGCAAGCAGAATGGGATATTGCTTCACATTCTTCTGACAATAAAACCCATAGAGAGACTTGGCTAGTGAAACCTTTTCCATTGTTCCAAAGGCAAATGGTTGAGATGCAGAAAAAGTACATGAGCTGACTAGAAGAATCAGGAGTACCTTGGACCTTATCTCCATCTCTGTTTCACTCCCTTGATCATCAGGGAGAACAGCAGCAATGTCAAAGTTAATAACTGTGTGACTGAAAATCATCAGTCTCATTAGATTTAGGAGTATACAGGAGAAGTATGCCTTTTGCAAGAAAAAAGTGATTGAGAAAGACTGAGGTTTTGGTATCTTAAGTTTGTGGATGAACTAAATGCATATACCCCACTTTGTTATTAATATTTCGAAGGACACTGAAGAATAACTGTAAGAAAAACAGTTTTTTTTTATTTGTATAAAAATCATCATGATGTAAATTGTGTGTTGTGTTTGAAGCAGTTTTGTATAGTGTGTGGTGAAGGGTGTTTTAAATGTGAGGCAGAGGTGTTGGTGACTATTGTATATGTTAAAGATGACAAATTCAACCCAGTAGTATTTTGTAGTTGTCAGTTGTGTAGACTTTACACTGCAGCAAGATATGAATGGCTGGTCAGAAGCAAGTTAAAAGTCAGTATGTTGTGATCTTGTGCTCATGCTGTTGGGGGTAGGGTGTAAAAGTGAATTCATATATGTAGAATCTAGATGGTTATTGCACTTACTTTTATAGGTTGGATATCTAGATTAATGTTCTTGGTTTAGACAAGGGCTGTTTTAAGCAAATAAGCTTGAAAAATAAGACAGTATGATGAAAGGCATGAAAAATGGTAAGTTAATTGCATCTACAAATATATTGGCTTATTTTTCCATTATCAACTGCTCCAGTGGGAGACAGGAAGTCTGGCCAGGGGGAGTCTATACAGTATGTTCTAAGTGAAATTTCAAAATTGTCATGAAAAGCGGTTAGTTTTTTTTTATCATTATTGTTTGCTTTTACTTGGAGATTAGCTGTCTGTAGGTGCAGGTAATTAATCTTGAGAGTCCTGTGGACTCTTTACAGAGATAAATGTAACATTTAAAGGTACATTGGCAAATAGTTAAGTGAAAAATTGTTTGAAACTGTGGGAAGTGAATACGTAGTAGTAGCCTCCCCAGTGCAGTTTGTTTATTTAAAAGTAGCCAGTATATGTTTTCTTAGGGCTGAAGGGTGATGTTTACTGAAGGCACGCAAGATGTTTTTCACATCTGGGAGGGGAATAGGGATAACACAAAAAGAGATGATAAGCAGTGTAAGTGGGAACATGGGCTGTAATGTGTGTTTTTAGATTAGGTAGCCCCCATGGGAGCAGTGGTCGAATTACTGCTATCTGGCAGGGTGAACTTCATTTGTTCATAGGTTCATAGGTTCATAGGTTCATACTAGGCTATCTGCCCGAGGGCATTTACAAGCCTAGCCCATAGTTTTGTGGCTTACGCCACCCCTTTAGTATGGGGAACTATACCCATTATTTTGCTGTGCCTCTGTTGAGCAGTGACACTGAGGTAATCCCTGGGGTATATCTGCGATCTCCCATCCATTGGTCAAGATTTCTCTAGAACAAGGCCAGCGAGGTGCTCTGCCTCACATATACCGGGATTTTATTCCACAGCATAGGGAGTCTTTGGGTGATGAATCTATCCCTCCAGCACGTCCTATTAATAGCCGTGTTGAGGTTTAAGTCTCCCGCCCTTGTGGCTCTGACGGATCTAGATTTTTTGAGGTGAAGCATATTCATCAAATATGGGTTTGTCATGGCCGTGTATCTTAGGCAAAGGTCACCTCTGAGCAAGCGGTGGCGACTGAATAGAGCTGGAGTTCTTTCAGTCGGGCAGCATAGGACAGATGTTTGAGACCCTTTATCCTTTTGGTGAGGAAGGTTTGTGGCCTCTCCAGCTGCTGCAAGTGTCGGGTCAGCTACATTCCGAATGGGGCATTGTACTCAATCATTGGTCTGATGGGTGATGATCATACGGAGACTATGACCTCCCTTGATCTAGATGAGAATCCCTTCATGATAAGGTGGGCAATGTAGAAGGTCTTCCTAACTACTTTAGCTACATGGGTGTCGAATGACAGACTACTATCAACCTGGGTCCCCAGGTCCCTGATAACTTCTTCTATGCTCAGTGGGTTGCCACCTATTTGGTAGCTAGGGGTAACCTTGTTTTTCCCGAAGGGTATGACTATGCATTTTTTGGCATTTAACTTTAGGCCATGGCTCTGGCACCAGTTATCCGTTTCTGTGAGACCCTTCTGAAGGATATCTGTGTCAGATGTGTTTTCTACTATGGCGCCCAGTTTGCAGTCATCTGCAAACTTTGTCAGCCATAACCCTCCTGTGTTTGCTTGTACTTGGAAAAGTAGATGCCAAACAAGAGTGGGCGCAGGACTGAGCCCTGTGGTACACCACTTGTGACAGGCTTTGAGTCTGACATGGCGCCAGCAACTCTGACCCTGTGGGTTCTGTCACTCAGCCAGTTTGCAACCCATCTTGTGATGTATGGGTTAACATTTAAGCTGATGAGTTTTTCAATGATACCCGAGTGGGGTATTGTATCGAAGGCCTTCGCCAGATCGAGGTAGGCTGTATGGACTGCCTTTCCTCATCAATGGCTTTGGTGACTGTTTCAAAAAGTCAACCAAGTTTAGAAGGCATGATCTGCCTTTGACAAAGCCAAACTGGGATGGATCCAAAGTCTGCAAATTCCCTATGTCTTTATTTATGAGGTCCATTATGATCCTCTCCATGGCTTTGCAGATAAGGCTTGTCAAGCTAATGGGCCGGTAATTTCCAGGGTCGGTGGAGGCACCGCCTTTGTGAAGTGGGACCACAGTTGCAGTGCGCCACTCCCTGGGTACGTATCCAGAGGTAAGACTATGATTAAACAGCTGTCCTAGCTGTGGGGTTTAATTCCTCGTTGAGTTGTGGAGCACACAGCCGGGGACACCATCAGGTCCCATGGATGCTGTGTTTTTTGCTTTGGAGAGAGCAGTTCTCACTTGGGCGTTGGAGATGTTTGGGGGGCTGCAATCGCTTGGTATAGATATCTCTCCTTTTGGGGGGGAGGGGGGGGAGAAGTTTGCACTGAAGTTCAGAGCTTTAAACTGGCAGTGGTTGAAAACGTACATAGCTTTGTGTTAAGTTAAAACAGGATGGGCATTCTGAAAACATTAGTTTTTAATGTTTGAGCTCTTTCATTAAAGCAGAGGGTCTTAAAATGTGACATTGGTTTATATGAAGGTAAGAATAAGCAACTGCTTAAAAGATCAGCCTGCCAAGCATTATTGTATTCATGTAAGCCAGAAACTGGAAACACACACAAAAGAACTGCCATGGATATGTAATAGGTGAGAGTAATATATTTGTAGCATAATGGATGCTTTGTCTATCCATCTGCCATAAGTCTTGCTGTGATTGTATGTCTGTACCAGAGACGCAAAACATCTCTTATCTACTGTCAGTTTAGTGTGTCCAGTCCACCTACTGCATGTCTCTGGAATGTGGGAAGAAATTGGAGGATCCAGAGGAAACCCACGTGAACTTGTGGAGCACATGCAGACTCCACACAGAAAGCACCCCAACAGAGAATAAAACAGAGGAACCTCTTACTATGAGGCGGCAAAGCTACCTACCGCACAACTGTGCTTCGTCTGTATTATCATGCAATATAAATGGCTTTACAGGTGTAGACAAAAAGCAGGAAATATTGAATAAGAATTACTGGATTCAAGTAGTATTATCGGGGACATACCTGGATATAAGTAAGCATGAAAATTTGACAGAGGATTTCAGGATAGATATTCAGCAGAATATCAAGAAAAAGGAACAGGGGAATAGCAATACTCATTACTAGAGGGACTTCAGTAGTGATGGAAGAGGAAAAAAAAGATAATGGTAGAGTTGTGGTTATAAGGGATTATTGGCAAAAGAGGAGGATTATGCTAACTTGTATTTATATTCCACAAAAAAATATTTTTTTGGAGGTGAGTTTCAGCTTTCTACAGGGAATATTATTTATCAATGGGAATCACAACCCAATTTGCAGCTCTGTGGGTGTATTGGGGGACATAGGGAAAATCTAGCATGAAGTGTAATTTCTGAAGAAATGTATGCAAAAGTATGGTATGGAAGATGAGCTAAGTAGTAGAACATCAGATAGAATTTACTTATTTCCCATGATACGATAACTGGGATAAACTGAATAGAATTTATATTTCAAGGGACTATGTGCATTTAACTGAAATCTTTGACAAACATCAAATAACTATTTCAGATAACGTACCAATATAAATTTAAGAAAAATATGCAGGGTAGTGAAATAAGAGAGAGACAGTGACACTTTCCTACTTGTTTAAAAGAAAGGCATTTAACAAATAGTTTGTGGAAATTGTTCATGAGTTATTGGGGAGGATAGAAATGTCTTCAGAAGTGTGAAATGGTATATAGCATAAAATGAAACTGGAGTTTAAAAATAGGGTAGAAATAAAAGAGAAAAAATATGAGAAGTACGGGGCATTGTTTAGAGGGCTCACAAAGGTTAAGGTATTGCATAAGAAAGGGAAGACGAATGGCAGTTGCAAAGTGCTTAAGGGAAAATATTGAAGTAATTGGATAATATGTATGAGTTTAGAAAGGTTGCTGTTCAGCAAATATTTTTATAACAGCTCCAGAGCACAAGCACTTTTAGCACAATGACTTGGGCAATAGAAAGTAGAAAGCATTGTCACCAAAGGCGACAAGAAAAATAACTAGATATTTTATAGAAATTTTAGAGATATTTCATAAATTTATTTGAAAATTTGTATAAACCAGAGGAATGTGTAAACTAGGAAATGGTAGAAACGAAAATATTAATGAAATACTTCATGCTAAGGTTAGTGGAATATGATAATTCCACAAAGCACAACTACACAAGCCAAGAATGAAACAAAAATGAAAGTGAAGACTTTGGAGCCCAACTCTGAGAATTTATTAAGCGCTTTTGTCTTTCAATAATTGGACTTCTTTGGAATAAAAACCACATCCCCACCATGCTTATATATACAACCACAAAAATAATTAGAATAATCAAATTGACCAGTTAACTACTTAACCAGTTAAACAGTCAACAATTTGTTGAGTAGGAAGCATTTTGCATGCCATGATAAAATAATAGATGTTATGTTGTCCTATCTTGCCTTCGTTCATGCTGGTTGGCTTCGGAGCCGAATATCTGCTCCGACTCGGCCATATACCAAAGCTCGAGAGCTTCTACTGGGTCGAGGCTATAACCTATCCCATGGTGCTTAGCGTCTGTTCCCCAAATCTCGATTGCAGCTTGAAGCTTCGGGATTGTCTTTGCTGGCACAGGCTAGTAAAATTTAGTATTATACTCTGTTTTTGGATAACTTTCCTAAAACTTACTACTTCTTAGTTTACCTTTCCCAGTTATAGTATAGTGCCTTTTTGTGTGTTTGTAGTATTCTTGGCTATATTTTCCTTGTTAGCTGTCCTTTTGGGCCTTGTTTTTCTGTCTTATCTAGTTAAAGAATCCATTTCCGTTAGAGGATTCTTTCACCTTCTTTCCTCCCTTAAGGAGTCACCATTTAAATTAGAGGCGTCTCCTTAGGTTGGAGGAGATTGTCTTTTAATTTAGAGACTTCTCCTCCTATCCTTTCTATTTTTTCTTGTTAAAAAAAAAAAAAAACCTTTTCTATCTTGCTTCTCCCTTTTATAGTCATTAAAATTTACTGTTGTGTTAGTTCTTTTTCACAGGAAAACATGTCTAAAGAATCTGTTAAGGAGCATAAACAATCTGGATTTAAAAAGTGAGATTCCTGCACTCAGAAAATGCCTATAACAGATGGACACAAGTTGTGTCTACTGCCTAGGACCAGTCCATCTCCAAGACTCCTGCACCATTTGCCATAGCTTCAGTGCAAGGGTCTTACAGGAGAGGAAAATAAGCTCATTTTAAGGGGCTTGTTAAAAGATGAAGGTAATCAAAATTCAAAACTGGATAAGTCTAAAAAGGCTACTTCACCGGCTCCTGTGTCTCAACTGTCAAGCATTTTCAAAGTTACAGCATCCTTGGATCTGAAAGTTATCAGTTCCGACAAATCTGGTCCTCCCTCGGTTCCATCTGTCTTTTCTGAACGGTTGTGGATCCGAAAAAAGAGTCTATCACCATCCTTGGAACCTGTTCATTTGGTGCCACAATCACCTTTGTTACAGTTTGTGGCAGGTAGCCACAAATAGTCAAGCCTTTCCTCTCGATCCTCCAGATTATCGGACGATGATGTGGAGCGGGTCATGAAGAGGTTGCTCCGGACCTGGACCCCAGCAGAAATTCTCTTGAGCCCAGCCCATCGGATTGTGGAGCCAACAACTGTACCTCAGGTAACATTGATTCCTCCACCGACTTGGACAAGTTTGGAGCCAGAGAGTATGGAAGTTGTTGTGCTGGAACTGGCGGAGCCAGTAATCACTCCTGATATCTCTGCTCCGACGTCTACCCCAATCTCATCGATGTCTTCCATTGAGGGATCTGGGGGTCGACACTCCCTGGTCGGCTCCGTGGGGGGGTGTCGAGTCAGACCGATGTCGGAACCAACTCTCCCACTCGGCGCTTCAGCTTGGGTGAGTTTGCCTCCCACATCAGCCACGGAGCCACCCTTCTCCGTGCTGGAGAGATCTCCTGTTCCCTCGGGACCGGAGTCTTGTCGCCCCAGGATCATCGTGCGTTTGAGGTGGTGCGGAGTGTGCTCTCCACTGAGTCTGCTCCACCTTCGGCTCCAGTCTCTCTTCCCCAAAATGGGCTTGTGTCCACCTCTTCATCATCCCTCCATCACCCCCAGAGTAGAGAGTCAATGCCTCAGGAAACCCCAGTGGGTGGAACCTCCTCTTCCGATGCCTCCCCGGAACATCCCCCTGAGGAGGTCCCTCAGAAGAGTGTGTGTAAGAGGAAGCATATAGACGCCCGAGTCTTTCACTTCTGATACTGACTTGGAGGATTAAGAAGGGTCCCCACGGTAGCCCTCCGAGGATGTCTCTTTTTTAGACATCTTGGAGATCCTTAAGCAAAGGGACGGCTGGAAGTCTCTTTCCCCTTCTGAAGACGAGTCAATATACCTGGAGGCATTTGGCTGTTGCCCCTCCACCTCCTGGGTGTCTCCACCTTTCGACCCTCTCCTTGGTGTAGTGAGTTGGAAGGTGTGGGACTTTCTAAAATCAGTGGACCCCGTTCTCCGGAGTCCGAATAAATTTATTATGGCCCCAGAGGACAAACAGTATCTAACTAAGGGAGTTCCAGTAGATGCGATGGTGATGGCTGCAGTCACAAAAGAGGAGTTAGCTAAAACTTCTGCATCTGTCCATTCACCAGATAAGGAGTCTCACGTGATGGACAGGTACAGGAAGCGTACTTTCCCTTCAGCGGCCTTTACCTTGTGGTCGCTGAATTATTTATCACATTTCACCCGACTTCAGAGGGGCCTCCTAAAAGACCTGGGAGATACTCTGCAAGTTGCTACAGCTCAGGATTTATTGGATAAGATCAGCTTCTCAGCTTGCAACCTTAACCTCCATCATTAACTCCTCCATGTGCCTCATTTCCTATGCAGCCGATGGAGCAGGCATGGCAGCAGGCACAGGAATAGCTCTTCAGACACATTCCTGGATGCGCCTTTGCCGAACCCATCAGATCTTCCTTCATTGACTCCCCTTTTGATGGCTCGTCCTTGTTCAGGCCAAAAGTGAAAGAGACTGTCACCAAGAGCCAACAAAATGGTAAGACTCTGTCCGCCCCTACCAGACCCTACTCTAAAGGTTAGAAGAGTGGAAAGATGCGGTTCTATAAGTCCGAAGGAGCCTTATCTAGCACTCGTGATGATCCTTCCCCCAGGGGCAGAGGGGGAAATAACAATGGAAGACGCCATCCACGAGGCAGAGTTGGGTCTGCAGAACCAGGGCAACAGAGATATTTTCTCTGGTCAGCCCTTCCAGCACTCTTGAGGCAGTCAGGGGGGGGGGGCTATCGCTGTACCCAGAAGCCTGGCTGAATTTGACTCTAGACAAATGTGTACAGTCAATTATATCCAGGGATTACAACATTCCCTTTCACTGTTCACCTTGTCCGTCAAAGTTTATCCCAGACATTCCACCTGGTCAAAGGGATCAAGCAGCACTAGAAATTCAAACATTGCTAGAAAAAAAGAGTCATCCAAGAAGTTCCCGCAGACCAGCTAGGATCCAGAATTTACTCAAGTTTTTTTTTAGTTCCAAAAAAGACGGGGGCTGGAGACCCATATTGGATCTCAGCAGACTAAAGTTGGTTAAGAAGTCAAAGTTCTGGATGGTAACTCTGCAGTCTAGATTTCTATGCTTCCGGCTGGAGGCAGTCATTACCAGTTCAGAGCTGTGCCCTTTGGACTCACCACAGCCCCCAGAGTGTTTACCAAATGCATGGCAGTAGTCACGGCTCATCTGAGACATCAAGGATTCCAGGTGTTTCCATACTTGGACGACTGGCTCCTAACTACCACCACCAAGCAGCTACTAATCCTCCTACACTCCTACTACTACACCATCCATCTATTTTCAAAACTAGGCATTACTGTAAATGCAGAAAAATCTTACTTGTTGCCATCACAGTGTGTATTACCTTTATAGCTGCAGATTTAAACACAAACGACATGTTGGCAAAACTGCCTCAAGAAAGGATTCAAACATTACGCATTTAAGTGCTTATCTTGCTCAACAAGAAAAAAGTACAGGTAAGATATGTCCTCAAGGTCCAAGGCTCTATGGCAGCGACAATAACGCTAGTTCCCCTTGCACTACTTCACATGTGAATATTACAGTGGCTACTCTTTGCTCAGTGGTCCATACTGGAGTTATCCATGTCTCACCAGATTCTTATTACAGACTCCTGCAAGAGGGATCTGCTTTGGTGGATCCAGTCCACTCAGGTAACAATGGGCAGACTGTTTGTAGTTCCCCAACTTGTCGCTACAGTAACCACGGACACATCTCAGATAGGGTGGGGAGGGCATTATCTGGGACAGATGGTCCAAGGGATTTGGAAAGATTACAAGTACCATTTGCAAATCAATGTCCTAGAGATGAGGGCGGAGCTTCTGGCATTGCAAGCATTTCAGAACTCTCTTCCCACGGGGACTATTGCAATTCAGAAAGACAATATGTCTGTGTATGGCACATCAGCAAACGGGGTAACCAGATCCTATCCCCTATGTCGAGAGGCAATAGGCGATATCTTCTCAATGCTTTCTGGCGGCAATGCACATCCCGGGGAGATCCAGTGTCATAGCAGACAGGCTAAGCAGAGCTATTCTCATGCCTCACGAGTGGTCCCTGAATCAGGAAGTCGCAAATCGAATTTTTCTCAAATGGGGCCAGCCTTGCTGCAACCTTTTTGCCACTCCCTTCAGTGCCAAATGCAGCAACTACTTTGCCCTCATTTTCCCTCCGGGAGAGTTGCAGAGGGATGCACTCGTCCTTGATTGGCCCCTGGGACTTATTTATGCTTTTTTTCCATTTCCTTTGATTCCAAAAGTTATTCAGAAAGCCAAGTTGTTGAGTCGCAAGTTAATCCTCATTGCTCCATACTGGCCTTGTCAGATTTGGTTTCCTTTTCTTTAGCCCCACCTTCAGTAGGGCCCATGGATTCTGGACCCAGTGCCTGATCTTCTGATGCGTCAGTCAGGAATGCTCCATCCTTCCCTTCAGAGCCTCAAGCTGGCAGCTTAATTTCTCCACTTCCAATCTTAGCCAGGCTTCCAGAATTATTCCCTGCAATATGCCACATTTTGGTCTCCTCGCACAAAAAGACAACTAGGAAACTTTATGCAAGCAAATGGAAGAGGTTATCTTGTTGGGCGGACAAAAAACACACAGATCCTTTTACAGTCTCTATACCTGCAATTCCTGACAGAAATTTTTAATCAAGGAGCATTGGTGGCCACTATTAGAGGTCAGATAGCCGCTATATCTAATTATCATGTGGGGGAACTCTGATCCAATGTAATGTCCTACAAGTTATGCAAGGTCTTCCTCAGGGGTACTTTCCTGTTAAGACCTCCTGTAAGAGAACCTCCACTATGGGATCTAAATTTAGTATTATCAGCATTGATTCTTCCCCCCTTCGAACAAGCATCCTCTTGTTCTTTAAAATTTTTATCCTGGAAAACTCTCTAACAGCAGTTAC
The DNA here is from genome assembly GCF_019279795.1 of Protopterus annectens. Lineage (NCBI taxonomy): Eukaryota > Metazoa > Chordata > Ceratodontiformes > Protopteridae > Protopterus > Protopterus annectens. Next base: position 904,709,951 of record NC_056748.1, read on the forward strand.
CTCAGCTAAGAGGGTTTCAGAGTTGCACGTCTTATCCATCCATCCTGCCTATTTGATCTTCCACAACAATAGAGTTTCCCTCAGAATAAATACCTCCTCTTTACCAAAAATCTGCTCTGAAACAAATTTAAACCAATCTATAGAATTGCCTGTGTTTTTTCCTAATTATAGCAACAAGGCAGAATATAAGCTTCACCAATGGGATGTAAATAGACAACTTTTATTTACACAGGACGAAAGATTTCATAACATCAGATCAATTTTGTGTTCTATTCAGAAACAAAAAAAGGCCGGGCAGTCTCAAAATTTACTTTGTCCAAATGGCTTACTGAGACTATCAGATATGTTTATCAGTCTCATAATAAGGAACCACCAGGGAAAGTGAAAAGACATTCAACTAGAGGGGTGTTTACTTCCATTGCCTTTCAGTCCAGACTTCCATTGGATTCAATTTGTGCTGCTGCTGCTACATGGGTCAATCCTCACACATTTGTCTCTCATTACAAAGTAGATGTGGCCTCCCGGAACAGGGCATCCTTTGGTTCCACTGTCCTGAAAAGTTTATTCCCTTGAGCCACCCAAGAGGAAGGTGCTGGGAACTCTGTCCCAACCAGCAAGAATGAAGGCGAGATAGGACAACATAACATAAAGAAGTTATGTACTCACCATAACGTTCCATGTTTGTTGTCCAGTATCTCGCCTTTATTTTTTAGTCCCACCCAGCCATGCCCCTCCTTGAGGATCTAGAGGAATTTTTACAATGGGCAAATATCGTATGATTCTCATCTTGCCTTCCTTTTACCTTTATGACCAATATATTTCATATATTTTTTCTTTCTGTATACTAATCATATAGGGAGCTCTCTCCCTCAAACGAGATCTGGAGAACAGCTGCTAAACACCATGGGATAGGTTATAGCCTCTAGCCAGTAGAAGGTCTCAAGCTTTGGTATATGGCCAAGTCGGAGCCGAGATTCAGCTCAGAACCCAACCAGCAAGAGTGAAGGCGAGATACTTGACAACAAACATGGAACATTATGGTGAGTACATAATTTCTTTTTCATTAGGAGATTATATAAAAGGTTGGAGGCAAAAATTAAGGTGGGGGTGGGTTTCTCTCCCGCAAGCTGTGTTTGAACAGAGGGACCAAGTCGGGTTGTCATCTTTTCCCTTTTATTTGCTTTATATCTAAAGCCATTGACAAGGAAAATAAAGGGAGTCACATTCAGGGATATATAACTAGTATGTTAAACTAGAAAAGCTGGCTTTATTTGCAGATACTGTTTTGTATTTGATAAAACCAGGAAAGGACACGTTTGTTGTAGAACATTTTGAGACAGCTTCCTTTCTTTCTGGATATAAAATGAACGGAAATAAAAAAAATTGTTATGGCCACTAAGAGTATGTGGAAGGCACTTAAAAGGTAGTACAAAAACTGATGAACTAGAAGCTCTTAATTTTAGATGTAGATAGTAAGATAAAACTAGTGAAAATGTTTATTCTCTTTGGTTTTATATACAGATTAGGCATATTTTTATCAGCCAGAGGAGAAGTTAGAAAATTCTGTTCCAGAACCCATCAGAGAGACTTGAAAGATGGACACCTTCTCCTCCTCTTGTGCATGAGTGTTTTTATATGCCTTCTCTCCATAACCCCTCATCCCAAGGGTACTTAAGAAAATCAGTGAACATGAGATAAAGATGATCATGATTGCATCACACTAGTCCAGACAACACAGACTCTTGACTCTGTGTGCTTTTTCTTTCTCAGTGTAAAGGGTCAAGTAATTCACCAGAATCTCAAAACTCTCAACCTCACAGGTTTGGTAATTTGTCCTTAAGCCCTACTAATTTATGGTCTCTGAGGGCATGGTCTTTATTCTGAGAGAAACCAGAAAACAAAGTATCAAAAAAACGTATCTTAAGTGGAAAAGGTTTTCTGTTTAGTGCCAGTAAACAGAGTTGTTTCCTAAATCACTGTATTCAGATATCCTGGAATAACTATCATTTACTGTACATGGAATGTTTGTCGTGTTAGTCCATCAGCATTGATGCATCTGCTATTTCTGCATGCTTGCCCATGTTCACCCTGCCTACTCTCATATCCTTAAATGAGTTTCTCAAAGGGATATTGCAACTCTTGTCTCCTAAAAGCACCCCAGCCATGCGTGGGAAATTAACTTTGTCCTAGAGAAGCTCACCCTGTCCTCCATTGAGCCAGCTGTCTCTTGACTTATCAAAATGCTTAGTTGGAGGATCACTCTTCTGCTAGCTTCGACTTCAGCTAGATGCATTCCTGAGCTCCAAGCTCTTATGAGCAGGGAGACTTTCTTGATTTTCTGTAAAGACAGGGTCACTGTCAGGACCAAGACCCCTTCATGTCAAAGGTTGTGTTATTGCGCTCCCTCAACCAAGCCATTCACCTTCCAGTCTTTTTTCCAAACCCTCAAAACAAGGGAGAAAGAATCCTCCATTCAATAGATTCACCATCCTCATTTTCCCATTTTGTACTTGGGAGCGGGATGTTGCAGCACTTGTCACTGTATATCTCAGTTCAGTGCTACTGTCCTACCTCCTTCGACAGTCATGCCTGACCGTTGCAAGTCTTCTCTCAAACAAGCCATCTCTTTGCTGAGCACCCTGGTTTCTGCCTGTTGTCTTTCCTAAATCATATCAACCAGATTTCTCACCTGCATGTGCCCAAACCATTGTATCCTGTTCTCTTTGACCGTCTCTGCAGTTGGAGCTACTAGGACTTCTGCTCTAATGTCTTCAGTTCTTTGTACCACAGTGTGCATCCTACCAGCCATCCCAGGTACTTAATCTCCATTAGCTGTAGCTTCCTCAACTGCCATGCTTTCACTGTCCAGGTTTCTGTGTTCTATAGTAGTACTGGTCACACCGCTGTTTTCAGCTTCTTTGGCATTCTTCTGTTACACACTACCACTGACACTGTGTCAGTTGGTCACAACCCCTCTAATTCTAGCTTTGACCTCCTCATTCAAACTTCCCTTTGCCTTAGGCACTCCTCCTAGATACATGAAGCTGTTAACATATTCCACTGTTTTCCCTTTTATCTCAGTTTTCAGCTTCTTCTGATTTCCTTCGTTTACTGCCATTACATTACATGTCTTATCTGTACTCCTTTTCATTCCCTGTGCCTTCAGTTTTACATTCTATTTCCCTGTCTTTTGCTAAAGCTATTGTTCAGAGTCTGCCTGTAATGCCACCTTGCATACAGCAGCTTTGTTGATTTGTCTCCTCCATTCAAGTTTGCTAATGTAGTCTTATCACCAGTATGAACAGCATTGAGCTAAGGCTGAACCCTGATTTATGCCAACTCCCACTGGGAACCCCATGTGCGAGTCTGAACACTGTTTGTACTTGTGTCATTTGGACACTGTACTCACGGGCTGATTGTTTTTAGCGCTTTCATTCCATCAACATCCTGGAACTTCTTCAGAAAACCAAAAGATACATACAGTGCAGAATTAAATACAAAGAAACAGCAATAAAAAATACACAAATCCAACATATCCAATCCTGTAACAGTTCTACATAATACAAAGCCAGTAATATAGTGCAAAAAGACTGGGGGAGTGGTTTATACTGAATACAGTAGTGTAAGGAAACTGGTCACTGATAAACCTATTCATATTGACCTCAACAAAAACAGTAGCAAATACCTAGCAATATATAAAAAACACACTAGCAAATAGAAAACTAAAATAGGGTAGCAAGTTCACCTAAAGAAGGAAGCAGTATAAAAGCAAGGTTAAATGCACAACACGGCTGTATCGTACAACATATGTTCATCATAGGAAATGTACACCTGTAAATAGAACCTGAATAGAGTCGCAATAGAAAACCAAACAGAGAAGCAAGTCTGCCAAAAGAACTAAGCAGTTGTAAGGCAAGGTTAAATGCACAACAACATCGTACAAAATATTAACATAGGTCAGAAAATAAAAAAGATACTTCCACTTAGTATAAAATGAAGAATAATATCCTAGAAACACAGAAATAAAAAGCCTAGATGCACAAAAATGGTAATAACAAAGGCAAGATAATAAAGGCAAAATAATATGTACATCACGGCAACTTCTTACAAGATAAAAAAAAAAGAGACTCCTACAATACGTAGGAGCAAGACTTCTATATCATGCCAAAAGAAAAATGCCCTAAGTGTGTGTAATCACAAACATTCCTGCCTAGGTAAAACACAGTAATACAAAAGCAATAAAATAGTGCACAAGACTATGGGAGTCGCATCGAGAGAAAGCAGAAGTATGGTAACTTGTCAATGAATACCCAATCAATATCCAAATACCGAAGACAGTAGCAAATACCTAAAAACAGAAAAAGTAAAGTAGCAAATAGAATTCTTAATACCAATAAAGTAGATTGTCCACCTAAAGAATGAAGCCTTATAAAGGCAAGGTAATAAGCACATCACAGCGGCATCATTTAAAATCAGTAAAAAAGGCAGAGTCATATGTACATCACAGTAACATCATTCAGCACGGGAAGACTTCTACAAAAATAAAGCGTACAAAAGACTTCAGCATTAATTAAAAATAAAGAAAAAAATCAAAGATGTGTAAAATTTAAATCACTCCTGCCAACGTAAAACACATTTTAAATTCAGAGAGTCATTGAGTCCTGGGGCAGTGTCCGCCCCTAATCTCAGCTGCCATTTCAGTTCCTGAACTTTGAGCAACGTGGCATAGTCCCCAGAAAACAACTCCACTTGCTCCAAAATCAAAAACAAAAACTTTGAAAAATTAGAGCAGACTACAGCATGACAAGCCAAGGCATTCCTGAAATCCTTAGCCCTAATAGCTCCATAGTGCTCTTTCACTCTGCCCGATAGTTTACGGCAAGTTTTACCAATGTAAAAGCCTTGGCAAGTCTCTCACACTGCAGCGTAAACTATATTTTTGCTGTTGCAAGCAAAGTGGTAAGCAAAGGTCACAGTAAAGTTATGTGCAAATTTAAACTGGTTACCAGGAAACTTGTACTGACAGCAAATGCACCTGCTGCAAGTGAACATGCCTTTAGGGTCCACAGTATTACGCACAGTGTCAATAGAAAAACAAGCTTTCCTGTTCTCAAATTTCGATCTGAGGGTATTCGTCTTTTTATATGTAAACAATGGAGCATCCCCAAGAGCAGCAGACTGTTCATTAGTACTAGACACTATATTCCAATTCCTGCAAACAATATGTTTGATAACCTGCATGTCACGGCAAATAGGAATAGGGAAACTTAGAGTTCTATCTACAGTGGAATGTTCTGCAGTCTTGGGCACAAAGCCGGTTCTCAAAATAGGTGGAAACTTCGTATTTCTGCAAGCAGAGACTTCTTGAGCAACAGTCTGTATCAAGGATTTGGGGTAATGCTTCTGTAAAAACAAGTTGCACAAAAAGTCACATTCAGCTTTAAACATAGTCATCGCTGACAAGTCGAGAGAGCCTGATAAATAGTCCTCTTAATACATTCCTTTTCATGTGAAATGGGTGCTGGCTAGTGTAATCCAAAAAAATTGTTTCTGTAAGTTTTCTTTCTGAAAATGTTGGAAACTAGACAGTTATTAACCAAATCATGGGAAATAACTGTATCCAGAAAATAAACTTTTTTACCACACTCCGATCTGACAAAAGTTAGAAAAGGAATGCTAGCATTCACAGACTGTAAAAACAGATCTTTGTAAGTGTCCCTGTACACACAAAAAACACATTGTCAGTATATCTGTGATACAGTTTTATATATTCAAATCCCGGTAGGTACCTCAGAGAGTAGCCAGTTCCCAAGTAGTAAGCACAAGATTCGCATAGGCCGGGGCCATCTTAGACCCCATGGCCACCCCTTTAACTTGCTGATACAATTTCCCGTTAAAATGAAAGAAATTGTTGCATAACACAGAGTCAGTCAAACTCATAATGCACATAATCCTTGAGTGTTCCAGACCTGCATAGTAACTCAGAAATCGCCTAACAAAATCCTTCCCTTCCTTATGAGGTATGTTTGTGCATAAGGAAACAATGTCAAGAGTTACAAAAATGCAATGTTCAAAATTAAGATGTGATTGAAACAGTAGTTGCAAAAAAGCCCAAGAATCCCAAATGTAGAAAGGTGTATTTTGAACGATAGGCTTTAGAATATTGTCAATAAATTCAGAAATATTTTCTGTCTTAGTGCACTTATTTGAAATATGATGGAATGGAGGTGTAGTGGGATTTTTGTGCACCTTTGGAATACCAAAGCATTTGCCTAGGCTAGGGTCAGAAACATACATAAAGAGTAACTCATTAAATGTAATGTAGTCATCCCTCTCCAAAGATTTGAGTAGATATCAATAATCTTAAATTGCTTGTGCACAAAATCTGTGGTGACGTGTATAATATTCACTGTTCTCCAGGTCCATCTCCATTCTAGATACGTAGTCTGCTTGCTCCATCAACACCACCACAGTACCTTTGTCTGCCTTCATAATACGCAGCGAGGTGTCAGACGAAAGGTGCTGTAAAGCAAGACGGTCAAAATGTGCTAAATTAAACCATTTCTCCCCCAGGGAATCAGAGGCTCACTGGCGAAAATCTTTATCACAAACTCTAAGAAAAGTGGCCTGAGTACTGGTTAGTACTGGATTAAAAGCACTTCTTTTTCTAAGTTGAACTCCCCGGGAGTCCTGAATGTCAGTGGACAGGGAATCAGAGTCAGCGCTTCCTTCATTAGAGTGGAAAAACATTTCAAATTCAACTTGCACACGTACAGTCTGAGATCCAACAGTAAGTCAGTGACTGATGCTCTGTAAGCCGGAATATAAGTAAAACCCCTGTTCATTATTTTCATGTAATCATTAGAGAAAACATGCTTTAGTTAAATTAAAAACTGCACAGTTAACAGACTAATCCGAGGCAGCAGTAGTGCAGGCAGATGAACAAGAGGGTTGAATATGCAACAAAATCAGAATTAGGAACACTAGGGACTATCACTGCACCTGATTCCGTGCATAACTGCGTGTTGTCATAGGTCTCCCTAGGTCGTGGAACCTGCCTCCTCTTCTCAGTGTGTTCCTGCCGCCGCCCTTCCCCTTCTGTTTGTGAGGAGGTGTGTGGAAACGGGGCCCCATCCTGCCCGAGGATAAAAAAGGCTGAGGAGGGACCTGTTGGGTAAGGGAAGCATTCAAGACGCCATCATTAGCAATAAATTCCTCAGGTTGGGGCAGGGGAGAGTCATGCACAGTCTGTTGATAATTATACTGCGGTGGAGGCAGGTGAGAAGAGGGAGAGAGAGATTGTGCAAAATGATTTCTTTGAAAAGACCGCTGTGGTGGATGCTGTCCATTATGCACAAATCTACAAACAGTAAAGCACTGATTCCCTCTAAAACGAGCATTTCCAAATGACTGGACTTATGTGATCCTTAAAGGCTGGTCCTGCTCATAGAAATTTCTAATCAGTTAGGCAGATCTATTGCTGTACTGCCAAAGTTCTCTTTGCAATTTCTTTTTCTTGATATTAAAAATAAAATAAACATGTCTAGAGACCTTGAGAGCTATGCTGTCATAAAGAGGGCAATACGTGTTAAACCCCGGGTGGTTCATAATAATAGTGTGTAATCTGATAATATCGTCCTTTAATCCAGCTAGTTTCTCAACGTTATTCTTAATTAAAATCTTTAAAGTCTGTATCCCAGTGTCATTAAAGAAATCTGTGAGCTCCAAGTAGAGTGAGGAATCATGCACAGTCCCATTCGGGTACCTAGACATTCGCAGTCCTTGTGAAACAATATTATGAAAGACACAAGCATCCAAGTACAAGTTGTCATACAAAACGCTCTTGTACGCCAATAGTAGTAGTTCCAATCTGTACATTTGTGGTTCACAGTCCCCTAAAGAATTACCTTCTCCTGTGTCCGAAGCTATCTGCTGTCGAGAAGAAGTAATATTTCCATCCTCAGTAAAAGTATTTGAACTTCATCATCCGTGCCTAACAGACTTAACAAAGACACAGGTCCTTGTTGGTTAGTGTCAGAATTAGGATGTCTCTGACGAATAAGTCGAGGTTGCAAGTCCAAAGAAGCAGTAGAGTCTGTAGATGTAGTAGCAGATGACTGGGAGCTGGAGGTAAAAGACTGAGAGCTGAAAGTGGAAGTCTGCGTTCCATTAGGAGGAGGAGGATTTGTGTTTCTTTGAAAGTTGCATAAAAATCTTCTGCACTGGTTCAAAACATCCTGCGTTTTAGTAGTAGACTCTCGGAGATCATTCAGAAGTCTAACAAAATTACGAGGTATAATATCCGTAGGATCATAATCAATAATAGTAGTGGAAAACTGGCTGTTAATGTCCTGTCCGTGTGAGCCATCTTCGTCTGTAGCGCCTAATACTCAGAGAAACTATTATGCCGAGAAAACTGAGAAACTGGAGCAATGAAGAAAATAAGTTATTAAAACAGCAAACTTCATAGGCTGCTGGACAATAAAAAAGAGACAACACACGGGCTGATTGTTTTTAACGCTTTCATTCCATCAACATCCTGGAACTTCTTCAGAAAACCAAAAGATACATAAAGTGCAGAATTAAATACAAAGAAACGGCAATAAAAAATACACAAGTCCAACCTATCCAATCCTGTAACAGTTCTACATAATACAAAGCCAATAATATAGTGCAAAAAGACTGGGGGAGTGGTTTAAACTGAATACAGTAGTGTAAGGTAACTGGTCACTGATAAAACTGTGCGTGTGTGTATAAATATAAAGGTATACATATATGTGTGTGTGTATATATACATATACGTATATGTATGTATATGCGGGTATGTCTATATACACGCACAAATATAATGTACATTTATATATATATATATATATATATATATATATATATATATTTTTTTTTTTTTTTTTTTTTACAATTAGTGGTGTTAGTAGTTATAATTGTAATAGTAAGAGTGTTAATCTAATAAGTTGGATGGGACATGGGTGGAAATTGTGCCTTATCAGTCTCTAGAGGGGTCACAACAGTGGGAGCAGGGAAAGCAGCTAAACTATATATGGGTTCATCACATGCCTTGACTGAGGTTCTCAGCTCTAACTGGACAAGAGAAACCTCCAAAAGTTTACGTTTCTTAGCTCTGTTTACACTACTGTAGAGGAACATCTAAGACAAACACTAAGGTTATACCACCTTATGCTAGCTGCTTAAGTCTACAGTTCTCAAGATAAATATTCAGAGATGCCAGGAGACTTCTAGCTGTAGAGAGAGAATATTTAAAAATGGAGCACTCCCTACAGTTATGTTGCAGATCTAGGCAGAACAAACACTTAGTATGACTACCTTTGTATGGAATTTGCCTACCACAGTTGCACTTTACTCTCTCAGTTGACATGAAAAAAAAAATAGCAAATGAAGGGTCCCCAATAGGGATACTTAATTGCCCACAATAAATGAAAATGGCAGAGGGCCACACAGCTGACAGAATGAACAGAGTAGAAGTCTTTCTTTTTTGGGTGAACAGCAAGAAAGTTCCAAGGAACTTTTCACCCTTACTTTCCTTATGAACTGGCATGTACTCTTGTGCACAGGGTGGATGTACTGCACAACAGGAAGGCACCCAAGCTTTGGTAAACTGGCAGAATACTTCCCACTAGTGAACAATAACGCAGCATTGAGCAACTTAAGGATAATTCACCTGCAAGTTTCTTCTTAGTGGTATTTCTTTTGCATGCAACACTTAAGAGTCTATGACATATTAAGAATTTATATAAATAGAATGCAATTGTCTTTAAAATATATGGATGAAGCAAATACATGGATGTGGGCGATGCAGTGGTACAGCAGTTAGCGTTGTCACTTCACAGCAAGAGGTTCTCTGGTTTGATTTTCAGCTGGGGTGCCTTTTGTGCAAAGTCTGCATGTCCTCCCTGCATTCACATGGGTTTCCTCTGTGCACTCTGGTTTCCTCCCACATTCTAAAGATGTATCTGGAGCATTTTTCCCCAGCCCTCCACTGAAAATAGGCTCTTTCCCAGTTAGATTTTCCCAGTAAACAAATGTTAAATAAAACATGGTCACCCCAGATTGTATCTAACCACTGAGACCTCCTTAAACATGTTTTGCCATCTCTATTACTTGGTTAACAAAAATGACAGAAAGAAACATTTGCTGAGAATTTTAGATTCCTTTTGTTAGGTTTCCAGTTCAGATTAAGATCTATGCATACTAACAGTGTAAACATTTATTAGGTATGGCTCTAGTTCTCAAAATTGTATGGGTAAAAAACATGCAAGTTCTTTCCGTTATCAAATTTTAGTTTTGTTTACTTTATGGATGTGACAGAATATGCTACAATGTGCCAACTTAGCTAGACTGCAGAAGTACTAAGCTGACCCATTCCTTCAACAAATGAGTGACACTTTTACTGTGGCAAATCTACAGCTTAACTACTGCTGGCGTCAGGTATTTGGTAAGTGGGAGTCTTTAAAAAGGAGGAGGAAACATACTTGATGCTGCTACTTAGGTTAGGCATCTGTTTCTAGAGAATGTGTGCCTGTAGAGATGTATGTGCTTTTTTTCCTGTAAACTGTGTGGGACACATCTTTTAACAATGAAAATGAGAGCGAAGATTTTCTTTTATGAATAAATACTCAGTTTAGCCCTCAGATCACTAGCAGTGATGCAAGAGTCTTTCTGACAGAAATCCTAAAGTTTCTTTTCTGCTGAACATCAACTTACCTATAATAAGGGCTTTTTTGTGACTGTACGCACCGGTACAGCATACCAGCACTTCGAACGTGACAACTGGTCATGGCATCTGTGATGAGCACACTCTACCCTGAGGCAGTAACTAAGGTGTCTCAACCATCACCACTATCTCTGGTAAAGGAGTGTCACTAAAAGCATTGACAGAAATACACAATTTCCTCTAAGTGTACACCTGGAATAGGTTCTAAACCTGGGACTGAACTATATGCTTCATTCCAGATCCCCAAATGAGTCTCCACACTAACCATGGCACAGCACTGTGTCCCAGATCTAGGTATCTGACACGCACATTCTTAAATGTCTGATATTCAAACATACACACACTCTTGGGAAAGACTGACACAGATTTACCTGCTGTGGTTCTTTGTCCAGATTATAAGGTAATGGCCGCCACCAGTCAAATACCACAATATCCTTCAAAACAGGTGTTCAATTATAAAGGGTAAAATAGATATTGAAACAAAGGGTAGCATGTAATCCAAACAGTAAGGCTTTTTGGAGTGGCCCTAGTGTTACCACAGTAAGCATAAGCACTCTCAAGTTATTAAAAGTATTAACTAAATAACCAGGCACAATGAGAGGTAGTAAAACATTTATAATAAATAAAAGGTTTTAAAACATGTAAATACTGAATAACAGATTCCAGTAGACGACAGTGTTTCACACACAGGAAATATGAAAATAGCAGTGTAGGATACATTTCACACTGATTTTAGAAAACCTCTTACTAGCTGTAGTTCCCTGACTATCTGAAGATTAACTGTTCCTATCTAATCTAAATATCTCAGAAGGGGAAGATTATACTCTTACCTCTGCAAGGCAAAACGAGGAATTATGTCCACACTCCAGGCTGCTGTCTGTCCTCAGCGACTGGAACTACTACTCTGGAAACAACTGGACTAATACTGTTGATCAGCTCTGGAAAACAACTACTGAACGATAACTGAACAACTGACTCAGAACCTGCTTTTATAGCAGATTTTTTAAAAAATTAACAGGAAGCTGCTATGAGAAATCTATTCTCTTATATTAGACTTTGAAAAGTAAACAAAAAGCTGCAGTAAAGATTCTATTCCCCCAGCTCTGGCACACAATGACATCACATCTAGGTGAGCTGACTCTGGCATAACATACATTTAGAATTCTCTTAAAAAATGTACATTTGGTCAGCCAGAACAACACTGCTGGACATTCAAACACCCTGCATAAATCAGAGTGATAATCAAAAGAACTTATTTAAAAAATTATAGCTAGTCATGCTGGCATATGTAACACAGGGTAATTTAAAATTACTTACAAAACTTCAGACAGTCATGCTAGCACAGATAATATCCAATATCCTCACAGCATCGACTACATATGATATCTATATACCACTGGCTGGCAGGGGGCCCACTTGGGAGATTTTCTTTTAATTTAAAAAAAATTTTTTTAAGGATGTTCTTCTTAAGAATGCCCTTTGCATCCAGTCACACAGATGCAGAAGATAAAAGCAGGTCGCAAACACCTGTTGCATCTGTGAAACTGATTAACATCTTTGACTTCTGCGCACATGGAATTTGAATTTCAGATGATATTTGGACTGTAGACCGTGAGCAGACAACTAAGAGTAAGTTAGGTATGCGTGAATTTTAAAGCAGTGTTAGTAACATAACAGGTAGCATACTTGCGTTTTGATGCAGAAGGCTGTGAGTTCTACTCCCACAGTATGTAGATGGATTGCTGATACTGTTTTGCATTTTAAGGAGGTGGAGTGTTGCAGTTCCGAGTATGTCCTTCTTTGGATGAGATGTCTAGTAACTATGAACTTGTTTTCAGTCTGCTATCCATTTCCTATTGCAATATTACCAGCTTACCATTTTTTTAAGGTAACACAGGCAATTTATTCTTTAAGGGCAGCAGGCACTGAATTTGTAGATGAAACACTGAAATATAAAGTTGTTTTCTAGCAAAAACCTCTTCATTAGTTTCCAATCTGTTTAATGTGGAATTGTTCAAATGGCTTTTACTTCTGCAGAGGTTGTGCATATTGATGGATACTGGTGCACTGTAATGACAGAAGTTTACCTTCATTTTTGTACAACATGCTATGCGTATTATATTGGCAAAACAGACTTCTGAAAGATAGAATATTAGAACATCTTCGAGATATCAGAAACTCGAAAGAGTCTAATGCCTTAGCCACGGCCGGCCTTAGGCATAGGCGAACTAGGCGACCGCCTAGGGCGCCTTACAACCGGCCTTGTAAAGGGCGGAATTTTATGAATTTATTTATTTATTTTAACAAATGCACTTTTGGTATTTTGTGATGATCTTGGCGCCCTTCACTCAGAGACAGGGTGCTGAGAAGATCGCAAAACAACAAAACCATAGGGCGAAGGGAAGGGGGAAGTGCCCTCCCACTTTTATAACATCAGGTTGGCTTCAAAGAAGGTTGGGTGGAGCTTGATGATGTTCGAGTTACTGTAAGTTGCAAAACAAGTGAAAAATTCCACGTGGTGTTCTCGCTGCTTCCACGTTCAGACCTCACAGAGAACTGTTTTTCCCCCTGTTCCCGAGTTCATATGTAAAGGTATGCTTGTGTACTAAAGTTGCACATAGGTGAAATATTAAAGCAAAACGCAACAGCGTACATAAGATGTGATTTTTGCATTTGCTTGCACCCAGTTAGAGGTACGTCAGTTATTTTAGTTTTCAGAAATTTTTTCTTACTATGCAACAGGCTTCTGTGATGCGATGCAGTTGAGGAAACATCCTGCCGTCTCTTGACTGGATTTTGGTGTGTAAAAGTTGCAGACTGTTGTAGTGCCACAGTGCTGTATTATCTCATTTTGGGAATCACAAAAGTGGTAGTTACAGTAGCATCCTAGCCACTGCCAGTCCCATGGCGTATGTTAGTGTTTTGCTTCAGTAGTTGTTGAGTTTACTACTCACTGATGCGCTCTGGGAGTGACGCCTACCTTGTACCCCTCACAACCATCTAGCAATAGTGTATCCTTATGGGGTTATTGTTTACCTGTTATGCTTGCAGTATAATTCATGATGTATTTTTTCATTTAGGAATGTTGCTGAAATTTGATATGTAAGTCCCCATCCCTGGATTTTTAACTAAAGAATGACTTTACTTTTTGAACTAGAAAACAAGGTTGGGGGTACCTCCTTACATGCAAGACATCTTAACAGCTTTCCAGTTTTGCTATGTGCTGCAGACTTGTATATTACTAACCTGTGCAGTTTCTTTTTCATACATAACTCTAATTAAATTTGCAGAAAAATACAACTGCTTACACTGGTGTTGTATGTAGAGGGAGTTGCCACCCCCCCCCCCAACCGCTCCCATCTGATGTTCTTCATCTCACATTGCTGCAGTCCTTACATATGGGTAGTCCGCTGTCCTCGGTCGGCCCGAATACCAAAGTATAAGGCTGACGTCGGTCAAGGCGCTTAAGACTGACATCAGGACGTCAGGGTACAAATGCGCATGACCGACGTCATATCCTCAGTCTTTTTTGCCGCATGGTCCGATGCAGAAGCAGCGTTGCAAGTGCCGTTCGGCGTTCTGAAATTTTTCGAGTTCGGAGTTTCAGACCGAATCAAAGTTGGCTAAGTACCCCGTTGGGGAATATTTTGTTTTTTCTTGCCTCAGTGTTTTACCGGATGTCAGAAAAAGTGAATAACTGTATTTCTTGTGGGAAACAGATACCGCATAGGGATTATCATTCTTTGTGTATTCCTTGTTTGGGGCCTGAGCACGGCGTTGCTGGGTGTCGCTTTTGTGCTAGGTTCAATAAGCGCACTATTAAGCGAAGGTTAGATTGTGCTAGGCTGGTCTTGAAGCGGTGCAAATATAATATGCCGACGGATTCTCCGGCGCCCGCTTCTTCGAAGAAGCGCAAAGACAAAGCAGTTAAACCCAGGCAAGAAGTGTCGTCCGTTCGGACGCCGGTTCTTTAGAGCGTCAGTGGAACCGGTGGTTCCGACAGAGGCTTCTCTGGAGTCCCAGGGGGAGACTTTGATATTGCAGGATGTGGCCTCTCAGGAGGCAGGTCAGGCTGAAGGGGCTTCTCAGGTTACTGTACTCCCCTCCCTTCCTAGGGTGGTTAGGCCCTCTCCTTCTGTTTCCAAGGCTTCTCCCAGAGGCAGGCCAGGTTTAGCTTCTGTTGGTGTCACTCCTAGTGCAGCAGGGTCTGTGCCCAAGAAGCACATGCTTAAAATGGCAGAAGATTTGATTACTCTGATTAGAGGTTCTTTGCCCCCTCCTGATAAGAGGCCTAGGGTGGAGCCAGAGTTGGGGAGTTTTGAGCAGGCTTCGGATGTTTTTGAGTCTTGGCTGAAGACTTGCAGGAGTACTCTCCTTATTCTGATTCTGATGCAGATGATTCGACTCCTTCTGCTTCTCCTCCAGAGGATTTTTCTTTTCAGAGACTCTTCATTCCATGAGGGAACATTTTAAGTGGGAAGGTCAGGACTTCTCTGATTCCAGGAAAAGGCTTAGGGAATTTTTGCTTTTACCCCAGCATAGGCCCTTGGCTATACCCCTGTTCTGGATGTTGTGGAAGATGTGTTTGCAGAGGCTTCACTTAATCCTGATTCTCTGCCTCCTGCTCCTGTTAAACCGGATAGGTATTACAGGGTGCCTGAGGCTCATAAATATCTTTATAAGAGTCCTAGGGCGGACCCAGAAACTGTTAGTCAGGGACCTAAGGGTGTCGAGGCCTCTGTTGTAAAAAATCCGGTTCCTCCAGATAGAGGCCAGAGCTTTGGATAGATGGGGAAAGAAAGTCTATACATCTTCTACCCTAGCTATGAGGGCTTTGAATTGCCAGTTTCATATGTTGAAATATCAAAACTATCTTCTTTCTCAATTGAAGTCTAAGGTGGATGCTCTGGCGGAAGGCATTGAGTGTAAAGAATTACAAGATTTGGTGCATGTTTCTGAGCAGGTGGGTAAGCATTCTTTACAATGTGGTTTTGATGCTGTACAGGCCTCGTCTAGGGTGGCTGCCACTGGTTCAGTTCTTCGCAGGCACGCATGGCTGAGGGATCAGAATTTATCTGACCATGTTAAGACAAGGATTTTGGATGCTCCTTTACAGTCTGATGTGTTGTTTGGTTCACCTGTGGAGTCAGTCTTGAAGAAAATGGAAGACAAGGCTAAGTCCATGCAGGCTGTTAAAGATTTTTTTCAAGTTCAGCCTCCGAAGTTTAGTAGGAATTGGCCTGCTAAGGGGTGGACGTATCCTTCTTACGATTCTCAGTCTAGGGGTAGATCTAGACGTGGTAGGGGCAGAGCTCAGAGTTCTTTCAGACCTAGAACAGGGAGTTCACCTGCACAATCTTCGGGTGAGGGCAGGGGCCAGTCCTTTCGTAAACAGGCCCAATGACCTACCTTTTCAGCTGCCAGATCCTTCTTGCCTGGCAGCACCTTTGGGAGGAAGGTTGGCACTCTTCAAGGAAAATTGGAATTTGATTACCCAAGACAAATGGGTATTGGATATCATACACCGAGGTTACAAGTTTTATTTCCATACCTTGCCTCCTTTCAAAGGCATGCCGGACGTTCCTCCTCAACAAAGGCTAGAGGCTCACAAACAAATTTCTCTGCTACTTCAAATAAGGGCCATACAACCGGTCCCTCTGCCAGAAGTGGGCCTAGGATTTTATTCTCGCCTGTTCCTAGTACCAAAGAAAGGGAACACGTGGAGACCAATCTTGGATTTTTCTATCCTCAACACATATCTGGACATTCCCAAGTTCAAAATGTTGACGTTACAACAGCTTTTACCTCTGCTGGGCAAAGATCACTGGATGGTGACTCTGGATCTCAAGGAGGCTTACCTTCATGTTCCTATCAGGCTCAGTTGCAGAAAGTATCTGCGTTTTCGGGCTGGGACTTCTCATTATCAGTTCTCTGCATTGCCCTTTGGCTTATCTACTGCGCCCAGAGTGTTCACGAAGGTTCTGGCTCCAGTGATAGCTTTCTTCAGGCTAAGAGGAATACAGATCTATCCTTATTTGGACGATTGCCTGATTCTGGCCCAAGGAAAGGACGAACTTTTTCATCATTTACAGTATGTGATAGCAGTGCTAAGATGCCTGGGGTATTCTGTGAACGAAATAAAGTCCAGTCTAGTACCCTCTCAGGACATGTGCTTTCTGGGTGTGAGACTGAATACAGCATCCCAGATGGCCTTTTTGGCCCCGGACAAACAAAAGAATCTTTCTCTTTACTTCCATCAATTGTCTCGTCAGTCCAGGCTGACTGCAAGGACAGTCCTTCAAGCCTTGGGGTTCATGGCATCTTGTATTCTGGTACTTCCCAATGCCAAACTGCATATGAGGAAGCTACAATGGTATCTCAAAAATGTATGGACACAGCACTGCCAAGATATGGACACTGTCATTCAGATAATACCTTGCATTCAAAAGAAATTTTTGTGGTGGGCTCAGGAATGTCACCTAAACAAGGGACTCTCTGTGACCCGGCCAGAGGCGAGTCAGATTCTAACGACAGATGCCTCAGACAAAGCTTGGGGAGCTCATCTAAATGGAAAGTGGGTACAAGACACGTGGCTTGCCAGACTTCAACATCTACATATCAACTTGAAGGAGATGTTAGCAGTCCAATTTGCATTAATAGCTTTCAAGGATTTACTTCTTCCAGGGCAGGTGTTGGTTCTAACAGACAACACAACTGTCATGTGGTACATCAACAAGCAAGGGGGAACGCATTCTTATCCTCTATGCAGACAAGCAATGATTTTGTGGGAGACTGCTCTCAGTTTACTGCTAAATCTTCAGGCAAGGTTTCTGCCGGGAGCACAGAACTCCTTAGCAGATGTGTTGAGCAGACAAATTATGGATCCCCACGAGTGGAAATTGGATCCTCATGTATTTCAGAAATTGACAGTGTTATGGGGAACTCCAGACATAGATCTGTTCGCTTCTCCACTAAACTACCAGCTGCCAAAGTTTTGCACAAAAGGTTTCATCCCACAGCCTGGAAAGTGGATGCTCTCTCATTCAATTGGAGCAATCTTCATGTGTATGCCTTTCCACCTCTGCCTCTCCTCCCAAAGGTACTCCTGAAGGTCAGACAGGACAAGCCAAAGATGATTTTAATAGCTCCAGATTGGCCTCGACAGCACTGGTACCCATTACTGAGAAGTCTGGTGCAGGAGCCTCCATGGCCTTTGCCTTGATTCCACACCTGCTGTCTCAGGAGAACAGTCATTTACTCAATGTCAAACTTCACTCTCTACATCTAACAGCCTGGCATATTCTGTTTTAAACCCTGGAGGGTCTCGGCTTCCACAGCAAGTTTTGAATGTTATTTTGGAGGCCAGAAGGCCTAGTACAAGGAAAGTGTATGCAGATAAATGGAGGAGATTTTTATTTTGGAGTACAGCAAAGGAATTTGATGTTTCTAAGCCTAATTTAAGTGTGGCTCTTCAATATCTTACTGAGTTACTGGACAAAGGTTTGTCCTTCTCCTCTATTAAGGTTCATGCTGCAGCAATTTCTGCTCACTATGACTGTGACCCACCATTGTTTTCTCATCCTTTGTTTAAGCAATTCCTTAGAGGGGCAAAGAATATAAGACCCCACGTAGAGCTCCTACTCCTGCTTGGGATCTCAATTTTGTGTTGGAGAAACTCACTCTACAACCTTTTGAGCCTGCAGCTACTGCAGAGTTGAAATATTTATCATGGAAGACTGCTTTTTTGTTGGCCATTACCTCTGCGAGAAGGGTTTCTGAATTACAGGCCCTTATGGCGGTTGAGCCTTTCTTAATTTTCCATAAGGATAGGGTATCTTTGCGTACTAATCCTTCCTTTATGCCTAAAGTGGTTTCTAGTGTGGCTTTAAACCAAACTATTAATTTGCCTACTTTTTATGCAAACCCCCAAAATAAAGAGGAAAAGATTTTGCACACTTTGGATATACACAGACAGTTGCGATATTATTTGAGCAGAACTAAAGGGTTCAGGCAGTCTCAGCAGTTATTTGTTTCATTTGCTTTGGGTTCTCAGGGCAAGCCTGTTTCAAAACAAACTATTTCTAAGTGGATTGGGTTTTGTATTGCTTTCTGTTATTCCCATCATGGTAAGGAGATTCCAGCTGGGATTAGGCCTCATTCCACTAGGGCTACTGCCACTTCTACAGCTTTTTAAGGGGTGGCAACTAAAGATATTTTGGAGGCAGCTACTTGGAGTTCAGTGCATACTTTCTCTAAGCATTACCACCTTCCACTTTACTCTAAATCTAGGGCTGGTTTTGCCACTGCAATTTTGCAGGGCATTTTGGCAGCTCCTAATGCTTTATAGTTTTGCCATCCTCCCTTACCTCTGCTTTGGGATTCTACCCATATGTAAGGACTGCAGCAATGTGAGATGAAGAACATAGTACAGATGTTCTTCGTTCCCCATTGCTGCAGTCCTTACTATTGGGTATAGTCCGCATCCAGTCGGCCCGAATACCAGAGTATAAGGCTGATGTCGGTCAGGGCGCATTAGACTGACGTCAGTACGTCAGGGTACTAATGCGCATGACCGACGTCATATCCTCAGTCTTTTTTGCCGCATGGTCCGATGCAGAAGCAGTTTTGCGAGTGCAGGTTGGCGTTCTGAAATATTTCCGAAACCGGAGTTTCAGACCGAAACAGAGTTGGCTAAGTACCCCGTTGGGGAACATTTTGTTTTTTTCTTGCCTCAGTATTTAACCGGATGTCAGAAAAAGTGAATAACTGTATTTCTTGTGGGAAACAGATACCTCATAGGGATTACCATACCTTGTGTATACCTTGTTTAGGGCCTGAGCACGACGTTGTTGGTTGCCGCTCTTGTGCTAGGTTTAACAAACGCACTATTAAGAGGAGGTTAGACTGTGCCAGGTTAGTGTTTGGGAAGCGTTGCAATTATAAAATGCCGTCGGATGCTCCGGCGCCGCTTCGTCAAGAAGCGCAAGGACAAAACAGCGAAGCCTAGGGTTGATGAACCGGCAGTCCTGGACGTCGGTTCTTTAGAAGGCTCAGTGGAGCCAGAGGTTTTGCCAGGAGTTTCCATGGAGTCTCAGGCAGAAACTTTACTGTTACAGGATGTGCCTTCTCAGGAGGTAGGCCAGGCTGAGGGGCTTCTCAGGTAACTGTTCTTCCCTCTCTTCCCAAGGTAGTTAGAGCCTCTCCTTCTGTTGCCAAAACTTCTTTGAGAGGTAGGCCTAGTTCAGCTTCAGTGGGGGCTTCTCCTAGCATTTCGGGTTCTGTACCTAAGAAACATATGCTTAAAATGGCAGAAGATTTGATTACTATGATTAGAGGTTCTATGCCCCGCCTGATAAGAGGCCTAGGGTGGAACCGAGTTTGATAGTTTTGAACAGTGTTCAGAGGCTTCAGAGTCTTCTGCGGAAGACTTGCAGGAGTATCCTACTTATTCTGATTCTGATGTGGATGATTCCACTCCTACTGCTTCTCCTCCTGAGGATTTCTCATTTTCAGAGACTCTGCATTCCATGAGGGAGCACTTTAAATGGGAAGGCCAGGATTACTCTGATTCCAGGAAAAGGCTTAGGGAATTCTTGTTTTACCCCAGCATAGGCCCTTAGCTATTCCTCCTGTGTTGAATGTGGTGGAAGATGTTTTGCAGAGGCTTCCCTGAACCCTGACTCTTTGCCTCCTGCTCCTGTTAAGCCTGATAGGTATTATAGGGTGCCCGAAGCTCATAAGTATTTGTTTAAGAGTCCTAGGGCGGACCCAGAAACTATTTCTCAAGGGCCTAAAGGTGTTAAGGCTTCTGTGGTTAAAAATCCTGTTCCCACTGATAAAGAGGCAAGGGCTTTGGATAGGTGGGGAAAGAAAGTGTATACTTCTTCCACTCTAGCCATGAGAGCGTTGAATTGTCAGTTTCACATGCTAAAATATCAGAATTATCTCCTTTCACAATTAAAATCTAAGGTGGATGCTTTGGCGGAAGGTATTGAGTGTAAAGAGTTGCTGGATTTGGTTCATGTGTCTGAACAAGTGGGTAAGCATTCTTTGCAATGTGGTTTTGATGCTGTACAGGCCTCCTCGAGGGTGGCTGCTACTAGTTCTGTTCTTCGCAGGCATGCCTGGTTGAAGGATCAGAATTTAGCTGAGCATGTTAAGACAAGGATTTTGGATGCTCCTTTACAGTCTGATGTGTTGTTTGGATCGCCTGTGGAAGCAGTTTTAAAGAAAATGGAGGACAAAGCTAAGTCTATGCAAACTGTTAAAGATTTTTGCAGGTGCAGCCACCAAGTTTAGTAGAAATTGGCCTGCTAAGGGGTGGACATATCCTGCTTATGATTCCCAGTCTAGGGGTAGGTCTAGGCGTGGTAGGGGCAGGGCTCAAGGTTCTTTTAGGCCTAGAACAGGAGTTCACCTGCTCAGACTTCTGGTGAGGGCAGGGGTCAGTCCTTTCGTAAACAGACCCAATGACCTGTCTTTTCAGCTGCCAGTAGATTCTCGTCTGGCAGCTCCTTTGGGAGGAAGACTGTCTCTTTTCAAAGAAAATTGGGATTTAATTACTCAAGACAAATGGGTGCTGGATATCATTCACCACGGTTACAGATTTTATTTCCATACAATGCCCCCTTTCAAAGGCATGCCAGACGTTCCTCCTCCACAAAGAAAAGAGGCTCACAAGCAAGTTTCTCAGTTACCCCAGATGGGGGCCATTCAGCCAGTCCCTGTATCAGAAAGGGGCCTAGGATTTTATTCTCGCCTGTTCCTAGTACCAAAGAAGGGGAACACGTGGAGACCAATTTTGGATTTATCTCTCCTCAACACTTTTCTGGACATTCCCAAGTTCAAGATGTTGACTTTACAACAGCTTTTACCTCTGCTGGGCAAAGATCACTGGATGGTAACTTTAGATCTCAAGGAAGCTTACCTTCATGTGCCTATAAGGCTAAGTTGCAGGAAGTATCTGCGGTTTCGAGCTGGAAATTCTCATTATCAGTTCTCTGCATTGCCCTTTGGCTTATCTACTGCTGCCAGAGTATTCACAAAGGTTCTGGCTCCAGTGATAGCTTACTTCAGGCTTCAAGGAATTCAAATCTATCCTTACTTGGACGACTGCCTGATTCTGGCTCAAGAAAAGGAAGACCTTCTACAGCATCTGGAATATGTTATAGCAGTGCTAAGATGCCTAGGGTATTCTGTGAACGAAATAAAGTCCAGTCTAGTACCCTCTCAAGACATGTGCTTTCTGGGTGTGAGACTGAATACAGCAGCCCAGATGGCCTTTTAACCCCGGACAAACAAAAGAGTCTATCACTTTACTTCCATCAACTATCTCGACAGTCCGTGCTGACTGCAAGGACAGTCCTTCAAGCATTAGGGTTCATGGCATCTTGTATTCTGGTGCTTCCCAATGCCAAACTGCATATGAGGAAGCTACAATGGTATCTCAAAATGTATGGACACAGCACTGCCAGGATTTGGACACTGTCATTCAAATAATACCTTGCCTTCAAAAAGAATTTTTGTGGTGGGCTCAGGAATGTCACCTAAACAAGGGACTCTCTGTGAACCCGGCCAGAGGCGAGTCAGATTTTAACGACAGATGCCTCGGACATTGCTTGGGGAGCTCATCTAAATGGAAAGTGGATACAAGACACGTGGCCTGCCAGACTACAGCATCTACATATCAACATGAAGGAGATGTTAGCAGTCCAGTTTGCATTAATGGCTTTCAAGGAGTTACTTCTTCCAGGGCAGGTGTTGATTCTAACAGACAACACAACTGTCATGTGGTACATCAACAAGCAAGGGGGAACACATTCTTATCCTCTATGCAGGCAAGCAATGATTTTATGGGAGACTGCGCTAAGCTTGCAACTAACTCTTCAGGCAAGGTTTCTGCGGGAGCACAGAACTCCTTAGCAGATGTGTTAAGCAGACAAATCATGGATCCCCACGAGTGGAAACTGGATCTTCATGTATTTCAAAATTGACAGTGTCATGGGGAACTCCAGACATAGATCTGTTCGCTTCTCCACTAAACCACCAGCTGCCACAGTATTGCACAAAGGGGTTTCATCACACAGCTTGGAAAGTGGATGCTCTGTCTTTCAGTTGGAAAAACCTTCATGTGTATGCCTTTCCTCCTCTGCCTCTTCTTCCAAAGGTACTATTAAAGGTCAGACAAGACAGGCCAAGGATGATTTTGATAGCTCCAGATTGGCCTCGGCAACACTGGTACCCACTACTACGGAGTCTGGTAAGGAAGCCTCCATGGCCTTTACCTCTGATTCCTCATCTGTTATCTCAGAAGGATGGTCATCTGCTCAATGTCAAGCTTCACTCTCTTCATCTAACAGCCTGGCATATTCTGTGTTGAAACACAGCAGGTCTCAACTTCCTCAACAAGTTTTAAATGTGATTATGGAAGCTAGAAGACCTAGTACAAGGAAAGTGTACGAGAAAAATGGAAGAGATTTTTATTTTGGAGTACAGCAAAGAATTTGCAGGTTTCTGAGCCTAATTTGAGTGTGGCTCTTCAATATCTTACTGAGTTATTGGACAAAGGTTTGTCCTTCTCTTCCATTAAGATTCATGCTGCAGCAATTTCAGCTCACTATGATTGTGACCCACCATTGTTTTCGTATCCTTTGTTCAAGCAGTTTCTTAGAGGGGCAAAGAATATAAGACCCCCACGTAGAGCTCCTACTCCTGCTTGGGATCTCAATTTTGTGTTGGAAAAACTTACTCTACAACCTTTTGAGCCTGCGGCTACTGCTGAATTGAAATACTTGTCATGGAAGACTGCTTTTCTGTTGGCTATTACTTCTGCAAGAAGGGTGTCTGAGTTGCAGGCCCTTATGGCAGTAGAGCCATTTTTGATTTTCCATAAGGATAGGGTATCATTACGTACTAATCCTTCCTTTATGCCTAAGGTGGTTTCTAGTGTGGCTTTAAACCAAACTATTCATTTGCCTACTTTTTATGCAGACCCCCAAAATAAAGGAAAAAATTTTGCACACTTTAGATGTACACAGGCAATTGCGTTATTATTTAAGCAGGACTAAAGATTTCAGGCAGTCTCAGCAGTTGTTTGTTTCTTTTGCTTTGAGTTCACAGGGCAAGCCTGTGTCAAAACAAACTATTTCTAGGTGGATTGGCTTTTGCATTGCATTTTGTTATTCCCATCATGGCAAGGAGATTCCAGCTGGGATTAGGCCTCATTCCACTAGGGCTACTGCCACTTCAACAGCATTTCTAAGGGGTGGCAACTAAGGATATTTTGGAAGCAGCTACTTGGAGTTCAGTGCATACTTTCTCTAAGCATTATCACCTTCCTATCTACTCTAAGTCTAGGGCTGGTTTTGCCACAGCTGTTTTGCAAGGCATGTTGTCAGCTCCTGCTTCTTTATGATTTGCCAGCCTCCCTTACCTCTGCTTTGGGATTCTACCCAATAGTAAGGACTGCAGCAATGGGGAACGAAGAACATAGTACAGTTTTGTACCTACCATAAATGTAGATGTTCGAGGATCCCCATTGCTGCAGTCCAATTTACCCTCCCTCCTTCCCCTCTGTGTTTAGGGGTGGTTGTGTAGGTGAGGTTACATGCTTATATTTTTGTATATATGCTTGTATATTTTGTACATATTTTTGGTGCAGGTATTTTGGGCCTTGTCTTTTTAGGGTCTTCTGACATCTGGGGCAAGAAAAGACTGAGGATATGGCGTCGGTCATGCGCATTAGTACCCTGACGTACTGACGTCAGTCTAATGCGCCCTGACCGACGTCAGCCTTATACTCTGGTATTCGGGCCGACTGGATGCGGACTATACCCAATAGTAAGGACTGCAGCAATGGGGATCCTCGAACATCTACATTTATGGTAGGTACAAAACTGTACTTTTTGTACCTACCATAAATGTAGATGTTCGAAGATCCACATTGCTGCAGTCCAATTTACCCTCCCTCCTTCCCCTCTGTAGTTAGAGGCGGTTGTGTGGTTTGGGTTGTGAATATTGTAAATATTGTAAATAGGATTAGTGCAGGGGTGGTTGGTTGTTTTTTGCTGTCTTTTGGTTTTGGCCTTTCTTTTTAGGGCCTTCTGACATCTGGGGCAAGAAAAGACTGAGGATATGACGTCGGTCATGCGCATTTGTACCCTGACGTCCTGATGTCAGTCTTAAGCGCCTTGACCGACGTCAGCCTTATACTTTGGTATTTGGGCCGACCGAGGACAGCGGACTTACCCATATGTAAGGACTGCAGCAATGTGGATCTTCGAACATCTACATTTATGGTAGGTACAAAAGTGTACTTTTTTAGTAAAATGATAACATTAGTTTTTTTTTGGTATTGTGGGTTAAAAGGGATGGCAGACCCTTCACATATGACATATATTTACAAAATTCCGTGCCTGTTGTGTACTGATGACTTCTACAACATTTATATATATATATATATATATATATATATATATATATATGTGTGTGTGTGTGTGTGTGTGTGTGTGTATGATCATTCTCAAAAATGTATGCAACACAGGAGCATGTATTATGTAAGCAATAATACCTGACAAGGTGTGTGTAATTGGGGAACCAACACATGCCCCGAGGTGTTGACAGTTTCCCCATCTTCATTTGTCATACTTGCTGTATGTAATTGTTGGCGGAGGAAGTATTTTACATCCAGCATAAGTTGTATAAATATTTAATGGTTAGCACACACACATGATTTAAACACATTCAGAAGCACAGACACACCCGTGTCCAGCATTTACAGCCACTTCATTTTAATACACCTCAGATGTGCTACTGTGGGCAAACAAATATTGCATTGTTAATAGCACAACAGGTAGTGTACTTGCTTTTGATGCAGAAGGTTGTGGGTTCTACTCCCATAGTAGATAAATGCATTGCTGATACTGTACTGTGTTGTAAAGTGGGTGGATGCTGCAGTACTTTTAATAGGCCCTAGGACCAATAGCTTAGTACCTACCTATGAACCTATAATTTTCTTGGGTGGCAAAAGCCAGGGTACCGTTTGGCTAGGCTTACATAGGCCCTAGGGCCAGTAGCCTAGTACCTACCTATGAACCTATAAGTTAAAAAAATATATATATATATTTGACTTTGGTTCTCACTGTAGTAACATAACATCATGGCATGGTTGTTAAGGTTTCTGCTACACATCTCCAAGGTCTGTGGTTAGTTTCTGATCTCTATTCCCTTCTCTGTGCAGATTTCCATGTAGATAGAAAAGAATTTTGGATTGTTGTCAGCTTTATCTAAGGGAGGGTTGGGTGTGTGTGTGGGTGTGTGTGTGTGTGTGTGTGTGTGTGTGTGTGGGCAGTAATATTGGTGGACTGTCTTGAGTGGCCTTTTATTTTTGACATTTTTTGAAATGGGTAGTTATTGGTTCATACATTTTGTTTCATTGCTTATTAAACGAATGTTTAAAACTACAAATTTAAAACATACTCTAACAAGCGGTACTGTATTATACAAGGAATATAATTCAGTACAATCAGGAAAGTGAATCCAAGAATAAGTACATGTATGCATGGCCCTAAAAATGTGTGCAAGGAGTCTGTTTTGAAAACGGCCCAAAGGTAAACTCAGTTCTCCACTAGCCAGATGCATTTCTATGAATGTGGATTTTCATGCCATTTCAATGAATGCGAGTTTCAAGGGCAGATAAGTTTACTGCTCATGCTAAGTCTCTCTTCATTGTGAGACTGTATTGTTTATTTAGCAAATGGCTGTCTGTGTTTGTGCTATTTTATTTCAATATCTGTAATCACTGTAGAAGCGAATAAGAGAACAGTATGCATGGTAACTGGTGAGAAATAACCAAATAATGGAACATTGGAGTGGCTGAGGAGGGGGCTGCTTCTGGGGGGAGGGGGTTGCTGCTGAAGTGGCTCCTCTGGGGGGGGGTAGTCTGTTACCCTGCTAGGGCCATATTTGACAATGATCTGGCTCTGGTATTTAAAGCAGAAAATACGTATGCAAAGGTAGTTGCAGTTTAACTACATTACAAGGTATCTTTTTTTCCCTATGCATTTAAATAATTTAAGGAAATGACTGGGGTGGCTTTCTTGGGGAATGACTCTGTGGGTGTGGCTCAAATAGGGGTGTTTCGTGAGTGTGGTGTGGGTGTGGCTTAAGGGGCGCCAGAACACTACTTCGCCTAGGGTGCCATTTCAGCTAAGGCCGGCCCTGGCCTTAGCTATGCATGTGATGAAGGAAGGCTATGATCATAAGTTAAAGTTTTTAGCTCTAGAACTTTTACATGTCAATGTTAGAGGAGGAGACCTTAGAAACGGAACAGAATCTGCGGAACAGAAATGGATTTTAAAATTACAATCAGATAAGTACCCTGGCTTGAATAATAGTGTGTCACTAAAACCATTCTTAACAGCTAGATCTCTGAAGCATTAATGAGTTTTAACTAGCCTAGTGCAGATAGTTTGTAGGTGGGACTCTTACAATTGAATTTTTGGTTTATTATTATTATTTTAAGTGAGCTAAGTCTCCTTGTTTTTTATGTTATAAATATGTTTTATGTTATTAGATATAGTTTTATTTTACATATCAGTCATTTAATATGAATGGCTACATTTTTAATAGTTCAGATAATTCTATTAATGTATGTATTTATTAACTTCAGTTATTGCTTCATTTCCAAGTTTGAATTCTATTGGGTGTATAATATTTAAATATTGAGTAACAGTTGCTATGTTTTATCATGGTCTGATGAAGCAGAGTTTTGATCCATGAAAGCGCTTACCCTTGTTTTTGTACTCATTAAATACTTTTGCGTCAAGCTGTGTCTGGAACCTGTGCTGCTTTTTTTGGATATCTCTTTCAAGATCCACACGGAGACTATTCTGCCAGGGGCCTGGGGGGGGGGGGGGGGTTGAATAGAAAATGCCATCCCCTGGCAGAGGTGATCGGCATAGTCAAGGACCTAGGGATACCTTCTCTGACAGATTCTATCAGTACTGCTTGACTGTCCTTATCTGGAAGCAGTTAGAGGTTTCCTGTCCCTGCACCAGAGAGCCTGGTTAGAAATCACAAAAGATTCATGGGTGCAGAGGATAATATTCAGAGGTTATGTCATACTGTTTTCCCATCCACCTCAGTCAGTTTCAAAGAAAATCCCAGATGTTCCATCCAGTCAGATAGAAGCAGCAACACTAGAAATAAGTTGCTAGAAAGTCATCTAAAAGGTCCTCCCGGACTAGAGATAGTCCAGAACTTAAGATTCTTTAGTGCCAAAAGACTGGGGACTGGAGGCCAGTCTTGGATCTCCGCAAGCTAAATCAGTTGGCTCAACTTACAAATTTCTCAATGGTCACAGTTCAGTCCATTCTGCCGTTTTTGCACATGGGCAAGTGAATGTGCTCGAGAGGTCTTCAGGATGCATACTATCACATCAAAATGAACAGATGGTCCAGAAGATATGTACGCCTCCGGCTGGGAGCCAGTCTTTAGTAATTCAGAGCACTGCCCTTTGGTCTCACCACAGCCCCCAAGGTTTTTACCAAGTGTATGGCAGTAGTTGCAGCTCACTTTAGACTGCTGGTATTCCGAGTGTTTCCATACCTTTACGACTGGCTCCTCACCGCTCCAACCAGGTATCAACTAATTCAAGCATGGGACTACTTAATCTGCTTGTTCTCTTTTGGGATATCCTTCAATTACAACAAATCTCAACTAAGTCCAACTCAAACTCTGGAATTGATTGGTGCTGTTTTCATTACACTCAGTCAAATATCTTCTCTCCCTGAGATGGACAGTCAAGACTCCTTTCAGGAGCACTGATAGGATCTAGGTCAAAAAGATTATTCAGAATTCTTCTCTTTCAGCCCATCTGATACTCAAAGCCTTGTGATCCATGTCAGCAGCAATAACCCTTGTACCACTGGCTAGGTTCTATATGATCCTGCAGTGGACATGTGAACAATGGCCTATTGTCCAGCACCCTTTATCCAGGCCAGCCAAGATCACTCAAGCTTGCAAAAAATACCTTCACCAGTGTATCTATTCCAGTGAAATACGCAAAGGCCGTCCCTTTGTTTTCCTTCATCCCAAGGTCACAACGACCATGGATGCCTTTCAAGTCAGGTGGGGGGATATTACTTGGGAAGGAAAGTCCAAGGAACATGGTCACTTGAAGAGGCCAATATGCATGTCAGTGTCTTGGAAATGAGAGCTGTTCTAGAGTTGCAGGCCTGTCGAGACACTTTCCCAGCTGGGGCTATCGTGTTTCAGACAGACAATATGTCTGTGGTCTGCTATGAGAGTATGGCAATGGGTGATCATTTGCTTTCTGATGACCATGGGCATGCCACTTATTTTAGACTTAGGATCCAGCACTCAAGCTCCTCCCTGTACCCATAATGATGCTGTGCTGCATCACCAAAGCCTCAGATCTCATTTGCCACCTTTGCAAAGAGAAACAGGTTCCTTAGCTCTTGAGAATTTTTTTCTGTGTTTGTTAGTAGTAGCAAAACTTTACTATTTTATAATATTCTTTTGAGAACTTATCTATTTAAATTTCCTCCCTTTTCCAGGTTATTGCACTCTTCTTTACCATTGTTGGTATTCCTGTCTACCCTTTTTATAAACTTCTGTTAACTGTTTTTCCTTATCCTTTGATTATTGCTGTGACTTTTTTTCTCTGCTACCATGTCAGAGAAACCCACAGAGTTAAGGAAGTGAACTTCTTTTGGGCATAAAATTCCAAATTCGGACGCACACAAGGAGTGCGTTTATTGTTTAGGGGCTGATTGTATGGCTACTACTTGCAAGATTTGTTTGACTTTTTAATTTCTGGGCCTTAGCGTATCATCTTAACAAACTCATTTTAAGAGGACTTTTGCAGACTGCTATTACTACAGGACCTCTCTAAGTACAGTAAATCAGCTCCCTGGAGCATAGTAAGCACTCCCCTGCATCTTGTTTAGAGCCTTCATCAAAATCCAGGTCATTGGATCCTATGTTTTAGCATTCAAAGTCCGGACCATCGGATCCAAAGCCTTCTGATCCTAGATTGTCTACTGTAGTCATTGCAATAAGTCCTATGTCTGTACTCTAAGATCTTAGAACCTTGGATCCTAAACTGGGTACTATTTATAGGAATACTACACTGGAGTATGCTTTAAAAAAAAAAATTCTCCTACCCAGTCTTCGAGATTGCTTCAGACACCCACGAAGCACTCTAGGCCTCTGTCCATTTCCTCCTCTACATCACCCAGGAACATGTTGGAAGCAGGTGCCGATAGGATGATGCAACAGTTTCTTAGAGCGCACATGTAGATGGGTGTCTTCTAACTCCATCCACTACTGGTTCCATGAATGTGCCTACAACTTCTACAGCCATATTTTCTCATTTTGTGATCTGTCAAGTGGTTTCAGAGTCCCAGGATCTGAGATCCCCAAGGGGTCTGGTTTGTTCAAAATGGGTCTCTGAGCTGAAATGTTGTTGAATCTGAGGGGATGGGCTCTGCTCCATTTTTGTTGGATCCATTCCTTCCTCTCAGAGCCTTGGCCCTCAGCAGTTAGGATTCAGTTCTGCCCCTGAGGCTCGGATCTGAAAAGGTTCTGGTTCTGCCTCCCTTGGGGGGGGGGGTTGACTCCAAGGAGGCAGATTGGAGTTTTTCTGGGTCTGTCTGCCTTTGAGATAGTAGAAAGGACGTTTTTCTCTCCACTGAGAATGGCACTGTCATGTCTTGAATCCAACTATGTTTCCCCCATCGGGTCCTAGCTCTGAGTAGCACAGATCTATTCCACAGAGATAGCCAGAATCAGTCACTGTCCATCCATTTCCTCTGGAGGAGCTTCCACTCTCTTCCGAGACTTCACCTGATCATTCCACAGTGGAGGTTCTTCAGAAGAGAAGGTGTAAAAGGAAACACATCGCCTCCCCTTTGGAGTCTCTCAAGGAGGATGCCGATTTTGATGGAGTGGGGTTCCCTAGGTCACCACCTGATGACGCTCCTTTGGAGATATTATAGAAATCTTGAAATAGAAAGGTGGTTGGTCTTCCCAAAACCCTTCTCCATAGGAACTGGTATTTTTGATGGCTTTTGGTTCTGGCCCATCTACGTCTTGGGTACCCCCCCCCCCAAAACAGGCAAACTTACCAATTTAGTTGCTTGTCGGGCTTGTAAGGAGCTGGACACTGTTGAACCCATCTCAGAGAGACCCAACAGCTTTTTGGCACCCCTCTCTGGCAGGCCTCACTGGAGCTAAGGGGTTCCAGTAGATGTTTTGGTGGCGGCAGCCACCAAGAAGGAGCTAGCAGAACAGAGCTGTACTGTCCATCCACCTAACAGGGATTCTAGAGCGATGGACAGGTTTGGAAATTGAGTTTTTGCCTCAGCAGCGTTTGCCGTGAGGTTACTAAATTCCCTGGCACATTTAATTTGGCTTCAGAGAGATTTGACCAATGATCTTTCAGATACTGAGTCCATGTCTGCTGAGAACTGCAAAAGAACATCTTCTCAGCTATCCACTCTTTTGTCCACATCCAATGAGGTTGATCTCTCAGACATTTGAAGGCTCTTCAAGTGCAGCAGGTTCTGGCATTGTCATAAGGAGACATACCTGGATGTGGGTTTGCAACTTCGTGGAACCTTTTAAAATGTCTTTTATTAATGCCCCCTTTGATGGCACATTCGTGTTTGGGTCATCAGTTAAAGAGATACTGACCCACAGTGAGGAAGAGCGAAATATGCTGTCTGCTGTAGGAATCAAGTTTTCTACGCCTCAACAAACCTTTTCTAAGAATCATGTGGCAAGAAGATGTGTTTTTGCAAATCTTGAGTTCCTTTCTAAGATCTACATGGTGACAATTCCCCTAGAGGCAGAAGAGGAAATTTCAATGGCAGACGTTGCCCTAGAGGCAGAGGAGGCCCGCAAAATCAGGGCTTTCAAGATTCTTAGACAGGCCTTTCCAGCACTCCTGAAACACTGCCTGACCAGCTCTGGAGGCAGTGTGGGGGGGGGGGGGGGGGGAGTCAATTTTCTTTGCATCCAGATGCCCAGGTAAGCATAACACAAGGTACTGTGCTAAGCATACTATCCGGGTGTTATTACATAGCATTTTCCCTTTTTCATCTGCCCAAAAGGAAGAAACTTTCCGACATTCCACCCAGTCAGAGGAAGGCAACAGCACAAGAAATCCAAAAGCTGATAGATAAAATAGTCATCCAGAAGGTCCCTCCAGACCAGATTGAATTAGGAACTTATTCACGCTTCTTTTTAATGCCAAAGAAAACAGAGGACCTCAGACCTGTTCTTGATCTAAGCAACTTAAGTCATTGATATAGAAAGCAAAGTTCTGAATGGTCACAATCCAGTCCATTCTGTCTTTTCTTCGCAAAGATGATTGGATGTGCTGTATAGATCTTCAGGATGCGTTCTATCACATGAAAATAAGTGATCCAGAAGACCTCTTTGCTTTCGGCTGGGAGCTAGTCATCACCAATTCAATTCAGAGTCCTGCCCTTTGGACTCACCACAGCCCCCAGGGTGTTTTCCAAGTGCATGGCAGTGGTGGCAGCTAACTTGAGACTCAAAGGATATCAGGAGTTTCCATATCAAGATTACTGCCCCTCTAAACATCTACTTCTATATGCGAGGGACTATTTGCTTCAGATTTGCAACACTTTGGGCATAACTGTAATTCATGCCAAATTGAATATAAACTCAGTACGGAGCCTGGAGTTAATCAGTGCTCTTCTAGAAACTACAGAACAAATAGTATCCTTACCTCAGTATTATATCTCTATGATAAGGTATCAAGTCCACTTTCTCCTTACCCACTCAACTCCTTCAGCAAGGTCAGTACTGTAAGCATTAGGTTCCATGGTAGCTGCCGTTGTTTTACGTCCTTTGGCATGCTTTTTTATGAGAGTTCTACAATGGAGGTTAGCTGCACAATGGTCCATTCTGTATTATCTTTTATTGTATGCATTCAGGCTCACCCCATTCACCTTCCAGCCCCTACAACCATGACCATGGACGCTGCTCAGTTGGAGTGGAGGGGGTATTTCTTGTAAAGAACAGTCCAAGGCACATGGTCCCCCACGAAACCAAGTTGCATATCAGTGTCCTGAAGATGAGAGCAGTCCTGTTAATGATGCAGACCTTTCAAGATGGTCTTCCTTTTCGGACTATTGCAGTTCAGAGAGACAACATATCTGTAGTCTGGTACATCAACAAACAAGGAGGAACTCAATCTTACCCCCTTTGCAGGGAGGCCATGTGAGTATGAGAATGTGTGATCTCTTCAAACTGTTTTCTAGTTGTGACGCACATTCCAGAGAAAACAATGGTGTTAGAGGCAGATCCATTCTGGTGGCCCACAAGTGGTCTTTCTATCAGTCTGTGGCTGAGATGATCTTTTGGCATTGAAGCTGACCTTGCTGTGACCTATTTGTCACTCCCCTTAACAAGTGCAGAAGGTACTTTGCTCTAATCCCCCCTCAGGGACAGTCACTAAGAGATGTACTGAGTCATTTTGACCCCAGGCCTCTTTTTTGCTTCTCCGCCTCTCTTCCCCATTTCCCAATTTCTTACAGAAAGCAAGCAGGCTGAAGAGTTCAGTGATCCTCATTGCTCCTTTCTGGCCTCGGCAGGTATGGTTCCCCTTCCTATGGTCTCATCTTCGTTATCCTCCATAGATATTGGATCCTACTCTGGATCTTCTGTTACATCCATCAGGGATTCGACATCCCAACATTCGAGCCCTAAGACTAAACGCATGGATGTCCTTCAAGGATGCATCTGCAGTCCTTACAAATGGGTTGTCCTGTCGTCAGGCAGCCCTTCGGTCGGCCGGATTCCAAAGTCTGGGTCTGGCCTCGGCTGGTGTCGCACTTCACCCGACGTCATCGCTGCAGTTCTTCGGGTATAAAGGCATCAGCCGACGCCATTTTCCTCAGTCTTTCTTGCCGCGTGGCGCCCGAAGCAGAAGCTGTTCGCAAGTGCCGGTCGGTCAGATCCAGAGATTACTACTACCGAATACTACTTCGAAGACTTCTAAAAAGCTAAGTACCCCGTTGGGGACTCTTTCTTGCCTCAGCCGATGTCAGAAAAAGTGAATAACTGTTTAACTTGTGGGAAACAAATACCTCATAAAGATTTCCACTCTTACTGCTTACCTTGTTTAGGCCCAGACCACGACGTAGCAGCTTGTTTAGCCTGTGCTTCTTTCAACCGACGAACGCTTCGGCGTCGGTCGGAGTTTGCTGAACAGTTTTTCGGCTCAGATTTTGCGTACATAATGCCGTCAGATCCTCCGACTACTCAAATTGTTAAGAAACGCAAAGAAAAGGACCGACACTCGCGGTCCGCGGTTTCGGCCGAAACCACAGTTAAGCAAACCGCGAGTGTCTCGGTTTCGGCCGAAACCGAGCAAACGGTTCAATCTTCAGCCGAATCCATGACTACTACCGAGGCCCCTTCTACCCTAGTTGAATCGGCCTCTGAAGTTTTACCTACTACTGTGGTTTCACAAGAATTATCGGACACCATCCCTTTGGATGTTTCTACCCCAGCACGTGGTGCTGCTAGGCCTCCTGCAGCCATGTCTATAAAGGCCTTTGCCAGGGCTAAAGCAGCCAAAACTTCTAAGTCTGTGCCTGTTAAGCCCCCCTCTCACAGGCCCAGGTCCAGTTCCCAAATGCTTACTCTGGCAGAGGATCTCATCTCTTTAATAAGGGGATCCCAATCTCACCCAGACAGGGCCTCTCAACCTCCAGAAAAGAGACCTAGAGCAGAGCCCCCTGAGCCAGTGTCCTCAGATGACTCTTCTGATGATACAGACAATACAGACCATTCAGAGGCTCCTTTTTCTACTTATGAAGATTCCGATGCTGAAGAATCGATTCCTTCTGCCTCTCCACCAGAGGAATTTTCCTTTGGGGAAACTTTACATGCCATGAGAGAGCAATTCCAATGGCAGGGACAAGATTTCTCAGATTCAAGAAAAAGGCTTAGGACCTTTTTACACTTACCGCAACATAGGCCTTTAGCTATACCTCCAGTTCTTCCTGTTGTGGATGATGCATTTAATGATGCTTGCACTGCTCCTGATACTTTACCTCCAGCCCCTGCTAAGCCCGATAGGTTCTACAGGGTCCCGGACACTCATCACCACTTATACAAGGCTCCTTTTGCAGATCCTGAGACTATCTCCCAGGGGCCTAAGGCAGTAGCTTCGACCTCAGTTAAAAACCCTCTCCCTTCTGAAAGGGAATCCAGGTCTTTAGAGAGATGGGGTAAAAAAGTATACACCTCTGCTACTCTCTCAGCTAGAGCTTTGAACTGTCAGTTTCATATGATCCAATACCAAGAGTTTATGCTTGATCAGTTAACTAAGAAACTGTCCTCTGATGATTCCTTAGATAAGAAATATGTTCTAGAAATGGTGAATAACATTCAGCAGGTTAGTAACCATTCCTTAAAATGTGGCTATGATGCACTGGAGGCTTCATTTAGATCAGCCATGACTGGCACAGTTATAAGAAGGCATGCATGGTTGAAAGAACAGGTCTTGCCGGATCATGTTAAAGCAAAGCTATTAGATGCTCCTATGGATAAGGTCAGTCTATTTGGTTCTCCTGCCCAACAGGTACTGAAGAAAATGGAAGAGAAGGCAAAATCTGTACAAACAGTGAAAGATTTCTTACAGGTTCAGCCCCCAAGGTTTAGCAGGAACTGGCCTTCCAAAAATTGGTCCTTTCCAGACTCCTCTAAAACTCAGAGAGGCAGGAATAGGCGTTCAAGAGGCAGAAATCAATCCAGAGGAGGTGCCTACAGGGGAAGCCAGTGGCAAGGCAACAACCAACGAGGCACAGACACAACCACTACCACTGCAACAGGACAATCACAGTGACTTGGCTCTGACACCGCCTACCAGGGAACAAATAGCAGCACCCTTAGGCGGAAAGTTAGCCTTATTTTCAAAAAACTGGCACTATATCACAAGAGACAAGTGGATTTTGCAAACTATAGACCAAGGCTACAGGTTTCATTTCCACACTTTACCAGTAAAAAGAGGAATGCCAAACCTACCACCAAATCAAAAGACAGAAGCTCTAAAACAAATAGCTCAGTTAGCAAAGATGAGAGCTGTGGAAAGGGTACCACCTACAGAACAAGGCAAGGGATTTTACTCCAGACTCTTCCTGGTACCAAGAAAAGAGAAAAAATGGAGGCCTATTCTCGACCTGTCCGTTTTAAACACATTCATCATTGTTCCAAAATTCAAAATGCTGACCCTACAGCAACTTCTTCCCATGCTGGGCAAGGAGTATTGGCTGGTAACTCTAGATCTCAAGGAGGCATACCTGCATGTCCCCATACGACCAAATTGCAGAAGATACCTCAGATTTCTTGCAGGATCAGAGCATTATCAATTCTCAGCATTGCCCTTTGGCTTATCTACTGCGCCCAGAGTGTTCACGAAATGCCTGGCATCAGTAATCGCTCACTGCAGGCTTCAGGGAATCCAAATTTATCCATACCTGGACGACTGCCTGATACAAGCGGACAACAAAAACAAGCTGACACAAGACTTACAAAGAGTCATTTGCTTACTACAAGCCCTGGGATACACAGTCAATTTAAAAAAGTCAAGACTGATTCCATCCCAAACAATAACCTTCTTGGGTGCAGAATTGGACACAGTAAAACAGATGGCATTCCTAACTGCAGAAAAACAAGAACAACTTCCTCTCTACTTCTTGGCATTAACAAAGCAGAACCAAACTAACAGCAAGGAAAGTACTGCAGGCCTTGGGCTTCATGGCATCCTGCATAATCCTGGTCCCCCATGCCAGACTGCATATGAGAAAGCTACAGTGGTACCTAAAGAATTTATGGTCTCAACACAGGCACAGCTTAGAAACCGAAATACCACTAATCCCATGCCTGAAACAAGAGTTCCTATGGTGGGCTCAGGCATGCCAGTCAAACCCAGGTTTGTCCTTCCACAGCATTCAACCAAGCCAAACCATCACAACGGACGCCTCAGACCTCGGTTGGGGGGCCCACATGCTGGACAAGTGCATACAAGGCTTATGGACTCCAGATCAGCTGCACCTGCACATAAATCAAAAAGAAATGCTGGCAGTAAAACTAGCAATCCAGAATTTCAGACCATTCCTCCAAGAAGGCCAATTGATGATAAGGACAGACAACACCACAGTCATGTGGTACATCAACAAACAGGGAGGCACTCATTCATACCCTCTATGCCGAATGGCTCTGGACCTATGGAATATGGCTCTGAGTTACAACATTCAGTTACAGGCAATATTTGTACCGGGAAAAGAAAACATCCTAGCAGACATGTTAAGCAGAACTACCTCGGATGCTCATGAATGGATGCTACACCCGGACATCTTCAAGGCCATCACAAAGAAATGGGGAATGCCACAAATAGACCTATTCGCATCCCCACTCAATCACCAGCTCAAGAAATTCTGCACAAGGACATACCACCCACTTGCTTGGAAGGTGGACTCTCTATCCTTCAGTTGGAAAGGCCTGACAGCATATGCATTTCCACCTCTTCCTTTGATGCACAAGGTACTACTGAAAATCAAAGAGGAACGTCCAAGGATAATTCTGATAGCTCCAAATTGGCCAAGACAACATTGGTATCCATTACTGAGGAGCATGTCTCGAGGAAAAACGTGGACACTACCCCTGATTCCTTTGATGTTAACTCAGAGCGACTACAACATCCTGCATCCAAACCTGAAAACTCTGCAACTGACTGCCTGGAACATTACATAAGAGCAACTAACCCAGATTTATCCCAAAGTGTTAAAGACATTATCCTTGAGGCCCGCAGACCTTCAACAAGAAGGAACTATGCAGGAAAATGGAAAAGGTTTCTCATTTGGAGTACTGAAAGGGGGAAAGATGTGTCAAAGGTAGACATTGCCAACATCCTGGAGTATTTGGCAGAGCTTCTCCATACAGGCCTGTCCTATTCCTCCATCAAGATACATGCATCAGCTATTTCTGCAGAATACAGCTTCGATCCCCCTGTCTTTTCACATCCTCTACTCAGGCAGTTTCTGAGAGGAATTAAGAATGTAAAACCTCCTAGGAAACCACCATTACCAGCATGGGACTTGAACTTTGTGCTAGAAAAATTGACACTCCCCCTTTCGAACCAGCAGCGACAGCAGATCTTCAACACCTATCCTGGAAAACTGCTTTCCTGCTGGCAATTACTTCAGCAAGAAGGGTTTCGGAACTACAGGCTTTAGTGGCAGTACAACCCTTCCTAATCTTCCATCAAGATAGTGTCCATGAGAACTAATCCTACATTTATGCCTAAGGTGGTATCCAGAGTGTCTCTAAACCAGGCAATCCACCTACCTACCTTCTTTCCCAATCCACAGAACAGGGGGGAAAGACTGCTGCATACCTTGGATGTACAGAGACAGTTGCGCTACTACCTGGACAGAACCAAGGCCAATAGAAAAACTGACCAGCTTCTACTAGCATATGCAACAGGAAGGGAAGGAAAAGCAATTTCCAAACAGACAATCTCCAAGTGGATAGGAAATTGCATAAGATTCTGTTACTCCTACCATGGAAAGCAAATTCCACAGAACATAAGGTCTCATTCTACAAGGGCTACAGCCACTACCACAGCTTTCTTACGAGGAGTGGCTACCAAGGACATTATAGAGGCTGCTACTTGGACCTCCGTGCATACATTTGCCAAGCATTATAACTTACCTCTATACTCTAGATCCCGAGCAGGGTTTGCCACTGCTGTTTTGCAAGGGATCCTAACTACACCATAATTTCTTCTTCCTCCTCCCTAGTTTGGCTATGGTATTCTACCCATTTGTAAGGACTGCAGATGCATCCTTGAAGGACATAGTACAGTTTTGTACCTACCATAAATGTAGATGTCCGAACAGGATAGCATCTGCAGTCAGGATTACCCACCCTCCTTCCCCTCTGTGGTATTCCTAGGGTATTTGCCCACCTAATAGCTAGCTGGGGGGGGGGATTTCTTATGGTGTATTTGTTTGTATATATGTACATACATGCTTATTTTTTGTGTTTGCCTTCTACTTTTTGGAAACATTGGCATTTATCCAAAAATTTAGCTATCCAAGAGGGCAACTGGCATCTGGGGCAAGAAACACTGAGGAAAATGGCGATGGCTGATGCCTTTATACCCGAAGAACTGCAGCGATGACGTCGGGTGAAGTCCGACACCAGCCGAGGCCAGACCCAGACTTTGGAATCCGGCCGACCGAAGGGCTGCCTGACGACAGGACAACCCATTTGTAAGGACTGCAGATGCTATCCTGTTCGGACATCTACATTTATGGGAGTTACAAAACTGTACTTTTCTCCACTGCCAGTAATATACAGCCCATGCTTTCGTCTTCCATAAGCAGCATTATTTTGGCTTCTCAAAAGAATCAACCAAAAACGTTTACAGAAGCAGATGGAAAAGATTCTCTATTTTGGGTGCTGAATGAAGACATCAACCCCTTTTCTGACCCAGTTGCTATTATTCTACAATTCTTGACATTGCTGTTTGAGGAGGGAGCTAGTTTTTCTACTGTAAGCTTCAGCTAGTAGCTATCTACAATTTTCAAATCAACACCATACATATTTCTCTGACTGCTTCTAAATTCTGCAAAGCTTTCCTAAAAGGAATTTTTATTTTAAGACCTCCAATTAGAGATCCACTCCACCTTGGGGACCTTACAGTTGTGTTGCAAGGACTAACTCAAAAGCCCTTTGAGCTTTCAGCTAAATCCAGTCTGAAGTTTCTATCATGGAAAATGTTTTTCGTGGTAGCTATCACTTCTGCAAAGAGAATATCTGAACTCCATGCTCTCTTCTCCAAATCTCCATACATAATTGTTCATAAGGACAAGATTTCTTTATGGACTAACCATTCCTTTTTACCTGAAGTGGCTTCAGAGTATAACATTAACCAATCCATTCATTTACCAGTATTCTTTCCAGATTTTACCAGTAAATGAAAATGCATGCTACACCTTCTGGATGTGCACAGACAATTGTTTTATCTGACTAGAAGAAAACAATGCCAAAAGTCAGATCAGCTTTTTGTTTTCTTTTCTTCAAAAAAAATGGGTTATCCTGTGTGTAAAGTCACTCTTTAAATGGATGACATATTGTATCTCTTGGATGTATTCACAAAAAAGCTTAACTTTACCTTAGCCTCCCAAGGCTCATTCATCCATATCCATGGCTGCTTCATCTAGTTTTTGTTCCAGAACATCTGTTGATGACATTTGAGCTGCAGCTACATGGCCCAGTGTTCATACTTTTGTTTCTCATTACAAATTAGATATCATTTCCAGAAGTAGAGCTTCCTTTGATTCATTGGTGCTCTGGAATATCCTTACAAGAAGGCAACCCAAGGGTAACGTAGCTTGGGACTCTGTCCCAAACGTTGAAGAAGAATGAAAAGGATAACATCAGATGTTAAGTTGTCAATCTCGCCTTCATTCTTGCTTGATGGGTTCGGAGCCGATCCCTCGGCTCCGACTCGGCACTTGCTAAGCTCGAGAGTCACTTTTACCAGCTCGAGGCAGCCCCATATCCCATGATGCAAGGCGGTAAGTACCCAGATCTCGTTTGCCGCTTCGCTTAGGAGGTCTTCTTTTTACCAGCTCTTGGTAAGTTATTCACTTTTGTGAGATTTAAGCCCCTTTTAGTTAAAAAAACCTGTTATTGATAGTTTTAAGTTTATTTTGTACCTTTTCTGACAGAAAATCCCTGTCTCCTTTAATATTTTGTTAGTCAAACTTTTCCCTATCCCATTCCCCCCCCCCTGTTAGGGTGTGTGTGTTGGTTTTATAGAATACCTTTTGGTATTTTATTTAAGTTAATTTTGACTGGTGTGTGTGTGTGTGTTTTTTCAGCACCATGTCAAAGGAGAGGGTCTCAGGTTTTAAGAAGTGTGACTCGTGCTGTCAGAAGATGTCTCTGACAGACGGTCACACTTCTTGCCTGTATTGTCTGGGCCCTCATCACCTGCAGGACTCCTGTGCTATTTGTCATTCCTTCAGCCAGAGAGTCCTGCAGGAGAGACGTAATAAGCTGATACTTAGGGGCCTTCTTAAGCCGGAGGGCTCTCCGGCTAAGTCGGCTCCACCAAAATCAGCAAAACCTTCCAAGGCCCAGGCTTCTGTATCTAAGCCTGCGGCCTCGGCTCCCACTTCGTTGAG
The DNA here is from genome assembly GCF_019279795.1 of Protopterus annectens. Taxonomy (NCBI): domain Eukaryota; kingdom Metazoa; phylum Chordata; order Ceratodontiformes; family Protopteridae; genus Protopterus; species Protopterus annectens. The sequence goes on from NC_056748.1 coordinate 904,750,964, forward strand.
TCGAGATCGGCTCCGGCTGGAGCCGATTCTGGCTTGACAAAGCCTTCGGCACCGATGGCTATCGGTGCCGAATCTGTAGTGACCACTTCAATGTCGGCTCCGATCGGTTCCGACACCCATGTGGCACAGGCATCGGTGTCTGCTCCGATCGGCTCCGACACCGTTACTTTGGTGGCTGTATCGGCTCCGGCTGGAGCCGATACATCGAGGCTTCCTGTCGGCTCCGAGAGGTCGGCTCCGACAGGATCTATAGTATCGGCTCCGATGGCTCATTCCAGGAAGAGGTCGAGGTCTCCTTCCTTGGAGCCGATACTTTCGGCTCCGGCTTCACCTCTTCTATCGGAGCGGAGCCATCGGAGCCGATCTTCAAGGTCTTCCAGATTGTCAGATCATGACCTTGAGAGAGTGGTCAGTAGATTACTTAAGTCACAGGTACTGGCCCAAATGTTACACAGTCCGTCTCAACAGACGACTGTTGGTCCACACCCCGTTACAGTTCCTCCTTCAACTCTACCCCAGAGCTTGGAGTTGGAGTCTTCGGGAATGGTTACTGCTACGGCTGGAGGACAGATACCCCCTTCTGTTCCTTCAGCCTCTACTCTTATCTCCTCTTAGAGACCTTCCTTAGAGGGATTCGGTGGTCGGGCTTCCATGGTCTCCTCCGAGGGGTGAGTGGCATCGGACCCTTGTCCGAACCCGCTCTTCCCCTTGGAGCCTCGGCCTTGGTGAGCTCGGCTCCGACATCTGCCTCGGAGACTTCCGTTTCGGTGGCCCCTGGAGTTCCTAGCTCTTCGTAGCGGGGTGTGTCGGTCCTGCCTGGGAGGGAGCATTCGAGGTGATGAAGAGTGTACTGGCCACTGGTATCAGTCAGCAGACTGTTACGGTAGCTCCTCCGTCTATAGTACCTGTTGACAGCTCTGGCACTTCTCATGCGACAGGCCCCAGAGATCCTCCGCCTCAGGTTTCCCCATTGGGAATTTCCCCTCTTCCGAGGATTCTCCTGATGTTTCGGGAGATCCTCCTAGGAAGAGGACTTGTAAGAGGAAGCATGTAGACTCCCGAGTCTGTCACTGGATACTGACTTTGATGAGTCAGAGGGATCCCCTAGATCCCCTCTGAGGATGTCTCCTTCTCAGACATCCTAGAACTCCTGAAACAGAGGGGAAACTGGCCCACCAACAATCCCTCTGAGGATGAGTCAGTATACCTAGAGGCGTTTGGATCTCGGCCCTCCACCTCCTGGGTGTCTCCGCCTTCGACCCCTTATGCAGGTTATTGCACGAGCGTGGGCAGCTCCTGACTCTGTAGAGCCAGTCCCTAGGAGGCCTTCAAAATTTATCACTGCCCGTGTGACAAACAATTCCTTACTAAGGGTGTCCCGCTGATGCCATGGTGGTGGCTGCGGCCACCAAAAAGGAACTTGCAGATCCTTCCGTGCCCGTCCATCCTCCTAATAAGGACTCTAGGACCATGGATAGGTATGGTAAGCGGATGTTTTCCTCAGCGACCTTTGCTATGCGTTCGCTGAATTACCTATGTCACTTCACCAGACTCCAGAGGGATATCCTGAAGGAGCTGGGAGAAGTAGTTCAGGATCCTACAGCTGCAGGGGCTCAAGAAAAAATTGCTTCTCAGCTAGGAACCCTCAATTCCATTGCAAACTCCTCCATGCGGCTAATATCTTATGCTGCGGATGGAGCGAGTAGAGCCGCAGGCACAGGTGTGGCTCTTAGACGCCAAGCCTGGATGCGGCTATGTGATTTTGTGGATCCCTTTAAGGCGTCCTTCACAAATTCTCCCTTTGATGGGTCAGCTTTGTTTGGCCCTCAGGTGAAGGAAACCTTGACCAGGTGCGAGCAGGACGGCAAGACTCTTTCTGCTGATGGAGTCCGTTTTTCCACCCCTTCTAGGCCTCATCCCAAAGGACAGAAGGGTGGGAAGATGTGGTTCCGTAAATCCCAAGGAGTCACGCCGGATTCACGTGGTCAGTTTACCCCTAGAGGCAGAGGGGGTAACAACAACAGACGCCGCTCTAGAGGCAGAGGGGGTCCGAAGAACCAGGGAAACAGGGAGCCTCTCTTTGACAAGCCCTTTCAGCATCCCTGAGGTGTTGCCCGGCTGTCCCTCCTTGGAGGCAGTCGGGGGAAGATTATCACTGTACCCAGAAGCCTGGCATTCCCTCACTCAAGACAGATGGGTACAGTCGATCATATCCAAGGGTTACATAATTCCTTTCGAGGAAAGTCCCTTCCCCTCAAGTTCCCTTCCAGATGTACCACCCGGTCTAAGGGAGATTGCAGAGTCAGAAATCGCAAAACTACTGCAAAAAAGAGCCATTCAGCCAGTTACAATAGACCATTCAGAGCCAGGAATCTACTCAAGGTTCTTTTTGGTCCCCAAAAAGACGGGAGACTGGAGACCAATATTGGATCTCAGCAGACTCAACAAGTCTGTCAGGAAGACAAGATTCCGAATGGTCACTCTTCAGTCAATTCTGCCCTTCTTACAGAAGGACAACTGGATGTGCTCAATAGATCTTCAGGATGCGTACTATCACATCAAAATTCACAGACGCTCCAGGAGATTTCTCCGCTTTCGGCTGGGGTCCAGTCATTTCCAGTTCAGAGCCCTGCCCTTTGGTCTCACTACAGCCCCCAGAGTGTTCACCAAATGCATGGCAGTGGTCACGGCTCACCTGAGACGTCAAGGATTCCAGGTGTTTCCGTATCTCGACGACTGGCTCCTGTCAGCCACCTCCAGGCATCAGCTTATACAAGCCAGGGATTACACAATAGACCTTTGTTCTCATTTGGGCATCTCAATCAACTTCGAAAAGTCATCCTTATCGCCCTGCCAGTCTATTACCTTCATAGGCAAACTTAAACACTGTTCGGATGTCAGCTACCCTTACAGAACAAAGAGTTTCAGACATTCAGACTCATGTCAGGATCATTCTGGCCAGCAAGAAAATACAGGCCAGAATGGTTCTAAAGGTATTAGGTCTCATGGCTGCGGCCATTACTCTTCTTCCCTGGCTCGATTCTACATGCGCCTTCTTCAGTGGATGCTGTTCACACAGTGGTCATACCAGCAACTTCCAATGCGTCACCAGATTCTGGTGACACAGACATGCAAAGAGCATCTTGCTTGGTGGATCACATCGCCTCAGGTTCACCAAGGCAGGTACTTTGTACCCCCATCCCGATAGCCACTGTCACCACGGATGCCTCCCTGATCGGGTGGGGGTCATTATCAGGGCAGGATGGTTCATGGGACGTGGCAGCCGTTCGAGTACCATCTGCACATAAATGTCCTGGAGATGAGAGCAGTGCTTTTAACGTTGCAAGCCCTCAACGACTTTCTTCCCGTAGGGACAATTGCAGTCCACACAGACAACATGTCTGTAGTTTGGTATATCAACAAACAGAGGCGGAACCAAGTCCTACCCCTTGTGTCGAGAAGCTCAGACTTTGGCAATGGGCGATCTCCTCTCATCGGTTTCTGGTAGCAACGCATATCCCTGGGAAAACCAACATTATAGCGGACAGATTGAGCAGAGCTATCCTCATGCCTCACGAGTGGTCTCTCAAGCAATCTATAGCGGAAGAGATTTTTCTGGAATGGGGTCGTCCATGTTGCGATCTTTTTGCTACTCCCCAAAACAGCAAATGTCCAGACTTCTTCAGCCTCTTCCCTCTATCAGGCCATCCCCCCAGAGACGTTCTGACCCAGGATTGGCCCCAGGGACTTCTTTATGCCTTCCCTCCATTTCCTCTGATCCCTCAGGTGATCCAGAAAGCTACCATTTTGAGAGCCAAATTGATTCTCATTGCCCCTTACTGGCCTCGACAAGTTTGGTTCCCGTTCCTCCATCATCACCTTTTGGTGCAGCCGTAGCATCTGGACCCAGTGCCAGATCTTCTGATTCACCAATCGGGTCAGCTGCACCGGTCAATCCCTTCTCTCAACCTCACAGCATGGTTGCTCCACTTCCTTCCTTAGCCAGGCTTCCTTTGATCTCTAACCCAGTTAGAGACATCATAGTAGCTTCACTAAAATCCTCTACCAGGAGGATTTACACAAGCAAATGGCAACGTTTCTCTTATTGGGCTAAGGCCCAAAATATTGATCCTTTTACTGCCCCTGTTCAGGCAGTTCTGGACTTCTTAGCAGAGATTTTTCATGCAGGCTCCTCTTCTTCCACAGTCAGAGTTCAATTGGCTGCTATTTCCAATTTTCATGTCGGGATAGCAGATCATAATATTATGTCCCATAGGCTCTGCAGGGCCTTTTTGAAAGGAATTTTCCTACTAAAACCTCCAATCAGGAATCCTCCTCCTCAGTGGGATCTAAATTTAGTGCTGACATCCTTGATTCTTCCCCTTCGAGCCAGCTGTTTCTTGTTCCCTGAAATATCTTTCTTGGAAAACGTTATTCCTAGTGGCTATTACATCTGCCAGGAGGGTGTCTGAACTTCATGCTCTTTCGGTTCGACCCCCCTATTTGGTTTTTCACAAAGACAGAGTATCTTTGAGAACTAACCCAACCTTTTTACCTAAGGTCGCTTCAAAGAACAATTTGAATCAATCCATTGATCTCGGTATTTTTCCCTAACTATTCAGATAGAGCTGAACAAAAGCTACATTATCTTGATGTCCACCGTCAACTTAGATATTATTTGGACAGAACAAAAAAGTTTAGAAAATCTGATCAACTTTTTGTTTCCTATGCGGATAATAAAAAGGCCTTCCTGTTTCTAAAGTGACTTTGTCCAGATGGCTTTCTTCGGTCATCTCTGAAATTTATACGCTCAGGGGAAAACAGCTGTGCTCAAAACCTAAAGCACATTCAACTAGGAGCTTAGCTACTTCTACAGCTTTTCAAGCTAGACTTCCTTTGGACACTATTTGTGCAGCGCCACTTGGGCTACTCCTCACACTTTTGTTTCCCATTACAAATTGGACTTGGCCTCCAGGGACAGAGCCAGTTTTGGCTCTACAGTCCTCAAGAGTTTGTTCCATTGAGCCACCCAGGATAGAGGTGCTAGGACGCGGTCCCATCAAGCAAGAATGAAGGCGAGATTGACAACTTAACATTAAGAAGTTATGTACCTACCATAACGTTCCATGTTAGTTGTCTTCTCGCCTTCTTTCTTGACCCTCCCTCCTTCCCCTGGCCTGGACAGACCTTGTATAAGAAACTGTTATGCTAAAGACCATTCAGACCTGGTCCTTTTTCCATCTGTAAGTTTCTTTCTTCCTTTGGGAAGTATTTTATGCTTGGTGCTATTGCCCTTTGTCAGCAAACGAGATCTGGGTACTTACCGCCTTGCATCATGGGATATGGGGCTGCCTCGAGCTGGTAAAAGTGACTCTCGAGCTTAGCAAGTGCCGAGTCGGAGCCGAGGGATCGGCTCCGAACCCATCAAGAAAGAAAGAAGGCGAGAGAAGACAACTAACATGGAACGTTATGGTAGGTACATAACTTCTTAATTTAAAAGTTATGCTGTTACCATAACTAGGCATCTGTTGTCCATTTTCATTCTTCTTCAGCTTCCCTCCCATCCATCCCCATGCAAAGCTTCTGGATTGACCTGTTGGACTGTATTGGATCCTACAGTTCCAGGTTTGAGCCCCGTTTTTCTTCATCTCCTGTCTCTGTACATACTATGGGGATTGGGCAGCAAACTCGGTCTGGGGCTTATGTGATACAACAGAGCATTTTGAGTACAGGGAGGAGCTCAGGAGCTGGATCCTAAGTCCAAAATAAGCAGCTGGATTAGATCTGAACCCATACTTTGAGGAAGAATGAAAATGGTTAACACAGATGCCTGGTTATGGTAAGAACATAACTTTTCCCTTGATGGGCAGAGATCCTCACTCGGCAGGCTTAGACCCACCCAACCTCTGGACCATCAAACTATAACTGCATGATTTCTCCAGTTCCCTCAATGGCCAGAGATGCCAATCTGTTAGTTGTTCATGTTTTGTCATCTTCCCAAAAGTCACCTAGCAAGTGGAAATGCTTCATATTTGGGTGTCTTCTAAAGGTCAGGATTCCTTTTTAGCACCTTTGGAGGTTCTCCTTCATTTCCTTGCTAACCTGTTTCATTTGGGATCTAGTTATTTCACTATTAAATTGCAGTTAGCTGCTGGTTAAAACTTTCACATTGGCAGACATAATACGTTTGTGGCAGCATTAGAGATTTCTAAGGCTTTTCACAGAGGATCCACCTTGTTGCAGTGCCTATCTGGGACTCTGTTCCTCCTTGGGATTTAGCTTTTATGCTTCTCGTTCTTACTGGGACCTCTTTTTGATCCTTTTGTGACAGTTTCCTTGAACTTATTGTCTTGGAAGACACACTTCTTGGCACCTGTTACTTTGGTCAGGCCGTGTCAGAACTGTAGGCTTTATCCTCGGTGCCGCCATATCTGGTCTTTCACAAAAACAAGGCATCCTTTGGAAACCACCTTAAATCAGGCCATCCACTTGCCAGTGTTTTTCCCAAACTTTTCAAACAAAGGAGAATATTTATTAAATTTCCATGATCTTCACAGACAAAAAGCTGCTTTGTATGCCGTTTCTGATGCAGCTACTTGGGTGGGCTCAAACAACTTTGTGTCTCATTACAAGCTGGATATTCAGTTGAGGTTTAGAGCCTCCTTAGGTTCCACCGTATTGTGGAATTTGCTCTTGTAGGACCTGCCTGGGATGAGACATGGCTGGGGATCCTATCCCACAGGTTGAACCCAGATGGAAAAGACATTTGATATTAATTATTTACTTACCATTGCAATAGATCTCTGTTGTCTGTTTCCATCCAATTCAACCATCCCTTCCATTTGACCCACCTTTTGTATTTTGTTTCTCCTGAACATTGGACGATGGAGTTGTGGAAGCATTCCTTTCTTCCTTCTCCTTTTGGAGTGCTTGGTTTTGTGATTTTGGAATTAACATTTAGAATTTTTTTGTTGAGGGGCATACTCAATCTGAGGTAACTGTGTAGAGAGCAAGGCACAATGGGAAAAGGAAGTGGAGCATGGGGGCTGAAATCTTTGGAAATGGCTGATCTCTGATCAGAGTCATGTCAGATAACCCACAGGTTGAATATGAAGGAAACAGACAACATTGCTCTATCATTATGGTAAGTGCATAACCTTTGTGTCGGTTTTGATACAACATGATTTGAATGGGTAGGTTGACATGCATCTCACTTTCTATTCCGTAGGTATGTGCTGACAATTGAGATTCAACCAGCACAGTATCAAATTTTCTAACGGGGCATAGAAGGGAGACTTGTGAGTAAACAACCCATATCCCTATATTTTTCCAGTTGGATTATCTTCTGCTACTCCTTTACCCATTAGAGGTTCTTCTACCACAGCAAAAGCAACCACTAAATCCTTTTTAAAGGGGGTCTATTCTGGAAGCAGCAACGTGCCCCTCATTTCAGACTTTTGGAAGGGATTACAACCTTGGTGCTACGTGTAGAGCTAGAGCTGATTTTACCTCTGCCGTTCTGCAAAACATTATCTAGCCAGCTCCCAACTCTGACCAGCTACCTAGTCTAAAAAAGCTTTTGGAGTTTTCACAAGACTCAGTACTCCAGCAATGAGTGCAAAGAACATAGTACAGTTGTATCAGTAATTGACCATAATTGTAGATGTTAGAGTAGGTCAGTATTGCAGTACCCTTTCCCTCCCATCTTCTCCTCATTTTGCGTTGCATTCCTGGAATTGTGGATTCCCTGTTCATCACCCTTACCCTGTGCCAGTCTCTGCCTGCTACCCCTAGGCTCCATTTTTAGGATCAGATTGGTTGTGTGAGCCTATAGGACAGTTGGACCTTTTGTTCCTGGACAAGAAAGACCTGAAGATGGTTCAGGCATAACTATTACTTCTTACTCTGACGTCTTAATGGGAAGATATCCACTGGCTGGAGGATGGTGAAATTCTCTGGTATTCTGAAGTCATTATTTAAATTTTAATGAGATTCTGTACTTGTCTGTATGTCTGTAAGAATTAAATTTGTTTGTTTAATTTCTAGTATTCCACATTTTTTTAAATAAATGGTCATTTTGCTTATGTATTCAATAGTACATGTTGAAGATATAATTTTCCACATGTTCCAGTACATCCAGAAGTTAAGAACAGAAGGACCTCAGGAGTGGGTTTTCCAAGAATGCAAGGTACAGTATATTTCAGACCAAGAAAATGTACTTGTTTGCATATGCTTACTAGACAACGGTACAAGGTAGTGACATGATGTGTTATTTATCTAGTACCAGTTACAGGATTACAATACTGGCATCAGGCGTACAAATGATGTAGCAAAATTATGCAGATGTCAGTGAAGTTCCTACTCTCTAGCTTTTTTCATTAGTACAAACTGTTTCCTTCTCATCTCTTCACACTTGTTTCTCTTGCATGTAATTCTTAACCACTTGCTTCACCTTCTCTGCTCTATTCAATCTAATTTCTATAACTTTATCACTCTCGTTCATAATTTATCACAGTACATGTCAATATTTATACATTTTCTTTATAATTATGAATCTATTTGAATTGTTGTATTAAATTATCTTATCAGTCTGTCTCCTCTTTTTGTTGGCATTGCAGCTTTTGCTGCCAGTTGGGTCAGGTCATGCCTGAAAAGGGGTTGCTGACCAGCAGACGTACTGACTTAAAAAAAATTGTGTGTACATAATGAGTCCAGCCTGATAACACAGAGGTTAACGTGCAGGTTTATTAACTGGTAGATCTAGGTTCAAACCTTGGCTAAGGCACAGCATTATCTGAGTGGAAGAAGTGCCTGGCAATCTACTTCCTTAATGTGCCACAAAACCCTGTGAGGTCTACCCATAGAGTCCTCATGAGTCGATTTCGACTTGGGGCAATTGCTTGCTTATTAAATGATGTCAGTATGCAGTGCTTTACTTAGGTAGTAGTAAGTTATGAATAGAGCAGATTAAAACAGATACTGCTAGGAACATACTTCAAAAATTCCTTCAAAATGCAGAGGAAACAATGATATCGTTTGAAAGAGCAATATCATTTAAAAGTTAGGTGAAAGAGGTGTACGTGGTACTGAACAGCAAAACTTGAAGATTACATGGCTTGAGCTGCATTTTAATCAGGTTAAACTGTAAGAGACCTATATTGAAGGTTATAGTATTTAGTGGTCTGTGAAATTTCAAGTGATTTAGCAGGTAATTTCTAACATATTGTATGGCCAGTGGCTCTGCATCACAACTATAAAAAATTATTTCTTACTAAACACTTTCCTTGGGACCGTGATTTCATTTTTAATTGCCTTATCATATTCCTTCATGTTTTCCTTTACTTTGCTTGCACTCTCAGCCAGCATATAGGTTCATAGGTAGGTACTAGGCTATCTGCCCAAGGGCATTTATAAGCCTAGCCAGAGTGTTTCGGCTTTCGCTGCCCCATTGATTAATTAACTGATTCTCTGTCAAGCAGAGCCAATGAAGTGATCCCAGGGGTGTATTTTCTGTTACCCATCTCCTCGTCAAGGTTTCTCTTGAAGATTGTTAGTGAGGGGCTCTGCCTGATGTAATTTGGAATTTTGTTCCAAAGCATGGGGAATCTCTGTGACAGGAATCTATCTCTCCAGCATGTTCTATTTATTGTTGTGGCGAGGTTTAGCTCACTAGAGCACGTGGCTCGCAGTGACTTGGATTTCGTTAGGTGGAGCATGTCCATCAATTCTTAGTTGGACATGGCTTTGTAAGTCAGCAGAGATGACCTCTGAGTAAGCGATATGCCACTGAGTACAGCCGGAGTTTTTTCATTCGAGCTGCATAGGACATATGTTTGAGGCCAATAATCCTCTTGGTGAGGTACTTTTGTGGTCTTCCCAGCTGTTGGAAGTGTCGTGTGAGGTACATCCCAAATGGGGATTGTACTCTATGATGGTTCTAATGAGTGACGAGTAGAGGGGCACTATAACCTCTTTATTTCTAGATGCGAACCCTTTAGTGATATGATGGGCCACATAGAAGGATTTCCTAACTACTTTGGCAATATGATTGTCAAAGGAGAGATTACTATCTGCCTGGGTCCCCAGATCTCTTATTACCTCTTCTGTATTAAGGGGGCTGCCACCTATGTGGTAATTCGTGGGTGTTTTGTTTTTCCCAAATGGGATGACTATGCATTTTTTGGCATTTAGCTCAATAAGGCCCTTTTGGAGGATGTCCGTGTCAGCCAGAGAGTCATTTATGGCTCCCAGTTTGCAATCATCGACGAACTTGGTTGGCCATATCCCTCCTGTGTTTGCCTGTACTTCTGAGAAGTATATGCCGAACAGTAGGGGTCCCAGGACTGAGCCTTACGGGACACCACTTGTGACTGGTTTAGAGTTGGACCTGGAGCCCGCTGTTCTTACCATGTGAGTTCTGTCTGTAAGCCAGTTGGCAACCCATCTTGTGACGTAGGGCTTTATGTTCAGGCTGGTGGGTTTCTCTGTAATGCCCGAGTGGGGAATGGTGTCTAAAGCCTTGGCAAGGTCAAGGTAGGCTGTGTGAACCACCTTTCCCTTGTCTATGGCCTTGGTGACTGTCTCGAAGAAGTCAACCAGGTTTAGTAGGCATGATCTGCCCTTAACAAAGCCTAACTGGGTCGGGTCAAGTGTTTGAGGTTCCCAATGTCTTTGTTAATGAGTTCCATGATGATGCGCTCCATAGCCTTGCAGACCAGGCTAGTCAGGCTTATGGGGTGATAGTTACCAGGGTCGGTTGGGGCCCCTCCTTTGTGGAGAGGAATAACCATTGCTGTGCGCCATTCTATGGACACGTAGCCTGTTGGGAGGCTGAGGTTGAACAGCGTGTTTAGGTGGGGGGTTAGTTCATTCTGTAGTTCGTGCAAGAGGCAGCCTGGGACACCATCTGGTCCCATTGATGCTGTGTTTTTGGCTTTTGAAAGGGCTGTTTTCACCTGTGTGTCTGTGATTTTTGGGACACTACACTTTTCAGGTATTGTTGTGGGCCCTTTTGGAAGTGAGAGGGGGGTGAAGTTTGCACTGAATCTTTCTGCCAGGATGTTGGCAATATCAGTAGGTTCAGTATATTTTGTGCTATTTTGTACTAGTTCAGTGCATGTCTGCGAGTTGCCACTTAGATTCTTAACATAGCTAAAGAAGGCCTTGTGGTTATCTTTTGAATCCTTGTCTATTTTTCTTTCGAAGTTAGCCTTGGATGATTTCATGAGGGACCTTAGATTCTTACTGATGCTGATAAAGGATGTCTTTCCTTCTTGGGATTTGCTTTTTTTCTGAACTAGTTCCCTCCTCCTATTGTATAGCCTGTTTATTGCAGGGGTTCACCAAACTGGTTTCCTTCTCTTAGAGGAGTGAATTTTGGCTTTGCTAGGGATAGCACGATCCATGCATTCTTGTTGGTTCATAGAGTACATTTGTAAAGGTTTCTGCATCTTGGTCAGTGTTATCCTTTAGCGTGGGGCTGTGAAACTCACCACCTCTGTCTTAAGTAAGGTGAAGTTTGCTTTAGAAAAGTTTTTTACTGTGGTTTCCTTAGTTGGGGGTGGTGGTGGGGTGTGGACATCTAGAGTCATTAGTTTATGTTCTGATCTAACCAGTGACGGGTTGACCTCCGGTGTGGAACACCTGTTGCCCATGTTGGTGATGACCAGGTCCAGTATGTTTTCACGTCTGGTAGGGGAGTTTACCAGATGATCCAGGGCATTTGAGTTGATGAATTCCAGGAAGCGCCGCGTCTGGGAATTTGTGCTCTAGTAGTTTTCCCAGTGAATGGTAGGGTAATTTAAATCGCCCAATTTCAGGGTGTTCGGTAGGACCTTCATGATTTCCAGTGTCTCCAGAAAGGTGGAGTGGCAGTCCTGGGTCATGGAAGGTGATCTGTAGCAGGCCACTATTTGCATTGCAGATTTGCCCAATGTTAGTTGCATGTGGATGATCTCAGAGGTATCATGCTACACCACTAACTTGGAGGTGTAGGTATCCTTGATGAATATGGATACACCCCCTCCTTTTGTGTTTTGATCCGTGTTCTGTGGCCGAAACGTGTAGTATGAGTTGTAGCCCGGTAGTGCTGGAGCCTTGAACCAGGTTTCAGTTACTGCACAGATGTCAACGTTCTCCATACTGAGGAGTGCTTTGAGCACGTGTATTTTGAGATTTAAACTCCTGGCGTTGAGTAGCATAACCCTCAGTTTTTTTATTAATTGTGCTGTTTACGGAGGTGGGTTTGACTTTTGAGCCTCGCCTAAAAAAGGCACTATGGGGGCAGCAAGAGCCTTGGCCAGTATTCGAAAGCCTAGGGGTGACAAGTGCAAGCCATCTCTTGCGAAGCAATGTGGCTTGTCGAGCCTGTCGTCCCAGGCTGACAGACACTGAATCCCCTTTGAATGACACCAGAAGCTTAGCCAATTGTTGAAATTGATCATTTTTTCTTTATACTGAGGTATCCTTCTTGGTGAGGGCAGGATGCTACTCAGGGTCATACCAGCCTGGGCTGCATGATCAGAGAGCTCTTCCATGTCTCTCTTCATGTAGTCCAGGGAGGTACGTCTCAGGTCATTCACACCAACATGAACAATGACAGTCATATTTGTACTTGTTCTGGAGTGACCTGAGTGCTTGTGTTATGCGGTGGATTCTCGCTCCCGACAGGCAGCTAACAGTAACCTTCTGCTTGTCCAGCCTAGTGAGTGGGATGTCAGTGTGCCTGACTATAGAGTCACCTATTACTAGTGTGCTAGGTATGTTATTTCGCCTTAAGGGCTGTGATTGTGTGGCACACTGATTTTGTGTTTTATGTGTTGTCTGGTTTGTGACTGGAAGTGCAGGTTGTTTGGGTGTCTGCTTTGGAGGTCTCTGATGCTTTTGCAGGTTTTTATTTAGCGCCTCCGAGTATGATTTTGTGTATTTATGTGTATTTTTTGCCAGTGCTGTTTTAGTAGGTCTGTGTGCGGCTGGAGGTGTTAACCTTCTCCTCTTGACTGTCTGTTCCAGTCTTGGGTGGAGAAAACTTAGCTTCCAGTTTGGCTGTATAATTGCATCTCTCGCATATGTTAGTATTTTGTGATAGGAGGAGAGGGTTGTCTGTGTACATGAGGCAGTTGTAACATTGCCTCAGGATACCCAGATTCACCAGCTGGACTGGTGAGTGCACCTGAAGTTGCTCTTTGGTCATGCCTGAATAGTAGGGTGAGCTGCTTAGTCACTTGGTTGGTGAGGGATGAATAAAGAGCCTTGCCCTGCTGGGCAATCAGTGTCAGGGTATATTAGTGCTTGCTGTTAGGTCTGAGCAAGTGCTCGGCTGTAAGATGCTTTTTGAGTGCTTAGGTTGAGAGTTAGACTAGTTTCAAGGGAAGACCAGAAGAGGAGAGTTAGTGGAGCTGGGAATAATTTAACCGTAGCTGACAGGCACTGCCCGGTGCTCAAAACCGTGCAAATGCGTTTTTTTATAGTAGGGAAATGAAAGAGAGAGAAATTAGCCCAAAATGGCCAATAAACTACTAACTACTGGGCTGGAACCACTCCTCCAGGGACAGATAGGTTGCTCCAAGCTCCCCTCTCTCACAGGTGAACAGAGAAGCTTACTTCTATCCAAGTAAGGTATGGGCAACTCAGAAACTAGTATCACAGCCCTGAATTCAGCACTAGCCTGAAAACTGGACTATACTAGCTTAGAAAGTCGGGAAACAAGGATGTTTTTTGGTTTTTAACAAAGCAAGAGTGTAAGTGTAAATAACAGCAACCCGTCTATATTCTATCCAGGTGCTCTTCCATGTGTGAAATTGGCTTGGCTTGGAAAAATGACATTTTTCCATTACTACCACACTCGTACTTCAGTTTTTGCAGCATACAGGTTAAATGTATGCATTGTTTTTTAAGTCTAAGTAGGTGATGTCATTCACTGCCTGTTTTCAAGCTGTGTTTGTATGTAATGTATGCGCACACACACACACACACACACACACACACACACACACACACACACACACACACACACACACACACACACACACACACACACACTCTCACTCTCATACAATCAAATGCTTTTTCACAGCTATTTCATGTATGTATACAACTTGTATAACTAACAGTAAATGGCAGATATGTAGCAGTTTGGGAGATCTTTTAAGGTTGATAAACAGTACAGAAATTCACCCAGGACAGGTAAACTGTTATTTGAGGTCATGGAACAGTGTGTTGTGGAGGGGGGGTGGGAGAAGGTTTTGTGTTCTAAATGGGACCCCTGGATCAAGTGTATGCGTCTGTGTGTATATTTGACTGAAACTCATTTGACGGAGACCATCAGACTGACGTTTCAAAATACTGAAAAATCACTTGACTGAAACCCATAATACTGAAATATTACAATGCTAAGTTTCAACATACTGAACTGTAAAGTGGACGATATAAAAACCAGAACAGGTGGGGGGGGGGCTACGCCTCCCACCCCACTCCCCAATGTGGTGGGCTGTGCCCTGCCACCCCCCCTAACTATATATGTACGCACTCCAGGATCACACTACAGTGGGGAAAGGGCTTTTCTGGTTTTATATTATACACTTTACAGGTCCGTATGTTGAAATTTAGCATTGTAAGATTTCAGTATTATGGGTTTCAGTTAAATGATTTTTCAGTATTTTGAAATTTTGGTGTAATGGTCTCAGTCAAATGAAATTTCTATCATCTGATAGGGCTATATATATATATATATATATATATATATATATATATATATATATATATATATATATATATACACACATACACACACACACACACACACACACACACATACACACATACACACATACACACATACACACACACACACACACACACACACACACTAACATGCATATACATTTATATGTATGTATAAAATATGATTTGCAGTTGGGCATAGTTTGTTAGATGTAAATGATTAGCCTTTTTTATTTTTAATCATTGCTATGTTTTGATCAGGTGTGTAGTGGCTATGATTAGTTCACAAGATCAGATGTTCTTCGTGTTTCACTGTTGCAGTCATCACACTTGGGTTATCCTGCCAGGGGTAGCCCTCAGTCGGCCTGAGTACTAGAGGCTTAGTATTTCTGCATTGGTTGCTGTCGCTTCATGACTGACGTCAGGTCGTCAGGGGTATAAAAACAGACAGCCGACGCCATTACATCAGTCTTTCTTGCCAAGGAGACCAAAGCCGAAGCACTTTGCATGAGTGCCGGTCTGCCGTTACCTGAGTTTTCGTTCCGAAATTGAATCATCTTGAAGTTTTCTAAAGCTAAGTACCTCATTGGGGATCCTTTTTTCTTGCTCTAACCGATGTCAGAAAAAGTTAACAATTGTCTCGCCCGTGGAAAGCAAATACCACACCAAGTTTTCCGTTCTTACTGCGTCACCTGTTTAGGCCCAGACCATGACGTACCTCGCTGTCGGTTTTGTGCTTTGTTCAACGCCCAAACTATTCCTTGTCGGGCCCTTATTGTAGCTAAATAATTTTGATGTCCTTCAAGGATGCATCTGCAGTCCTTACAAATGGGTTGTCCTGTAGTCAGGCAGCCCTTCGGTCGGCCGGATTCCAAAGTCTGGGTCTGGCCTCGGCTGATGTCGCACTTCACCCGACGTCATAGCTGCAGTTCTTCGGGTATAAAGGGATCAGCCGACGCCATCTTCCTCAGTATTTCTTGCCGCGTGGCGCCCGAAGCAGAAGCTGTTCGCAAGTGCCGGTCGGTCAGAACCAGAGATTACTACTACCGAAGACTTCTAAAAAGCTAAGTACCCCGTTGGGGACTCTTTCTTGCCTCAGCCGATGTCAGAAAAAGTGAATAACTGTTTAACTTGTGGGAAACAAATACCTCATAAAGATTTCCACTCTTACTGTTTGCCTTGTTTAGGCCCAGACCACGACGTAGCAGCTTGTCTAGCCTGTGCTTCTTTCAACCGACGGACGCTTAGACGTCGGTCTGAATTTGCTGAGGAGTTTTTCGGCTCCGCGTTTGCTTATATTATGCCGTTGGATCCTCCGACTACGCAAATTTCTAAAAAACGCAAGTAAAAGGACCGACACTCACGGTCCGCGGTTTCGGCCGAAACCGCTGTTAAGCCAACCGCGAGTGTCTCGGTTTCGGCTGAAACAGAGTCCACGGTTCTTCCTTCGGCCGAAAACTTACCTTCTACCGAGGCCTCATCCAGCATGGTTGAATCTGCTACTGAAATCCCACCCGCTCTTGCAGGTTCTCAGGATTTATCTGATACTATCCCTTTGGATATTTCTACCCCTGCACGTGGAGCTGCTAGGCCACCTTCATCCATGTCGATTAAGGCCTTTGCCAGGGCTAAAGCAGCAAAATCTGCCAAAACTGTGCCTGCTAAGACCCCCTCTCACAGGCCTAGCTCTAGTTCACAAATGCTTAGTCTAGCAGAGGATCTCATTTCTTTGATCCGGGGATCCCAACCACACCCAGACAGGGCCTCTCACCCACCTCCAGAGAAGAGGCCTAGGGTAGAGCCCCCTGAGCCAGTTTCTTCAGATGATTCCTCTGATGAATCAGATAATTCTAACCCTCCAGAGGGCCCTTTTTCTCCTTATGAAGACTCTGATGCTGAAGAGTCCATTCCTTCTGCCTCTCCGCCTGAGGAATTTTCCTTTGGGGAAACCTTGCATGCTATGAGGGAACAATTTCAATGGCAGGGCCAGGATTATTCAGACTCTAGGAAAAGGCTTAGAACCTTTTTGCATTTGCCACAGCATAGGCCTTTAGCCATTCCTCCAGTACTTACTGTTGTGGATGATGCATTTAATGATGTTTGTACTGCTCCTGATTCTCTTCCTCCAGCCCCTGCTAAGCCCGATAGGTACTACAGGGTTCCGGACACACATTATCATTTGTATAAGGCCCCTTTTGCAGATCCCGAAACTATCTCCCAGGGACCCAAGGCCGTAGCAGCTACCTCTGCCAAAAACCCCTTCCCCTCTGAAAGGGAATCTAGGGCCTTAGAGAGATGGGGTAAAAAAGTTTATACTTCTGCTACTCTTTCAGCTAGGGCCTTGAACTGTCAGTTCCACATGATTCAGTATCAGGAATTTATGTCAGACCAGTTAACTAAAAAACTGTCCTCGGATGAACCATTAGACAAAAAGTCTGTTCAGGAAATGGTACATAACATTCAGCAGGTCAGTAATCATTCTTTAAAATGCGGCTATGATGCACTGGAGGCTTCCTTTAGATCAGCCATGACTGGTACAGTGATCAGAAGACATGCATGGTTAAAAGAGCAGTCCTTACCAGACCATGTTAAATCAAAGCTCCTAGATGCTCCCATGGATAAGCTCAATCTGTTTGGCTCCCCTGCACAGCAGGTGCTGAAGAAGGTGGAAGAGAAAGCAAAATCTGTCCAGACAGTCAAGGATTTCTTGCAGGTCCAGCCTCCAAGGTTTAGCAGGAACTGGCCTTCCAAGAATTGGTCCTTTCCAGACACCTCCAGAGCTCAGAGAGGCAGGAATAGGCTCAAGAGGCAGGGGTCAATCCAGAGGTGCCTACAGGGGACGTCAGTGGCAGGCTAGCAACCAGCGAGGTACAGCCACAGATCCAGCCACCACCACTTCCACAGGACAATCACAGTGACTTGGCTCTGGCACCGCCTACCAGGGAACAACTAGAAGCACCCTTAGGCCGGAAGCTAGCCTTATTTTCAGTAAACTGGCATTACATCACAGGAGACAAATGGATTTTACAGACAATAGACCAAGGTTACAGGTTTCACTTCCATACTCTACCAAGGAAGAGAGGAATGCCAAACCTACCTCCAAATCAGAAGACAGAAGCTCTAAAACAAATAGCTCACTTACTAAGGATGAGAGCTGTAGAAAAGGTACCATCTATGGAACAAGGACAAGGATTTTACTCCAGACTCTTCCTGGTACCAAGAAAAGAAAACCAATGGAGACCTATTCTCGACCTGTCTGCTTTAAACACATACCTCATTGTTCCAAAATTCAAAATGCTGACCCTACAGCAACTTCTTCCCATGCTGGGCAAGGAGTCTTGGCTGGTAACTCTAGATCTCAAGGAGGCATACCTGCACGCCCCCATACGACCAAATTGCAGAAGATACCTCAGATTTCTTGCAGGATCAGAGCATTATCAATTCTCAGCATTGCCCTTTGGCTTATCTACTGCACCCAGAGTATTCACGAAATGCCTGGCATCAGTAATTGCTCATTGCAGGCTTCAGGGAATTCAAATCCACCCTTACCTGGACAACTGCCTGTTGCAAGCGGACAACAAAAACAAATTAACAAAAGACTTGAAGAGGGTCATTCATCTACTGCAAGCCCTGGGATACACAGTCAGTATAAAAAAGTCAAGGCTGATACCATCCCAAAGGATAACCTTCTTGGGTGCAGAGCTGGACACATCAAAACAAATGGCATTCCTAACAGTAGAAAAACAGGAGCAACTCCCTCTCTACTTCATGGCATTAACAAAGCAGAACCAGCTAACAGCAAGAAAAGTCCTGCAAGCCCTGGGTTACATGGCATCCTGCATAATGTTGATTCCACATGCCAGACTACATATGAGAAAGTTACAGTGGTACCTAAGGAATTTATGGTCTCAGCACAAGCACAGCCTAGAAACCCAAATTCCAATAATTACATGCCTGAAGCAAGAATTCGAATGGTGGTCTCAGGGCCTGTCAATCAAACAAAGGACTGCCCTTCCACAGCACTCAACCAAGCCAGACCATCACAACGGACGCCTCAGACCTCGGTTGGGGGGCACACATGCTGGACAAGTGCATACAAGGCTTATGGACTCAAGACCAGCTGCACCTACACATAAATCAAAAGGAAATGCTGGCAGTAAAACTGGCAATTCAGACATTCAGACCATTTCTTCGACAGGGTTAACTGTTGATAAGGACGGACAACACCACAGTTATGTGGTACATCAACAAACAGGGAGGCACACATTCATACCCTCTATGCCGGATGGCAATGGACCTCTGGAATGTGGCCCTGAGCTTCAACATTCAGTTACAAGCAATTTTTGTGCCAGGAAAAGAAAATATACTAGCAGACATCCTAAGCAGAACTACCACGGATGCCCACGAATGGATGCTGCATCCAGACATCTTCAAAACCATTACAGGGAAATGGGGACTACCAGAAATAGACTTATTTGCATCCCCACACAATCACCAACTGAAAACATTCTGCATGAGGACGTACCACCCACTTGCTTGGAAAGTGGACTCCCTATCTTTCAGTTGGAAAAACCTGACAGCATATGCATTCCCACCTCTTCCTTTGATGCACAAGGTGCTATTGAAGATCAAAGAAGACCGTCCAAGGATCATCCTGATAGCTCCAGACTGGCCAAGGCAACATTGGTACCCATTACTGAGGGTTATGTCTCGGGAACAAATATGGTCTCTGCCCCTAGTTCCCTTACTGTTAACACAGAACAACTTCAAAACCCTGCATCCAAACCTGAAAACACTGCAGCTGGCTGCCTGGAACATTGCATAAGACCAAATAACCCAGCTTTATCTCAGAGGGTTAAAGACATTATCTTGGAGGCTCGCAGGCCCTCAACAAGAAAAAATTATTCAGCAAAATGGAAAAGATATCTCATTTGGAGTACTGCAAAAGGAGAAAATGTGTCACTGGTAAACATAGCTAACATCCTGGAATACTTGGCAGAGCTATTCCACAATGGCCTGTCCTATTCTTCCATTAAGATTCATGCGTCAGCTATTTCAGCAGAATACAACTTGGACCCTCCAGTCTTCTCACATCCTCTGCTCAGACAGTTTCTGAGAGGAATTAAAAATGTAAAACCACCTAGGAAGCCACCATTGCCAGCATGGGACTTGAACTTTGTGCTAGAAAAGTTGACTCTCCCTCCTTTCGAGCCAGCAGCAACAGCAGAATTACAGTACTTATCATGGAAAACTGCTTTCCTGCTTGCAATCACTTCAGCAAGAAGGGTTTCTGAACTACAGGCATTAATGGCAGTGCAGCCCTTCCTGATCTTCCATCAAGATAGAGTGTCCATGAGAACTAATCCTACTTTTATGCCAAAGGTGGTCTCCAGAGTATCTTTAAACCAGGCTATCCACCTGCCTACATTCTTCCCCAACCCACAGAACAGGGGAGAAAGACTGTTGCGCATACCTTGGATGTACATAGACAATTACGTTACTACCTGGACAGGACCAAGAACA
The DNA here is from genome assembly GCF_019279795.1 of Protopterus annectens. Classification (NCBI taxonomy): domain Eukaryota; kingdom Metazoa; phylum Chordata; order Ceratodontiformes; family Protopteridae; genus Protopterus; species Protopterus annectens. The sequence goes on from NC_056748.1 coordinate 904,771,208, forward strand.
ATAGAAAAACTGACCAGCTACTGGTAGCATATGCAACAGGAATGGAAGGAAAAGCAGTTTCAAAACAGACAATCTCTAAGTGGATAGGAAATTGCATTAGATTTTGTTACTCCTACCATGGGAAGAAAACTCCAGAAAACATCAGACCTCACTCTACAAGTGCTACAGCCACTACCACAGCTTTTTTTACGAGGAGTGGCTACCAAAGACATTTTAGAGGGTGCTACTTGGAGCTCCGTGCATACATTTGCCAAGCATTATAATTTACCCGTATACTCCAGATCCCGAGCAGGTTTTGCCACTGCTGTTTTGCAAGGGATCTTAACTACACCATAATCTTATTACTCCTCCTCCCCCAGTTTGGCTATGGTATTCTACCCATTTGTAAGGACTGCAGATGCATCCTTGAAGGACATAGTACAGTTTTGTACCTACCATAAATGTAGATGTATAACACAAAAGCAATTGAACAGTTTACCTGTTTCATTTTGGCGCCCTTTTTACTTTTCATTGTATAAATTGAGGTTTTTAAATGTTAAATGTACTGTCTGATGAAGCGTAGTGGTTGCTACGCAAAAGCGCTCACAGTTAATAAAGGTTAATAAAGGTTCTTTGCTGAATTTATCCTGGACTATGATGATATTTCTATTGGGAAATTGAAGCTGTTGCTTTGACTTTTTTTTTTTTTTTTTCGTGAACTTTGTTTTTCGTGAACATTGGGTTATTTACAGAACTTCTAAGCTGCCTTCTACAGTTCCGTGGTGAGAGAGCCTGGTTGTTATCATCATTTTACCTGCTTTGCTACTACAGGCACTCTCTCTAGCTACCGGTGAAAAGTTTTTTGTTATACTCTCTTTTTGACATTATTTTCACCGCTTGCACACGATGGACACTGTTAATATTGAATTGGATTACACTCCAGGGACGAGGGATGCCTCAGTAATTTTGGAGGACTTGCTACATTTACAGGCTAACCCTTTATTGGCTCTGGACCTATCCCAAGCAGAAAATGCTGCTCCCGTGTATGAAGAAGGTTTTAATATGTCTGACCTTAACACTGCATCCAAGGAACTCGAGGACGATATGTATAGACTGCAGAGATACGCCTGGCAAAGGCAACATCTGGAAGCGTGCCTACACTATTCCATTGTACCCAGAGGGATGCGAGTACTTTGCATGCCATCATACGGGGAGGCGCACCCGGTACTCCTTAAAAAATGGCAGGACTTAAATATCAACCTCGGATACAGGTATATTAAGCTTTTGCTTGATTATTTTACCCCTATAGAGACTGAATTACGAGATAAAATTGATGCAACCTTCAAAGATTTAAGCCACCGCTTTAAAGTGGAGTATTGTGTTAGGAGAATGCGCAATATTTGTTTGCAAGTAAATGCCTTCAGCGAAAGACTTAAGGCAACTAAATTGCGCAAGCTACAATGGGACTTCCAAGATTTCAAATCACGGCAGATATTTGTATGGCCGAGAGGCAATAATGTTGCACAGAATGGAAGCAATTTAAATGAGAATACGAACCACACACAATTTTCTATTCGTGTAGATGGTTCTACCAGTAACGTTAGTAATGTAAATGCTTTTCCTATCAATGTTTCGCTGCTTGCCACACCTTTAGAGGGGATAAACACTAACATTACTGTTCCTGCTGTGACTGACACACCCCCTCCTAACCAATTAGCTTTGCAACAGCCACCTAGCAATCCAGGAGCTAGACCCAAAGACTCTAACTCTGTTGTTCCTTCAGGTCCTTCCACGTCTACTTTTTTACTGTACCCTGTGAAACAACAATTTTATCACAGGGGACGTTCTATGAGCCGAGGCCCAAGGAAAAGGAAACTTTCAAAAGAAAATCATCAGCCAACAAGAAGAACAAAAATGTGACTACATTATTGTATAACTATTCTGATTTTATTTTTTCTGATGCTGACATTTCCCTACTAAATCGAGGACTGAACTTCATTCCAGCTTGTGCTGACACTTTAAGTGAAGTTTTAATTGATCTTAGATTATTTTGTAGATTAGTAGCTTTAAAAGTTTTTTTCAGAGAGAGAGTTGACTCCACTAGTAATGCTGTTTTTACTGCTTTTAAACGGAAAAGCACTTTTATGCCCCCATTTCCCCACAACATAGAATGTTTTTTAAATCTATGTGAACACTATTTTTATGAATTGTTTTCTAGTAAGGTAAAACCTGGTTTTTACAATCTAACTTTAGAAGAATTTAACTCTTTAAGACATTTGAAGCAATGCAATGAAATTTCTGTTAAACCAGCTGACAAAGGGGGTGGGGTAGTCATCTTAAACACGTCTGATTATAATTTAAACATGCATTCTATGCTTAATGATGATATGACATATGCCAGATTGAAGCTACATGAAGTAAATAGAATAATTAAGAATGTACATGATATAATATATGATTTATTCATCTGTAGACAAATCAGTGAAGAAATGTACAGCTATTTACTGATAGACAGCCCCACCTTACCCACTATAAAGGGATTACCAAAAATCCACAAAAATCAAAGTCCCATTCCACTTAGACCCATTGTGTCAGGTGACAACTGGGTTACTGCTAACATTTCATGTTTTATAGAATTTTTACTTAGACCAGTAGTAGATTCTTTTACTACTATTTTAAAAGATACCTACCAATTACTTGATTATCTATCAGGGATACAGTTGGCCCCCCATGAGCATGAGTACCTTCTTATAACTCTAGATGTGAAAAATCTTTTCACATCAATTCCTAATGACTTGGGCATTGAAGCTGTGAGAGAAATATTAGTGGCAGAAACATCTTTTTCGAACGATAGACAGCTACTTGTAGGCCAATTATTGGATGCAGTTTTAAATAACAATGTATTCATGTTTCTGAATGATTATTATTTACAGAAATGGGGGGTGGCAATGGGCACCCCTTGTGCTAACACCTATTCCAACTTGGTTGTTTTAGCATGGGAGCGCAGATGCCTGTTTACCCACCCCTTGTTTGCTAAGATAAAAGTCTATAAACGTTTTGTGGACGATATTCTCATTGTTTGGGAAGGTACTGAGAATGATTTTAAAAATTTCCTAATTTATCTTGAAACTAAATCTACCTTCCTGCATTTTACCATGGAATGTTCACCTGATACCATAAACTTTTTAGATGTGACTTTAAACATTACAGAACATGGTACCATCAACTCTACGCTGTATAGGAAACCAACTTGGAGGAATACCCTCTTGACTTTTGATAGCATGCATCCCAGGTACATTTTCCCTGGCATCATTAAAAGTCAATTCATTAGATTAACAAGACTCTGTAAAGATACATCCACATTACACCTAGAAGCAGATCGCTTAGAGACACTCTTCAGAGAAAGAGGGTATGATCCAAGCTTAGGTACAACTATTAAAAACAGCATTATTAAAAATACATTGGCAGAAAATCATTATATCCATACTAAGAAAAGAACAGATTTTAACAGACAAACTAAATTCGTAGCTGTAACCTTAAACTACACTAGTGTCATTAATGATATTAAGAAGATTTTTTACAATAATTGGAAGGTCCTTGTTACAGATCCATTCGTCAAGCAAATAGTAGGGGCAAAACCACATTTTATGTTCAGAAATAGTTTGAATTTAAAACGGCTATTATGCAATGATAAATGTACAATTCAACCTTTATCCTCATTTTCTAGTCATAAGAAGGGCACTTTTCCCTGCCACAATTGTAATAGATGTGGCTCTATTTCTAAAATGTTAGAATTTCAACACCCTACACTGAATTATATTTTTCAGCCAAGGTTTTTTGCCAATTGTTGTACCAAGAATCTTATCTATCTTGCAACTTGTAAGAAATGTCAGGCCTTTTACGTTGGCCTTACTAAAAGATGTCTAAAAGATAGGATATATGGCCATTTATATGATATTCAGAAGAAGATGAATTAAATGCCTTGGCGAAACATGTATTGGAGTATCCTTCCCATGATTTTGATTTTAGGGTACTAGAAATAGTCACACACAACAAAAGAGGTGGAGATAATATATTGCTCTTGAACAATAAGGAATTAAAATGGATTTTGAGATTGGCTGCACATATACCCCCTGGCATTAACAACCATGTTTCCATTAAATCTGTTTTGGAAGCCAGATAGGCTCTTAGTACTTGATTTTATCATTTTATCTAGCTTTCTCTGATTGTTATCTAGATATTATTATTTTTTTCTTCAAATGCAAATAAACACAGTTGAATAACGGTCCTTATATACGCATCTCATCTGCATCCACATTTTTGATATATATTATATCATATTATATTTATTAACATCTAATATTTAATGTGTGTTTTTATCTATATATTAACATAATATATTAAAAGTATCTATTAACTTATTTATCTATTTATTGATTCATTCATTTATATATTGATTCATTAAAACTATTCATTTATTTATCCATATATTTATTATGTACATAACATACTCAAATATATTAATTATTAATTATTTACTATAATTATTTGATATACCCTATGCATTTCCATGAGTTTATAAAGGGAGAATGATCATCAACATGTGTTTATAGTTCACATGAATCATTCTAATAATTTTAACATAATTCTAAATTGTTTATTTCATTTTATTATCATCATTATTCTCATGACTCTTTAAGAACAGAATCCATCTAACACTGTTAAATAAGAGCATGTAATATAAGATTTTAATGAAATATATTATCCTCATTGGATTCTATGATTTTTGTTTAAATGATTATATTTTTGCAGTTGTCTGGCAAGTATACGTACTACACTGCCATATAATAAGTGCACAGATTAAATTATATAAGGTTTTTATCTGTATTTATTTGTGTTTTTATTTTGCGCACTTAATCCGTGCTTTTCCGTTTTATTAACTTGTTCGTTTTATTCATTTGTTCTCTCATTATTTATTTATTTCAGTATTATAGTTTCATTTCTGCTTGATAGTAGAATAATTAGATATGAATAACATTGTCTACCTTTAAGGTTCTGAAATCCCTTTTTTGAAATGTCTGCATTAAGTTATAATACCTAATTAACTAAGCAATTAAGCAATTGAACAGTTTATCTGTTTCATTTTGGCGCCCTTTTTACTTTTCATTGTATAAATTGAGGTTTTTAAATGTTAAATGTACTGTCTGATGAAGCGTAGTGGTTGCTACGCGAAAGCGCTCACAGTTAATAAAGGTTAATAAAGGTTCTTTGCTGAATTTATCCTGGACTATGATGATATTTCTATTGGGAAATTGAAGCTGTTGCTTTGACTTTTTTTTTTTTTTTTTTTTTTTTCGTGAACTTTGTTTTTCGTGAACATTGGGTTATTTACAGAACTTCTAAGCTGCCTTCTACAGTTCCGTGGTGAGAGAGCCTGGTTGTTATCATCATAAATGTAGATGTCCGATAGGCATGCATCTGCAGTCAGGATTACCCTCCCTCCTTCCCCTCTGAGGTACTCCTAGGGTATTTACCCATCTTCTAGCTAGCTGGGGGAATCTATTATGGTGTATTTGTTTGTATATATGTATATACATGTTTATTTTTATTTTTGCTCTCTCTTATTTGGAAACTTTTGCAATTATCCAAATTTAGCCTTCCTAGAGGGCACCTGGCATCTGGGGCAAGAAACACTGAGGAAGATGGCGTCGGCGGATCCCTTTATACCCGAAGAACTGCAGCTATGACGTCGGGTGAAGTGCGACATCAGCCGAGGCCAGACCCAGACTTTGGAATCCGGCCGACCGAAGGGCTGCCTGACGACAGGACAACCCATTTGTAAGGACTGCAGATGCATGCCTATCGGACATCTACATTTATGGTAGGTACAAAACTGTACTTTCTCTATCTCCGTATTCCAAAATGGCTTTGGTAAACCATCTGCCTACCGATCTTCCTAAAAAAATGTAAGGATAAAGACAGAGACAGACTGCACAGGTCCAAAAACTGCCAACGACGCCTCCATTAAGCTAGTGTGAGGCACTTTCGCAGCCCCTGATGCCCGCTTCAGTGGATTTGCAGGCCACTACCGAGACCCGTTCGGAGTCAGGTATGCCGTGAGACTCTTCTTTGACTACGGAACCTGCTGATGTCTCTACCTTGGATGGGTCCAAAGCCGCTGTGCAGGCACCGGCTTCTGAGGAAGTTCCTCGCACTACCAATATTCGACACAAACCGACTACTACTTTCACGTCTTCAGTTCTTTCTAAAACTACCGAGTTTCTAAGGCCAAGAATACGAGCTATGCCAAAAAAAAAATGACCCAAACTCAAGAGCCTGCTTCCTTGCCACAATTTCAGATGCTTTAACATGACAGAAGACCTGATCATGCTGATTAGGGGAAGCCAGCCTTCCCCTGCTAAAAGAAAAAGAGACTTCTCCCAAGCAGCTTTCTGACCAAGAGTTCGACTACTCTGAGGTTTCTGAATATGAAGACATGCCCTTATCTGCCTATGAAGATTCAGATGCAAAGGAATCCATTCCATCTGCTTCCCCTCCAGAGGATTTTTTTTTTTTTGATGAAACCCTACATACTTTGAGAGAGCATTTCCATTGGGAATGCCAGGATTATCCTCAGTCCAAAAAGAGACTCAGGGAATTTTTAGATTTACCTCAGCGCAGACCCTTAGCTATCCCTCCTGTTCTGGATGTTATGGATGATGTCTTTATGGAATCCAGTCTAACTCCTCTTACTTTACCCCCTGCTCCAAGCAAACCTGACAAGACACTACAGAGTCCCTGACTCTCTCAAATTTCTTTTTAAAAATCCTACTGCTGACCCAGAGGTCATCTCCCAAGGACCTAAAGGAATAAAAGCAACTACAGCTAAGAATCCCACCCCCTTGGGCAGGGATTTAGAGCTTTAGACAGATGGGGTAAAAAAGTATACACCTCCGCAACTCTCGCCATTAGAGCAATGAATTGTCAGTTCCACATGCTGAAATACCAGCAACATACTATGGAACTTAAGGAAAAATTATTACCTTTCCTGACTGTGCAGAAAATAAAGAATTACAGGAGCTTATGCATTCTGCAAGCCAGGTCAGCAGGCATACCCTGCACTGTGGCTTTGTTGCCCTAGAAGCATCTTGCATGGCAGTAGTCACAGGTTTTGTACTTAGAAGACATGCCTGGCTTAAGGAGCAGACCTTGCCAGACCATGTCAAATCAAAATTATTGGACGCCGCTCTGAACAAGGACAATCTGTTTGGCACCAAAGCAGAAGAGCTTTTAAAAAAGATGAAAGAAAAGGCTAAGTCTATGCAGACAGTCAAATGTTTTTTGCAAGTGCAGCCTTTAAGATTCAGTAGGCATTGCCCCTTAAAACATTGGTCCTTTCCAGCCCCCTCAAGGCCATCTCAAACTAGACCCAGGGGAAACGGACCCCCCCAGATTACAGTCTCATGGTATGCAGAGATCTATGCAATTGGGGTATCTCCACTTCTAAAGCAGGGAGTGATAAGCCTCCCCCTTACGGAAAGAATTCACAATGACTTCTCAACTCCACTCCTCACTTCTGCCCAATTGCTCATGCTCCTAGGAGGAAAACTTGCCCACCATGCAAAAAATTGGACCTCCATCATCGATCAATAGGTCCTCAACATAGTGTCCCAGAGGTACGAATGTTATTTCCACATGCTGCCAACCCCAAAAGGGTTCCCAGACCTCCCTCCAAACCAGTGGGCAGAGGCACAAAACCAAGTTCAGTCCCTGCTCTCCATAAGGGCAATTCAGCCTGTTCCTGCAGAACAGATAGGCCAAGGTTTTTATTCCAGACTTTTCCTTGTACCCAGAAATGAGGGCACCTGGCGGCCAATCTTAGATCTAGCCATTCTAAACACCTTTCTGGTGGTACCAAAATTCAAAATGCTCACCCTACAGCAGATTATCCCTATCCTGTCCAGAAATGCCTGGTTAGCCACCCTAGACCTAAAGGAGGCCAATCTGCACATCCCAGTCAGGGACACCTGCAGAAAACATGTACGTTTCAAGGCAGGATCTACGCATTATCAGTTCCCTGCACTTTCCTTTGGCTTATCCCCTGCTCCCAGAGTTTTCACAAAATGCCTGGCTCCAGCCATTGCTTACTGCAGACAGAGAAATATTCAAATTTACCCTTACTTAGACAATTGCCTGATTCAGACAGGGAAAAGCTGTTGCAGCATCTGACATTTGTAAAGGGCCTTCTAACCTCCCCTGGGGTACACTATCAATGAAAAGAAATCCAAACTAGTCCCTAGTCAAAAAATTGTATTCCTGGGAGCAAGCTTGGACACAGCATCCCTGATGGCATTCCTTACTCCAGAAAAACAAGCCTGTCTGACAGGTTGCTTCGCTCAAATGGCCACCAGAACCCTGCTCTCTGCAAGGAAAATCCTGCAGGCTCTAGGGTTCATGGCCTCCTGCATTCTACTAATTCCATATGCCAGACTGCATATAAGGAAGCTTCAATGGTACTTAAAAAGTCTTTGGTGCCAATGTTCTCAGGGCCTGGAAACTGTCATACCTATAATACCTTGTCTAAGGAAAGAGTTTCTTTGGTGGGCAGCAGCATGCAACCACAACAAGGGACTTCCCTTTACACAACCCCATGCCGCCCATACCCTAACCACAGATTCATCAGACTATGCCTGGGGTGCACATATGGACGGCAGGTGCATTCAGGGCCATTGGAGCCTAAACCAACTTCGTCTGCACATCAACCAAAAAAGATGCTAGTTGTTCAGCACACTCTGACAGCTTTCAGATCCGTACTCTCACCGGGGCCCCTACTAATCAAAACCGACAACACCACAGTGATGTGGTACATCAACAAGCAGGGGGGAACCCACTCTTATCCACTGTGCAGGCTTGCCATGACCCTGTGGAACACTGCCTCAGCCATGCATATTCACCTGCAAGCTGAATTCCTGCCAGGCAAACAAAACTGTCTGGCAGACAACTTAAGCAAAAATCTCCTAGACCCACACTAGTGGCAATTAAACCACACCACCTTCAGCCTTGTGACCCAGAAATGGGGTACCCCGAAGGTGGACCTATTTGCCTCCCCCTACAACCACCAGCTCAACAAATTCTGCACCAGGGTACCTCACAGCAAGGCCTGGAAAGTGGATGCCCTATCCTTCCAGTGGGCAAACCTCTCTATCTGTGCATTTCCCCCTCTGCCTCTTCTTGCAAGAGTATTATTCAAGGCAGGAAAGACCAAGGGCAGTCCTGATTGCCCCAGACTGGCCACGCCAACACTGGTACCTACTACTGCGCAGTCTGTCACCAGTGCCCCTGTGGCACCTATCCCAGATCCCATCCCTCCTGACTCAGCAGGAGGGACAGATCTTGCATCCGCAATTGTAGACCCTGAACCTTGCAATCTGACTTATTCCTTGAATTCTCCTTCAGTGGCCAGCCTAAGCAAGCAGATACTGGATGTCCTACATGAAGCCAGACAACCCAGTACAAGGAAATCCTATGCTGATAAATGGAAAATGTATTGTTCCTGGATTCTCACAGTAAAGGAGTGGATACAGCAAAGCCCTCCTTACCTCTCATCCTGGATTACCGAGCAGACCTACTCCACAGAGGTCTGTCCTTCTCTTCCATTAAGACCCATTCCTCTGCAATCTCTGCTCATTACAGCACTGAGCCACCTCTCTTCTCTTATCCTTTCATGAGGCAGTTCCTGAGAAGGGCTAACGACTTAAGGCCACCAAGAAGAGCCCCAACCCCTGCTTGGGACCTTAATTTTGTGTTGGAAAAGCTCACACTACCCCCCTTTGAGCCTGCAGCGTCAGCAGAGTTAAAATTCCTCTGTTGGAAAACAGCCTTGCTTCTGGCCATCCCTTCAACTAGAAGAGTGTCTGAGCTGCAAGCACTTATGGCTGTGGAACCCTTCATTATTTTTCATACTGACAGGGTCTCCCTCAGGACTAACCCAACTTTTATGCCTGAAGTGGTGTCCAGTGTGGCTCTCAACCAGTCTATCCATTTGCCCACTTTTTTCCCTAATCTTCAAAATAAGGGGGAAAGGATCCTGCACTCTTTAGATGTGCACAGACAGCTCAGATTCTACCTTGATAGGACTAAGCCCTTTAGGAAATCTGACCAGTTACTAGTCAGCTTTGCAGCAGGGGCAGAGGGCAATCCCATATCAAAACAAACCTTCTCCAAATGGATAGCACACTGTATCCATTTCTGTTACAAACACCATGAGGAAACCACCCCCTCATGGGGTCAGAACGCATTCCACTAGGGCAATTTCAACCTCTACAGCCTTTCTCAGAGGAGTCCCTACCAGGGACATTCTGGAAGCTGCTACTTGGAGTTCTGTTCATACCTTCACCAAGCATTACCACCTGCCTATCATTTCCAAATCCAGGACGGGCTTTGCAACAGCAGTCCTGCAGGACATACTAGCCAGCCCCAACTCTTCTTGACTGCCTCCACCCATTCTTCAGCTTTGGGAATCAACCGAAGTGTGATGAATGCAACAGTGATACACGAAGAACATAGTACAGTTGTGTACACTTACCATAAGTGTAGATGTTAGTGTGTATTTACTGTTGCAGTCCTGGTTTCCCACCCTCCAGCCCCCTTGTCTCTCTCTCTCTCTCTCTTTTCCTCACTCCTTACAGGGCTATTGATTTTTACTTTTTACTGGTGGTGTTTTTGGGTTTATATTGTAAAGTCGAACGCTTACCTTATCGAATACCTAAACGTCGACCTATCGTCATTGAACTGCGAAAACATTGAACGTCCAGAATTGCAAAAGCGGAAATGTCGAATCGTCATAGTTGGCCTTCTGCGGTATAGCTCCATAAGGTAAGTGTGCGATAGTTAAGGACCTTAGGGTTAGGGTGCAAGTTAAGGTAAGTGCACAGATGGTAATGTATGTTAGATTTAGTGAAGGGTTTTGTTAAGTATATGTGTGCGGATTATTTAGTTTGCTTGGGTTTAGCTTTTTAAGGTAAGTGTGTGATAGTTACGCACCTTAGGGTTAGGGTGCGGGTTAAGTGCATACATGGTAGTATATGTGATATTTAGTGTAGGATTAGAAGTAGGGTTTAGTTTAGGGTTAGAAGCAGGGTTTTGGTTAGTGTATGTATGTGGTTTATTTAGTTTGTGTAGGTAGTATGTAGCGGGCGGTGGGGTGGGACAAGTATGGCAGTCCGACTTTTTGAATTTCGCAGTTTAGGGCGTTAGGTGTTTGTGGTTTGATGACGACTGGTCAACATTTAGGTATTGGATAAGGTAAGCGTTCGACTTTATAATATAGACCCAGTGTTTTTCCACCATAACTTAGCTCCCTATTTGGGGGCTCCTGACATTTGGGGCAAAAAAAACTGATGTAATGGCGTTGGCTGCCTGTTTTTATACTTCTGATGACCTGACGTCAGTCCTGAAGCGACAGCAACCAACGCAGAAATACTAAGCCTCTGGTATTTGGGTTGACTGAGGGCTACCCCTGGCAAGATTACCCACGTGTGATGACTGCAACAGTGAATACACTCGAACATCTACATTTATGGTAAGTGTACACAACTGTACTTTTTTCTTACAGTGGTTTGTGAAGTGACAGGTTGTGTGTTTGATTCATTGACATAATACGGAATGTTGGCTGTTCATAGAAATATATTTTGGCCAATAGCGTTCAGTGAAAAAGAATATGATTTGAAGCAGTAATTGACTATGTATAGTGTTGTTGTATAACCCCACCGTGTCTACTGGAATGTATGTAATTTATGTGTACTTGGCTTTTGATTAGGAGGTATCACACCCAGCAAGATAAAAACACTCTCATTAAACCTAACAAAGAGCTCAGAGGAAAAATAGTCCGCCAAAGCCAAATTAGACGTAAATCTGACCTTGCCGTGGACAACCACTGTGTCTGCAGTCTCAAAGGGCATGCACAGTAATGTGCAGAGCCCATTGTTAATGCAGCTGCCTATGTTGAGCTAGATGATGAAGTGAACATACAGGTTGACAAATTCATCTCTGACTTTACCCATCTCACCCCCTCAACCTCTCTGTAGATCAATGTGTGAGATATCCCTTTAAGAAGTTTTCTAGTCAGCAGGCACGTGCATGTAAGTACTGAGCATTTGCAAGCAAGAGTGCCACTTTGAGTGAGTAGCTAGAGTGAGAGCATGCATGTTTGTAGTAGTCAGACAGCTAGTTAGTGCTTTAAAGTTTAATGTTCCTGCTATCCATCCTGATGTGTTTGTATATAATAAAGTACTTAAATGAACACCCAAGCCTCCTTGTCTTATTCAGATATACAAGGCGAGTGCCATGTTGTCAGAAGTGGGATCTAGAGTCAAAACCATGAGGCGTACAGTTAAAGTTGGAGTAATATAAAGGGGTGGATCATCCCTACTACTCAAACGACTCACAAACAGGTCAGAAACAAATTCCAGATACTAAAACTCACTTAAGTGATTTTTTTTTACTCAATGAATATAAATCAAAGCACTCAGAATGCTCAAAACAAATTTCTAATTAAAGGAAATGTCCGAAACGGCGACATATTGGTAAAAACATTCAAAATAATTATGAAAATGTTTGAAACAATATCCGAATCGCATAAAGTGCATAAAAAAGGAAAACAGCTGTATTATTTTGCTATGTACTACTTTTTCACATTAAAGTTATTCAAAGTATCCAAGTGTGCAAAGTATAGGCAAGTGTCTGCAGTATTACAGTACAGTTATTACGCAAAGTGCTGGCATTTCAAAGAATATTTCACAAAGCAGAGTATTTCAAAGAGTTTATTGTGTATTTGAATGTTATTACAAGTATCTGGTGTGTGTGCATGTTTCTAAATAATTAGAAGGGCCATATTTGCAGTTTGTTTAAACATAATTTGTTGGCGCAGACCATGTCTGCTTGTGTTTGATAATATTGCAGAAAATTGGAGAGTTTGAGCAAGAGTACAATATTTTCATACAGGCTTTTTCTGACAAAGACGCATATACAAAGGCATTTATTCTGCTTAATTTAGCTGAGTCAGAATCCATTGAAAGAACGCTTTTATTTTTGTATGCACCTGCTGTGTATGCAGGAGAGGGGGAAACTGCCATGTAGTGGTACCAACTGAAAAGCAGGAAGACCCTGAGTGCTTATAATGTAAATTTAGAGAATGTGTAACCTCCAAATGACTATTACAATATAGCATTGCTCTTTTATTTAGAAAGATCCGTTTAGCTGAAGTGTTTGTTTGGCCTGCTTATTCTGAATATTGCTGATCTCTGGCTGCTTTTTTCCCCCTATCTACCTGCCCAATTCTTGCTGTGTTCTTGGTGGCTTTTGAGTTGCCTGCCCCTACTGTAAATCTCATTTTGGACACTCTTCCCGGTCCCATCTCATCAGCTCATTCTGCTGAGTATGGAGAAGTCATTTGGAAAGGCCCACCCCCCTTAGTTTCTCAACATTGAATTATACGTTTCCTGCCTTCCCACTTAGCCTAAAAAATACATTTTATTCAGCTGCTTTTACTGTATTTGTGTTTCTTCCTACTTTGTTCCTTTATTTTGCTTTTGCTGCTTGTTCTTAAAAGTGTTCAGTTGCATTTATTCTGCTACATTTATTACTGCTTCCAAGTAACTCTGGAAAAACGAAGTCAGCTTAAACCCAGCAGCAAATTATGAGACTCCACAAGTTGTTTTTAGCGCTTTCATTCACTTTAATCTTCTGTGAACTTCCTCAGAAACAGGAAAGAAGGTTTGTGGTCTACATTCTTGTGGTAGGGAGAGGTGGCTTGCATCCTTCAAAGGTGGGAATTGCTCGTTGAAGGCATAGGTGTGTCTTTTATTCTAAAAGTGTCTTAGTTCTGGTTTAAGCAGTTGGGCTTCAGGCCAGTTATTTTACATTAAGAAGGTTTGTGGTCTACACTCTTGAGGAAGGAGTGGGTAGATTCTGCCCTTCTGAGCTGGGAGTTGCTGGTTAAAGGCTTATTGTGCCTACTTATTTGAACATTTTTTTTCTGAAATTGGTGCACTTCGTTTGCTAGCATAAATTAGATTCAGACCTGCTGAATCTCTGATCTGAAGAAGTTAACTTCATTTGATCAGCATCCTGTGGGTTTCGTATCTGATATGGATCCGAGCCGGCAGCATACCAAGCAAAAGATCCGAGCTCCAAGCTCCTCCCCTACCCATACTACACTGCAGCCTCCTTCCAATCCTCAGATCTCGTTTGCAGCGGCTTTGCCAGCACGGGACTTTTGAGCTCCAGGCAAGTTGTCAGCATTTTTTCGAAAACATTGGTCTGTGTATGCCCCTTTTGATAATTTTAGTAATAATTATTAGTTTATCCCTTTCTACGGTTACCGTTGACGATAATTATTAGGTATTTTTGTACTTCGAAAGTTGCTAACTTTCTGTTAGTGTAGGCCCCCCTTCCCGCCCGTAGAGTGTGCGTGTGTGTGTGTTCCCTAATATGTCGGAAAGTCAGAAAGTGACGTTCTCTAAGTGCACAGAGTGTGGCCACAAGCTGTCACCAGCCAATGGTCACACTGTGTGTGTAGTTTGCTTGCGGGTGGCCCATTTGTCATCTGGCTGCAAAATCTGTGCAGCCTTCATCCTCCGAGCCCTGCGGGATCGCAGGAACAAGTTAATTCTGGTGAGTCTCCTACCTGCAGAATCAACTTCTGCCTCTTCTGCTGCTTCCTCACCAGCCACGGATGTGGTTGTCCAGTCTTCAGGCCCCCTCCTCTCCTGTCCGGAACTCACCCTCCCACCTTACCACAGGGATAGAGAGAGGCCAAGAAAGAGAGAATAAAAGAAAAACACAGGGAGACAGAGAGACATAAAGAGAAAGAGAGAAGGGCCGCAAGCGGCAGGCAGAGTTGGATTCAACAGCCCCTCCCGCTAAGGTGACTTTGTCTCCTGTGAAAGTTACCAGGCCATCCTCTCCTTGGCTCCGTTCACCACATTTTTCTCCGGAGCTGGAGGAATAGGCTAGACCACCCTCGAGGTAGTCTTCACGTCGGCTCTCCCGGCCGGCATCGGTGGTGTCGTCTAGATAGACTCGGAGCATCTCTGAAGCAGACATGGATCGGATGATGCGAAGGTTTCTACAAACTCAACTGCAGATGGGGGTGTTGCTGCCCCTCCCCCGGTGCGGGGAGTTCGGCTCCGTTTTTAGCCCCGATAGCGCCTTCTCCGATCCACCATCGGATATTGGAGTCTTTGGATCCGGGGAGCCCCGGAGTCAGGGGGTCAGCGCCAATGGTGCCTTCGGCCTCGACGCAGGCCATGCCCTCGAGTCTGTCGGATCCGCTTTTGGATCTGAGCTCTCTGAGCCAAGAGTTGGGCATCGGACCCGAGAAGATGAGTGTGTCATCGGCTCTGTTGTGACCAGGGCATACTGTCACTTCGGGCCTGGCCATTCCAACTTCGGCTCCGATCCCTTCGTCGGATCTGAGGGTCTCGGCTACCCTCACTGTCAGTTTCAGGGAGGCCGGTTCTCTCTCTCTGCATTCGATGTTTTGGAGAGGGTTCTCTCAGAAGGATCGAGACCTTTCAATCTGTCCTTGGGGTCCATCCCTGCTGCTCGCAGCTGGGTTTGTCTTCCGTCATCCAGTCCCTCCAGGGACAGCCTGTGTCTTTTGCACCCCAGACAGTTCCCTTGGAGGAACACGAAACCATTTGTGAGCCCTCCCCGGAGAGTCAGCCCGAGGAGGTCCCTCACAAATGCCAGTGTAAAAGGAGGCACTTAAACTCTCCCGAGTCCCTCACTGAGGATACTGACTTGGAGGAAGGGGAGGGTTCCCCCAAATCACCCTTTTGAAGACGTCTCCTTTGGAGACATTATGGAAATCCTTTGCCGGGGGGGGTCTGCCCAAAAACCTTCCTCTGACGACTTGGTATTCCTGGAGGCGTTTGACACAGGCCCATCTACCTCTTGGGTGTCCCCCCCTGCCGACCATCTGGTGGACCTTACAAACACCAGAGCTTGGAAGGAACCAGACACTGTGCAGCTTATACCCAAAAGGCCCGGCAGAATATTGAGTCCACCGGCAGATAGAGCTTCTTAGAACAAAGGTTCCCTGGTTGATGCCATGGTGGTGGCGGTGGCCACGAAAAAGGAACTCGACCAAGAAAGTTCCTCGGTCCACCCACCCACCCCCGACAAGGAGTCCATGGCTATGGACCGTCTTGGAAAGTGGACTTTTGCTTCAGCCACCTTTATTATAAGGGCGCTGAATTACTTGGTCCACATAATTCGACTGCAGCAGGACCTCATGAAAGAGTACGCTGAGTATCCCCCAGAGTCCATGTCGGCCGAGGGTAAACGTACCTTCTCGGCTCGTATGGCCACTCTCAAGTCTGTGTCCAATACGTCCATGCGTTTACTCTCTCATGCCACCGAGGGAGCCGCTAGGGCTAGCGGGTCCGCCATCGCCTTAAGGTGTCACGCCTGGCTCCTTCTTTGCAAATTCTCGGAACCCTTCAAGGTGTCCTTTGCTAACGCAACCTTTGGTTCAACCCTGTTCGGGAAGACTGTCCACGATACGCTTGCCCAGAGCAAGTAAGACGGGAAGACGCTGTCAGCCGTCGGGATCCACTTCTCTAGCCCTCAAAGTTTTTTTTCCAGGAACCAGCGAGGGCAAAAGAAGCTGTGGTTTTGGAAAACTTAGCAGTCCCGGAATGCTCAGGATGACTCCTCCCCCGGAGGCAGAGGGGGACAAGATGGACGCCGGCCCAGAGTACTTCGGGTCACGTGAACATTTTTCAGAGCGACCCGTGCAGAAACCCTGAGGGGTTGCCCGACTACTCCTCTCTGGAGGCAGTCGGGGGGGGGGCGTTTTTCGATACACCTAGCCCAATGAGAGTCCATCATGACAAATCGCTGGATGCTTCGAATAATATCCAGAGGCTATTCTTTTCCCTTCATAAACAAGCCCCCTTACACAAGGCGTCTCCTGGACGGTCCCGCCTGCTCAGAGGGAGGCCGCGGCCTTGGAAATACAAAAGCTACTAGAAAAAAGAACCATCCAGCAGGTGCCCCCAGACCAGTCCGGATCAAGCATCTATTCCAGGTTCTTTTTGGTGCCAAAAAAGACGGGGGACCTAAGGCCGATTCTCGACCTATCAACAATGAACATGTTCGTTGCCAAGGAATCGTTCCGGATGGTCACGCTTCAATCCATTCTGCCCTTCCTGCAGGAGGAAGACTGGTTGTGCTCGATAGACCTCAAGGATGCGTACTACCATATTCTGATGGACAGGTGATCCGGGAGGTTCTTCCACTTTCGGCTAGGGGCCAGTCATTATCAATTCAGTGTCCTACCCTTCGGTCTCACCACAGCCCCCAGGGTGTTCATCAAGGTCATGGCAGTTGTAGTGGCCCACCTGAGACTTCAGGGCATTCAGGTCTTCCCATACGTGGACAACTGGCTCTTCACCTCCCCCACCAGGCATCTATTCTTACTAGCCAGAGATTTCTTTCTCTGGATATCACCTCGGCTAGGAATTACCATAAATCTCAAGAAGTCTTCCCTTCAGTCCGTTCAAGTGTTAGACTTCATAGGGGCAAAAATAATTTTCGTCAGGCCAGAGCATTCTTAACCCCAGACAGACTACACAGCCTGGCACTTCATGTGTTGGTGCTTCTGCAGTCCTCTGCACCCCTGCAGAATTAGTCCTGAGAGCCTTAGGTTCCATGACAGCAGCTATCAACCGGATCCCTTGTGCTCGTCTGCATATGAGAATTCTACAGTGGACGTTGCAAGTTCAGTGGTCGATTCTTCATCAACCTCTACAGTTTCCGTTCCCTTTGAGCAGAGTGTGCAGAAATTCTCTCACGTGGTGGCTCCAATCTCGGAATTTGCAGGAGGGATGTCCCTTTCTTGCGCCCCAACCCCAAGCCACGATGACCACGGACGCCTCCCGCCTAGGGTGGGGGGGGGCATTGTTCTGGCAGCCCTTTAGGTGTGGCAGTGGATTCTATGCTTAAGCACGTATATGGTAGCATTACCTATATGGTCAAGGATTCTTGGGAATTTTTAATGAACTACCCAGTTGATGTTTGGAAACAAGGTTTATTGTTTGCCTCCATCGATGTGATAGACCTTTTTTCTTGTATTCCTAAAGATGAAGGAATGGAGTCCTTTACCAATAGTATTAGAAAACACAGCCTTCTCGAATGGGACAGAGCATGTCTGGTTTCAGAACTTATGTCTATAGTTCTGGACCATAACTATATATGCTATGAGGGTGAACTATTTAGACAAATGAAGGGTGTTGCTATGGGGGAAGCATGCTCCCCCATTTTTGCAAACTTAGTCATGCTCGACTGGGAAGAAGAGGTTGTGTTTAAGAGTAAACATTATAGTAATATCAAATACTACTCACGATTTTTAGATGATATCTATATTTTATGAGAAGGTGACCAAGAGTCCTTCAACACATTTATGGAATTCATTAATGGGAGTAGTGAATACCTGAAATTCACATCTGATTGTAGTGAAACAGGAGTGGCATACTTAGATACATTTATGTCAAATGATATTATGGGGTTCAAGTCCAGGATTTATAGACAAAACACCTTTTCAAATTCATATGTGGAATATAGTAGCAATCATCCTAGGAAGTTAATGTATAACATTTTTAAGGGACAGTGCATTAGAGCAGTAAGGATGACATCTGACTTCGGAGATATGATAGATGAAATAAGTTACATTTCTGAATTATTTAAAGTCAGTGGATATGATGTCAGAATGATGAGACAGGTTAAAGAATATGTAACAAATGAAAGGGGAAAGAAATATACCCCATTATTAGGTGCTAGGAGCACAGATGAACAAAGGAATAGAATTTTAAAGAATAGTGGAAATGGTACTAGAGTTTACAATAGGGTATGTGTTCTGGAATATGGTCCATATACCAATCAAATCAAAGATATATTAACTAAGAACTGGAATGTGTTGTTGACAGACCAGGAAAAGATAGACATATTGGGTCCCAGACCTATATTTGTTCATAAAATGGGGAGTAATTTGAAATCACTTCTAGAAAGGGGTTTGAAAGAAACCAGAATCCGACAGGACTTTCACACACACATCTACGTGTGGGGCATGTAATCAGTGCTATGCCATTTATGAAGATGCAGGAATGAATTTAGACAACATTAATAAGACTAAAGTACGTTTTAAACAGGGTAACTGTAATTCAAAAATGGTAATTTATTTGGCTAAGTGTGAGGCCTGTTCAGGGTATTACATCGGAAAAACTGAGAGGAACCTTAAGAAGCGTATTTATTCCCATTTGTATAGTATTAGGACAAAAGACCCAAAAAATGCCCTGTATAAACACATAGACAAGTTTGGAACAAATCATAGTTTTAAATTTGCTATATTGCAGAATGTGTTAACAAACCCTCGGGGGGGGGGGGTAATAGTAAAAATTTACTATCTTATAAGGAGGTCTGGTGGCAGCTATTTACTGATGCCATGACACCACCAGGTTTGAATGAATATATATCTATCAAACCTTTATTAGATATTAGGCAATGATAGTTAATATATTGACACTTGTACATTTTATATATATTTTTTTATTTTGTTTATATGTATACATGCATATTTTTATAATTGCACATGTTACATATTTAACAAATTTTGCGTAGTGTATTTTAGATATACGGTGATAACATGAGTTTTTATGTATGTATGTTAGCTTTAAAAAGCTGATTTAATTTTTGGCGCCAATGTCAACATTTAAACACTGTGTCAGCTGCTTTAACGTTCTGATGAAGCTTACATTTTGTGAGTGAAAGCGCTAAACGTTTTTGTGTTAACAAATAAATATTTTATTTATGAGCTTTCTTGGCCGTGGATTTAGTATTACATTATTTCCATCTGCAGAGGCTATTAGCGGAGTGCTGTTGTGTGGGGGAGAGAACTCTTTGCACTATAGGAAGAGAGATGTGATTGAGCTTGCTGAAAGTGTGTCCCAGGCAGGTATGTCCCTAGCCTTAAGCAGCATCCTACCATCACCCAGCATGATGCCTCAATACAAACAGAAAATGATTGACTTTAACAATTGGCATAGTATGTGGTGTCATTCCAAGGGGATACAGTATCTGGCAGCCTCTGAGGACATGATTGACAGATCATGATGCTTTCCAGAGATGGCCTTCATCTTTCTCCCCTGGGCTTCAGTCTTCTGGCAAAGGCTCTTGCCTCCCCCATAGTCCCTTTTTTAGGCTAAGTCATGAGGGCAAGATTAACAACGTGAAAAATTCTTCTCTGCAAAATCTGAAGGTCATGCTGCTAAACACTAGGAGTCTTGGCACGAAAATGCAGTCATTGGAAGCATTCCTCGCCCTAGAGGGTGCTGACATTTATGCAGTCACTGACTGAAACCTGGTTCAAAGCTGTGGATAGCACTCCAGCCTTACCAAGTTTACTCGTCTTACCATGCTTTCAGACCCCAAATGGAAGGCTACAAAGCCAAAGGAGGTGGAGTTTCAATATTTTTCAGACATACACACCTCCAGGCTGGACAAACAGTATAATGCGAAAGAGATACTCCCAAGTGCAGTTAACTGTTGACAAAACACCTATTCAAATCATAGCTAGCTACAGACCTCCAGCCATGACTCAGGACTCCCAGTCCATCTATCTGGACTTACTTGAATCCATCATGATTCAACCCTCTACCCTGATCCTGGATGACTTTAATTGCCTAACCATAAAAAGGAAGACCTATTCTGGCCAAAACACAGACGCCCAGAGATTCCTCGACTTCGCCAGTGCATTGGATCAGTTGGTCGATACTCTCATGAGAGGTGAAAACTTCCTGGACCTGGTACTAACCAACATGAGTAGCCACTGTAGCACCCCTACAATGTCATCCTCCTTGGTAAGATCCAACCAGAAATCGATCCCTTTTGAAGTCACCATCTCCCCTGATCTGCTCCTTGCCAGGGTCAAACAAAAAAACTTTTCCAAAGCTGACTACTATCTCCTGATAGCAAGTATAAGCAGCTTCACAGCCACTGTCCCTTCATTTGGAACTAACACTAATATCTATACCTACACCAAAAAACTATATGAGCACCTACATAGCTGCATGGATTCAGCAGTACCTGACAGGACCAAATCATCTTCCTCAAGAAAGAGTAAACCTGCCTGGTGGACAGCAATAGTAAACAAACTCTATAATGAAAGGAAAAAATCCTGTCCATGACCAAGAAGGAGCAGGTGCCAAGTTGGAAGCAGTCTTTTCTTTGTCTTGACAAGCAAATAAGTTAATTGGTGAAATCCTCTAAGGCTAACTTCGAGTTCAAATTGGCCACATCCACTAATGACAATCGCAAGGCCTTCCCCACATACGTCCGCAATCTCAAAGGTAACACTCAAGTCTGCACTGAATTGGTGGTCAACAACACCACATACACAAACGCTGTAGATACAGCAAACCTGCTGCCAAACAGGTTCATTGAAAATTTCAGCCCCCTGTCCCCCCATCAGTAAACCAGGACATCTCCAGCACCTGCCCCCTCCCCTCATCATCAGGGAGCAGGTCTTTAATGCCCTCTCAAAAGCAAAAAATACAGCCTCTGTGAGACCTGACAAACATCCCTGGATGCGTCCTACATGAACTCCGGCATGACCTCTCAGCACTGTTAGGCACCCTGTTCAACCAAAGCCTGAGCACCAGCTTCGTCCCAGCCAAATGGAGGACAGCCACTGTCATCCCTCTACACAAAGTCGGAGCTTCCACCAACCCAGGCAGTTATAGGCCCATCAGTGTAACTAGCCTAATCTGCAAGGCCATGGAACACATTATCGTGGACCTTATAAACAAGGATATTCGCGACCTCCAACTGCTTGAGCCCACACAGTTTGGTTTTGTCAGAGGGAGAGCATGCCTGTTGAACTTGGTCGGCTTCTTCGAAACATTCACTAAAGCTATGGACAAGGGTAAGATTGTGCACACTGCCTACATTGACCTAGCCAAAGCCTTTGACACTATTCCCCACTCGGGCATAATAGATAAACTCTCCCAGCTAGGCATCAACCTGTATGTTAACAGATGGGTATCTAACTGGCTCACTGATAGAACCCACTCAGTCAAAATAGGGAAAGCCACCTCTAGTATTAGAAACGAGTGGCATACCCTAAAGATCAGTCTTCGGGCCCCTGCTGTTTCGGATATACTTTTCTGAGGTGTAAGCCAAAACCAGTGGTCTGTGGCTGACAATGTTTGCAGATGACTGCAAGCTGGGTGCTGTCTTAAATCCTCCTAGTGATGTGAACATCTTCCAAGAGGGCCTTACCCAAATTAATGATTGGTGCTAGAAGCATGGCCTCAAACTGAATGCCAAGAAATGTATCATTATCCCATTTGGGAAAAATGGCATCCCCACTAATTATCATGTTAATAACAGTATACTAAGCATGCACTCGTCGTGAGGGAATTGGGCACCCAGGCTGATAGCGACCTGACTTTTGACCACCATGTTGCTTCCTTGTACGGAAGGCTTTCTACATGGCCCACCTCATAAGTAAGGGTATTTAATCCAGGAACAAAGTAGGTCATAACATCCCTGTACTCCTACCCTATCAGACCTATTATCGAATACAGTGCTCCCCTTCGGCATGTACCTTGCCAAGCACATGCAGCAGCTGGCAAAACCACAGAGGTTCCTGACCAGGAAACTCCAGGATCTCAAACATCTCTCCAATACAGATAGGCTAAAAGCCCTGTCCCTCAATTCAGTCTCGTACAGACTGCTCAGAGGTGAGCTGTGTCTGACATAAAAAGCCATCTCAGACCCGGCCTTGAGGAGTTGCTGCATATCCATAAGTCAAACTCAACTTCCGTAGCCCACATGCAAGGCCTCAACCTGGTCTGTGACATTAATAGAACTTGTTGGCAGGATAGATTTGTTTCTCAAAGACTCCCCATCTGTGGAATAGACTCTCTCTCTGTTGCTTTTGTGTTAGGACATGAATAAATGAATCTTCGTGGGTTCTTTTCAAGTAGTTTTACTATATACAAACACATTACTGTTGGTGACTGTAGACTGTAACTTGGGTAACTTATACACAATTAATGACTATGATCATGCATGTTCACTCCCTAGCTGCTCTTTCAAAATGGCACTAAGGTTGTGCACTTGTGAGGGTTATATACGTGTGTGTGTACAGCCTCGCATGCTTCTTTAAGATACAAACACACACACTTTCCACTTCTATCTACACTCTCCATGTCAAGCAGAGTACCTCACTAGCTAGTGTAATGGCAGGGTCAGATCTGAGGATCGAATCTGAACCCATTAGTTGAGGAATGAATAAATATTGACAACACCAGATCCAACATGCATTATCAGAACAGATAAGGATCTATCATGCACTATTGCAAATAATAAACTAAAAATATCAGCAGAGGCAGAAAAACTTAGATTTGCAGACAAGTATAAAGGAAAAGTACAAAATAAGCAATTTATTGATGACCCAAAAAAGTTCTATAGAGTACTGGGAAACAAAGCAGAAGGAACTGAACCAACACTAAAAGAAGAGGAAATTGATATATTTTGGAGAAATATCTATGAAACTCCTGTGGAACATAAAGATGCTAAATGGATAGAGGTAGTAAAAGAAAGACTAAGAAGTTCAAATGTACAGCATATGAAATGGGATGAAGTAACGGCCAAAGAGAATTAAAGTTAAGAAAAGCTCTTAATTGGAAAACTCCAGACCCAGATGCATTACCTAACTTCTGGGTAAAAGTATTAACATCTTTACATGAAGCCTTAGCCGTGCATAAGAACTATTTACAGTGGATAGAAGTGTATACATCCCCTGTTAAAAGGCCAGGTTTTTGTGATATAAAATAGAGATGACAATAAATAATTTCAAAACTTTTAACACCTTTAATTTGACCTATAACCTGTACAATTCAATTGAAAAACAAATTTGTTAGGGGAAAAAATATAAAAAAATAAAAAAACATACAATAAGCTGGTTGCATAAGTGTGCCCACCCTTAAACTAATACTTTGTTGAAGAACCTTTTGATTTAATTACAGCATTCGGTCTTCTTGGGTACACACCTGCCATCAATTAGAGAGAGACTGATTAACCCCTAATAAATTTCAGCTGTCCTAGTAGGATTTTTCTGACGTTTACTCAGTTGCCTGCTACAGGAAAAGCCATGGTTCACAGAGAGCTTACAAAGCATCAAAGGGATCTCATTGTTGAAAGGTATCAGTCAGGAGAAGGGTACAAAAACATTTCCAGAGCATTGAATATACCATGGAACACAGTGAAGAAAGTCATTCAGAAAGTGAAGAAAATATGAGTCAAAAGTGACGTTGCAAAGAACTGGATGTCCCTCCAAAACTGATGAAAAGACAAGACAAAAACTGGTCAGGGTAGCTGCCAAGAGTCTTGCAGCAACACTAAAGGAGCTGTAGGAATTTCTGGCAAGTACTGGTTGTGTACTACACATGACAACAATCTCCCATATTTTCCATATGTCTGGACTACAGGGTATGGTTGCAAGACGGAAGCCTTTTCTTACACACACAAACATCCAGGCCCGGCTAAAATGTGCAAAACAATGCATCGTCTCCCAAAAGCATGTGGGAAAATGCGTTATGGTCTGATGAGACCAAGGTTGAACTTTTTGGCCACAATTCCAAAAGGTATGTTTGACGCAAAAACAGTACTTCGCATCACCAAAAGAACACCATCCTCCCAGTGAAGCATGGTGGTGGGCAGTATCATGCTTTGGGGTTGCTTTTCTTCAGCTGGAACTGGGGCTTTAGTCAAGGTGGAGGGAATTATGAACCGTTCCAAATACCAGTCACTTTTGGGAGGAGCTTGGCGTTCTGATCAGATGCTGGTGAAACTGCCATCCGGTCTGGATCTGACAGCCCACAGGTTGATGACAAATGAAGTCTAATTACTCAGATGGAATGTCATGGTGAGTACATAACTTCTTTTTTTGGCAAATTTTGCTTGACCATAAGTCTTTAATGTGAGAGTGTTCAATCTCGCCTTTGTTCTTACACATGGGTTCGGAGCCGATCCTCGGCTCCGTGCCGGCCGACTGCAAGCTCTGCATCGAGAAGAAGCTCGAGGACATCCAATACCCACAATCCCCCTCTGCCTTTACCTCAGATCTAGTTTGCCGCTGCTGCTTACGCATCGCTGGGGACTAGCTCGAGGCTTTTACAGATAAGAATTTATCTTTCTGTTTAAATTTTTCAAAAATTTTCTTCAATATAGTCTATGAATAGTTAGAGTAGGTGTGTGAGTGGACTTTGATATCTCGGTTCCTTAGATTAGTTACTTAGTTTAACTAAAAGGTACAGAGTTTATTTCGGGGCCTATCTCCCCTACTTTAATAACTTGGACTAAGTATTGTGTAGTCTGCTTATTACAGGATTTGACACATATTACCGGATTTGACTGTTTTTCTCATTGGAAGTGACTTTTAATTACTGGACTGTCATTCTTTCTTACTGTCATGTCAGAAAAATTAAAATCTGGCTTCAAGCGTTGTCAGTGTGGCCAAAAAATGTCGGTCACAGACAACCACAGTTCCTGTGTCTACTGTCTTGGCCCTCTCCACTTACAAGAGGACTGCTCTATTTGTCACTCTTTTAGTGGGAGGGTCATGACAGATAGGCGCAGGAAACTGATGGATAGAGGATTGCTGAAACCCTCTTTCCAGGAGGCCTTGGATGCTTCAGACCAGGCATCCAAGTCTTCGAAGGGGTTGAAGACGTCGGAGCCAAAGACATCGGCTCCGAGCTCTTCGAGTTTAGTTGGATCACCGGTTCCACAGACTTCGGGGCCGAGTGTTCAACTGTTGGCAGTTTCCGAGCCTCGGGTCTTGGAACCGGTGACAGAGCTCCCTCCACCGACTCTATTGAGGTCGGCTCCGTCTTCGATCCCTTCGACTCGTTCTTCGAGAGCCCTTTCCGACACCGACGTGGACCGTGTGGTGCAGAAACTTATGGAGCATACGGCCCTGTCCAAGCTTATTTCGGTCTCCTCTCAGTTGATGTCGAGACTTGAAGGCCTGCCACTATCTCCATCTGTTCCTCCTCCGAGACCTGTTCAGTCTTCGGAGCCGGAAGAGGCTGACCTGATGATTGTGGAGCCCTCGGTGCCAGAACCGTCTTTTTCTCGGTCGGTACCGTTTACCTCGACTCCATCCGATCCGGTACCGGAGTCTCGGGGCCAAAGATCTGTCCTTGGTTCCGGGACCGAGAGTCGGACCGATGTTTCGGTTCCGACTCTCCCTCTCGGGCCTCGCACGGATCGATTCGGTTCCGTCCTCGGGTCGGTGCCTTCGGCTCCTGTTTCGGGATTCTTCCCATTTCTTCGGAACCGGGAGATACCTCGACTCGGGACCCGGGGGCCTTCGACCTCATGAGGAAGGTGTTGTCTACTCAGACAACCACATCAGCAGGTACAGCTTCTCCTCCCCGCAAAGGACCGTTATCCTCCTCTGCACCCACGGCCACGTCCAAGCGTCGGGCACCAGTGTCTCAGCCACCCCTGGAGGGTGCCCCCTCTTCCTCGGAGGCTTCTGGGGATGCTCCCCACGAAGAAGTTCCTAGGAAAAGACTGTGTAAGAGGAGACACTTGGATTCTCCACAAGAATCCTTGACATCTGATACTGACTTAGATGAGTCAGAAGGGTCCCCTAAGTCACCTTCAGAGGATGTCTCTTTTGCTGACATCTTGGAGATCCTTAAACAGAGAGGTGACTGGCAAGCCCTCCCCCCTTCTGAGGATGAGTCAGTTTTGCTGAAGGCATTTGGTGCCCGTCCTTCCTCCTCCTGGGTCACTCCGCCCTTTGATGAATTAATGGATTTAATTGCTCAAGGGCGTGGAGACTCCTGACACGGTGGAACCTGTCCCTAGGAAGCCAAATAAGTACATCACGGCACCACAGGACAAAGCTTACCTTACCAAAGGAGTTCCGGTAGACGCCATGGTGGTGGCAGCGGCCACGAAAAGGAGATGTCGGAGTCTTCCTCATCTGTCCATCCGCCTAACAAAGATTCTAGGACCATGGACAGATACGGGAAGCGCATTTTCAGTTCAGCGGCTTTCTATGCGTTCCTGAACTATTTGACCCATTTTACACGTTTACAGAGGGATCTAGTCAAAGAGTTGGGAGATACCCTCCAGGGTGCTACAGATGCCGCTGTCTCAGAGAAAGTTACAGCGCATCTCAACACCCTTACGTCCATTGTGAACTCGTCCATGAGGCTGATATCCTATGCAGCCGAAGGATCGAGTAGGGCAGCGGCTTCAGCGATTGCTCTTCGTAGGCAATCCTGGATGCGCTTATGTTCATTTGCGGAAGCCTTCAAGTCTTCCTTTACTAACGCCCCATTTGATGGAGCCACACTTTTTGGCCCTAAAGTAAAGGAGACCCTTACTCGGTGTGAACAGGAGGGAAAGACTCTGTCTGCTGTCGGAGTCCGTTTTTCCACCCCTTCCAGACCGTACCCCAAAGGGCAACGTGGTGGGAAAATGTGGTTTTGTAAACCCCAAGGGTCTTTTCCAAACACACAGGGTGATGCCCCCTCTAGAGGCAGAGGGGGGGGCAGAGGTGGAAGACGCCGCCCTGGCGGCAGAGGGGGTCCGCAAAACCAAGGTGACAGGGATAACCTCCCTGGCAAACCTTTTCAGCACTCCTGAGAGGAGGCCCGACTGTCCTGCTCTGGAGGCAGTCGGGGTCGCTTAGCTTTATACCCTCAGGCCTGGCAAAACCTTTCTTCAGACAATTGGGTAAAAAGCATTGTTACCAGAGGTTACAAAATCCCATTTCTGTCCACCCCCATTCCAAAGAGAAAACTCCCAGATGTACCACCCCATCTGCGAGACCCAGCAGCTACAGAAATTTCAAAGCTGCTAGAAAAGAGAGTCATCCAACCAGTCCCAGCGGACCAAATAGGATTCGGAACTTACTCAAGGTTCTTTTTAGTCCCAAAGAAAACAGGGGACTGGAGGCCAATTCTGGACCTAAGTCATCTCAACACCTTTGTCAAGAAGGAAAAGTTCCGAATGGTCACGCTTCAATCGATCCTTCCATTCTTACGGAAGGACGACTGGATGTGCTCAATAGATCTGAAGGACGCATACTACCACATCAAAATGGCCAGGGCGTCCAGAGATCATTTGCGCTTCCGGCTGGGAGCCAGTCACTATCAGTTTCGAGCCCTGCCCTTTGCCCTGACCACAGCCCCCAGGGTCTTCACCAAATGCATGGCAGTGGTAGCGTCTCATCTGAGGCGCCTAGGATTCCAGGTGTTTCCGTATCTGGACGACTGGCTCCTGTCTGCCACCACCAGGCGTCAACTGATACAAGCCAGGGATTACTCCCTACAACTTTGTACACACCTTGGCATTTCAGTAAATTTCGAAATCTTTGCTACAGCCATCACAGCATATCTTATTCATAGGAGCGAATTAGACACTCGTCAGTTAGTTCTAAAACTTCCGACAGAAAGAATAGTTGCACTTCAATCCAACATTTCCCTTCTGCTGTCGTCCAGGAAATCCCCAGCAAGAATTGTTCTGAAAGTTCTGGGTCTCATGGCAGCTTCTCTCATAGCAATACCATTGGGAAGACTGCACATGAGAGTGCTACAATGGCTTCTATTTGCACAATGGTCATTCCAACAACTTCCACTGACTCACGAAATATTGATAACGGAATGTGCAAATCACACCTAATGTGGTGGTTACAGACTTGCAACCTATCCAGCGGAAGACCATTTGTGCTACCCACACCGTCAGCAATGATAACCACGGACGCTTCCCTGATAGGGTGGGGGGGCATCTTTCAGGGACAGACAGTCCAAGGCGAATGGACCAATCTGGAGTACAATCTGCACATCAATGTTCTGGAGTTGAGGGCAGTGTTTTGGCGTTGCAACACTTTGCTCCCCTTCTTCCTCCAGGGACCATTGCAGTTCAGACAGACAACATGTCCGTAGTCTGGTACATAAACAAGCAAGGGGGAACCAGGTCCTACCAACTATGCAGAGAGGCCATGAGAATTTGGCAATGGGCAGAGTCCACCGGTTGCTTTCTGATCGCAACGCACATCCCGGGGTCATCCAACGTCATAGCTGACAGGCTGAGCAGGGCAATACTATTGCCTCACGAGTGGTCCCTCAAACAGTCAGTTGCGGAAAAGGTTTTTCGCAAATGGGGCCAGCCTACCTGCGATCTGTTTGCGTCTCCAATGAACGCCAAATGCAGGAGCTACTTTGCCCTATTACCCCCTCCAGGAGAAGTCCCAAGGGACGCGCTGGTGCACGATTGGCCCCCGGGTCTCCTATATGCTTTTCCTCCATTTCCCCTGATTGCAAAGTTTCTGCAGAAAGCAAACAACCTTCAGAGGACTATAATTCTCATTGCTCCGTTCTGGCCTCGTCAAATTTGGTTCCCCTTTCTCTTGCGTCACTGCATTCGGGGACCTTGGATGCTGGACCCAGAGCCAGATCTACTGACTCACTCGTCAGGAGTTCCTCACCCATCCCTGGAATCTCTCCATCTAGCAGCTTGGCTGCTCCGCTCCCTTTTAGCCAGGTCAATCCCCTTACATCGGCGGTTCAAGATATTTTGGTAGCTTCTCATAAAGTTTCCACTGTAAAGACTTATACTAGTAAATGGAAACGTTTTGTCATCTGGGCGAGTCACATCAGTTGGACCCTGTTACAGCTCCGTTGAATAAGGTCTTAGAATTTCTAACCGAATTATTTCAGGAAGGAGCTTCTCCTACCTTAAGAGTACAGTTGGCTGCCATTTCTAGCTATCATATAGAAGAAAGTGGTGCACCTATTATGGCTCACAGGCTCTGTAAAGCCTTTTAAAAGGTTCTTTTCATATCAGACCACCAGTCAGAAGTCCAACATCACCATGGAATTTAAATTTATTGCTCTCTAAATTAATGTTACCACCCTTTGAACCAGCTTCAAGTTGCACTTTGAAATTTTTGTCATGGAAAACATTATTTCTGGTGGCTATTACATCGGCTAGACGGGTGTCTGAGCTACAGGCCCTTTCAGTCAAACATCCCTATTTAATTTTTCATTCTGACAGAGTATCCTACGCACTAATCCATCCTTTCTTCCCAAAGTTTGTTCTACTAGTAATATTAACCAGTCCATTGAATTACCCACCTTCTTTAAAGACCACTCTAATAAATTAGAGTATATGCTGCACAAACTGGACGTCCATAGACAACTCAGATTTTATTTGGATAGAACAAAAGATCACAGGAAATCTGATCAGCTGTTTATAGCTTTTGCTGACAGCAGAAAGGGTCTTGCAGTTACAAACGAACTCTTTCAAAGTGGCTAACTGATTGTATCATTTATGTTTATGAGAATTCTGATCAAACATTATCAGCAAAACCCAAAGGACATTCTACCAGATCAATTTCTACATCTTTGGCTCATGCAGCTCGTTTACCTTTAGACATCATTTGTGCGGCTGCTACTTGGGCTAAACCACATACATTTATTTCTCATTACAAAGTGGACAGGGTTTCTAGGGATAGGGCAACCTTTGGTTCCACTGTGCTCAAGAACGTTCTCCCTTGAGTTCCTCAGGATCATGGAGCTAGGGACGCTACCCATGTGTAAGAACAAAGGCGAGATTGAACACTCTCACATAAAGAAGTTATGTCCTTACCATAACGTTCCATGTGGAGTGTTCATCTCGCCTTGGTTATTACACTCCCACCCTTCCCACCCTTAGGAAGAACGTTCGATTTGGTGCCTGGTCTGGAGTATTCTCCCTCTGCTGTTGCAGTATTGCTGTTACTGTCATACTCTTGGTATGTTGGTATATATGTTCTTTTATGTATATAGTTGGCAGGTGTGCGTGCTGTATGTCTGGTTTGCTTGCAAACTAGATCTGAGGTAAAGGCAGAGGGGGATTGTGGGTATTGGATGTCCTCGAGCTTCTTCTCGATGCAGAGCTTGCAGTCAGCCGGCACGGAGCCGAGGATCGGCTCCGAACCCATGTGTAATAACCAAGGCGAGATGAACACTCCACATGGAACGTTATGGTAAGGACATAACTTCTTTTTTCTTACTACATTCAGTACATCATTCGGAAAGTACAGATTTCAGAGAATGCCATTTGAGATAGTCTTCCAGTGAGGTCTTTCAGTGTGTGATGGAGCAATTTCTTTTCTGGCTATCCATATGTTGTTGTAGTAGATGATATTCTTGTAGGAAGCAATGGTGAAGTCGAACATGATGGAAACCACAAGGAAGTTCTGGAAAGAGCTTGTGAAGTCACTCTTAAGCTGAATCCTCAGAAATGTAAATTTAGGCTACAAGAAGTTACTTATTATGTTGGTCATTTGTGCTTGGGAGGGTTCATGAGTTGGTGGAGTTGCCGTTTCCTTGCTGTAGGCCTTTGCTTGGTTTGGATCTTTGATTGTGACTGATTGCCTCTGTGTCTGTGCTTGGCTTTGTGCCTGGACCAGGTGTGCTTCTGGTGACTCGGCTGTTCGGTTATGTTAGAAACCTAGGCGGAAACCCTCAGATATGCTCAGAGTTAGTACACAACGACAAAAAATTTACTGAACCCACAGATATTGCCAACATTCTGGCAGACAGGTTCAGTGCAAATTTCTCCCCTCCCTCACCTCCAAAAGAAGAAATACTCATCCCAGCTGAATGTAACCTCCCTGTCATCTCTGATGTCCAGGTGAGAACCGCCCTCAGCAAAGCAAAAAAACACAGCATCTATGGGACTTGATGGTATCCCCGGCTGCGTGATACGTGAACTACAAGAGGAGCTAAACCCGCATATAAAAATGTTATTTAACCTTAGCCTTACTACAGGATATGTACCTGAACACTGACATACAACAACAGTGGTCCCACTCCACAAGGGAGGCTCCACTACAGACCCTGAGAACTACCACCCCATAAGCTTGACCAGCCTGGTTTGCAAAGCTATGGAAAGAATTATTATGGAACTCATAAACAACGACATTGGGGACCTACAGACACTTGATCCCACCCAGTTCGGCTTTGTAAAGGGCAGATCCTGCCTTTTGAACCTGGTTGACTTTTTCGAAACAGTCACTAGAGCCATTGATGAGGGCAAGGCAGTCCATACAGCCTACCTGGACTTGGCTAAAGCCTTCGACACAATACCCCACTCGGGGATCATAGATAAGCTAAACAGCTTAAATGTAAATCCATATGTCACAAGATGGGTTGCAAACTGGCTAAAGAACAGAACCCATAAATTCAAGATTGCGGGAGCCATGTCAGACTCAAAGCCAGTCACAAGTGGTGTCCCACAGGGCTCTGTCCTGGGACCCCTCTTGTTCGGCATTTACTTCTCAGATGTGAAAGCAAACATGGGAGGGTTGTGGCTGACAAAGTTCGCAGATGACTGCAAACTAGGCGCCATAGTCGATACACCAGGTGACACATAAATCCTACAGAAAGGCCTCACCGAAACGGACAACTGGTGCCGGAATCATGGCCTTAAACTGAATGCCAAGAAATGTATAGTCATCCCCTTTGGGAAAAACAAAGTACCCACAAATTATCACATAGACAGTAACCCACTGAGTACCGAAAAAGTAATCAGAGACCTGGGGACCCAAGTTGATAGTGACCTCTCATTTGACACCCACGTTGCCAAAGTGGTTAGAAAGACTTTCTACCTTGCCCACCTTATCATGAAGGGGTTTACATCCAGATCAAAGGAGGTCATCGTGCCCTTGTACTCCTCCCTTATCAGGCCCATGATTGAGTACAATGCCCCATTTGGTATGTACCTCACCCGGCACTTACAACAGCTGGAGAGACCCCAGAAGTACCCTCACCAAGAGGATCAAGGGTCTCCAACATATGTCATATGCTGCCAGGCTAAAGAAACTCCAGCTCTATTCAGTAGCATACCGCCTGCTCAGAGGTGATCTGTGCCTGACGTACAAGGCCATGTCCAACCAGGAATTGATGGACATGCTCCACCTCAAAAAATCCAAATCCATAAGAACCACGAGAGCCAAAGATTTAAACCTCAGTACAAACATGAATAGAACATGCTGGAGGGACAGATTCATAACTCAGAGGATTCCCATACTCTGGGACAAAATCCCAGTCCATGTTTGGCAGAGCCCCTCACTGACTCTCTTCAAGAGAAATCTTGACAAGTGGATGGGAGATCGTAGGTTTATCCCAGGGGTCACCCCTGTGTCGCTACTTGACAGAGGCATAGTAAACTAATTTTAATAAGTAAGGAGGTCTTCAATGTGTTACTACTAGACAAAGGCACAGTATTCTAAATTTATTCTATACACCTTAGTGCCACTACATGGGGTGGTGAAAGCCACATCTCTAGGGCTAGGCTTGCAAATGCCCCAGGGCAGATAGCCTAGTACTAAACTATGAAACTATGTTCATGTATGGGGAGACGGCTGCTTGGACATTCATGTTTCGTGCTGATTGTGCTTGGAGAGGTGGCAATGGCGGCTTTTGGTGGCGTGTTCCATCTCATTAAGTAGGATCATTGCTTTGGTGGAATACTGTTGAACGGGACAGTTACTGTGAACTTTTGTGGTGAGACTATTTGAGACTGAATATTTACGTCATTAAAAATTGAAAAGTGTTTCTCCTTCATGGAAAATAGCTACTTGACTTAATATTTCACGAACTATCAAAGCGTTCATTATGAGCGATATTTTATGGCCTGTAATTTTATGAGCAGGATTATTATCTTGGCTAAATATTATAGAATGGGATACATATTGTGGATTGGGGTGTTGAAACTTGGATTGAATAACCGCTTATGTTGGGAAGCGGGTTTTGTACTTGACTGTGTTAAGTAATCCAAACAATATTGACCGTATTTAATAGACCACTGTTTAGCAGCAGGTCTTGGTATCACAATGTTGGTTTGATTAAGGTTGTTCATTAAGCTTTTTGCTTTAGTGAATGCTGTTTGGTTACCCTTTTCTTCACGCAAGTATTTGTATATGTGGGTGGGGTAGATGATATATTGGGACCTAATCTAACAGTATTTATGCTGATTTTATACTGTGTAAAAGACAAATTTATATTTTGTATGTTATTCCTAGGTTTTGGTATTTACATTTCTTGGGGATTCTGCAGCACTAATAGTTCACAGTAGGCCTTCCCCAACTAATCCTGTAGCTAAATTCAAGAAATATTGTTAAACAAAACCATTATAGATAATCCTTGGCCATTACCTTCCCTGAAAAAGTGAAACCTGATTGTTTCTGCAATCTCCTGGCCTTGTCTGGCACCACATCACCTGACCTTCACTTAAACCCTATCACCTGATCAACATCACATACTAAAAGACAATCTGTACACCATTCCCATCCTCAACTTACACACAATATCTACTAGCCCCACCCCCTCAAATACTTTACAGCCTCATTACCTCAATCACCTAATAGCCATCATTCTAGCATCGCTACCCTACAGCATGCAAACTATTTATTTATTTACAAACTACACTAGCATCTCTCTTATTAGCCCTCACAATACTAGCCTACATCACATCCATACAAACTAACTTACCTCTAGACAACGCCACATTCCATATAACACGTTTCCACACCCAGAAAAACTCACACAAACTTCTCCATCAGCCCCGCAATTCTTTATCTTAATTCGACACTTTATATACACAACTTTAGCATACCAAGATGCAACACTAGAAAAACTTCACATAGATTCAGCATTGCAATAGCACACACAACCAAACACATACTATCAACTGTAAAGAGACTACTAATCTCTGGTAACATACTCCCAAACCCTTGTCCATTCAAAACCAAACAGATATCTGACCTACTAATTCTTAATATTAACATAAGAAGTATTGCTAATAAGACACCTGAACTGCTTGCATTTGTAACCCATTATGTACTGACCATCACAGAGGCATGGCTAAAGCATAGAATCCAAAATGAAGAATTCCTCCCCCCAGGATATAATATCCTAAGACTGGATAGAGTAGGCAGAAAAGGAGGTGGGATAGCCATTCTCTTTAAAAGCACATTAAACCTCCAACTCCTTCAAACTCCTCTATCTAAATTTCATAATGCCAAAACCCTTTTTTCAGTCCTATGCTTAAGACAAAAAAAAGTCAACATTCTCTGCTGCTACATTCCTACAGGAAATAACTCTCCCATAATAGAGGAAATCTTACAGTGGACAAAAGATAACCCACCACAAGAAAGTATCCTACTAGGTGACCTAAATACTGACTGGACAACCTGTAACTCAAATAACCCCACTAATCACATTAATCTCTGTGGGTTCTCTCAACTCATTCATGAACCCACTAGAAGAGATAAAAGATCACAAAAACAATCCATATTGGATTGAGTACTGGTCAGTTACCCCAAACAAAACTACCAGACAGGTTGTCTACCAGATGGTCTCAGTGACCACCTCCCAGCATTTCTACTACGCAAACGTACTAACTTACCCAAGCCCATTGTTTATAGACTAATATGAGATGTTTGCAACCTAAACCCTTATGATCTCAGCACTGTTCTAAGCCATTGTAACTGGGAACCACTTCAAACCCTTGGATTAGACCAGGCAGTTGACTACTTTTCTCAACATCCTTAACAGACTCGCCCCTACTAGGAAAGTTAGAGTGAAAGCCAGCTATGCTGCATGGCTAAGTAGAGACACTAGAGCCCTACTAAAATGCAGAGATAAAGCCTGGAAAATGTGGAAGAAGGAAAACACCACCTTTGCCAAACAAAACTGCCAACAACTTAGAAATCAGGCCAAGGAACAAATCAAACAGGATAAACAGAACTACTTCCTAGGGGCCCAAAGCAAATTCTCAAAAATTCCACAAAAAATTCTGGCAGTCCATCAACTCCTTACTAAAATCAGGCAAAACCACTACTCCAGCCCCAAACTCCACCAACAATGCCATGGGCATAGCCACTCAATTTAATCACCACTTTACAGAATCCATCCTGGCATTATCCAGCCAATTATGCAAAAATAGCCCTTCTTGCACCCTAACCAATCATCCAGAAATCAATCCCTCCTTTACTTTATCATCAGTCCCCACCTCTACAATTAAAAAGCTGCTTCTAAAACTGAAACCCATCACCCTTGCAGCAGATAACTTACCTGCTAACTTCCTAAAAATGGCTGCTGAATCTGTATCTTAATCCTTCTCCATCCTTATCAACCGCTCCATACAGGAATCCCATATCCCAAACCTCTGGTAAGTCTCATATATCATTCTTCTTCATAAAGGTGGGAACTCTAATGATTTTTCAAACTACTGATCCATCGTCATTCTTTCCCCCCTAATCTAAACTTCTAGAGAGGTGTATCCACTTTCCAAGTCATTAAATTCCTGAACACAAATCAACTCCTGTCCACCACACAACATGGCTTCCGCCCACATCATAGCACAACCACTGCTCTTCTCTCTTTTACTAATCTAGTTTACCAACACAGGAACAATAGCTGCTACATTTGCCAATTTTATTGATCTTTCCAAAGTATTTGACATGGTCTCACACACCATTCTGCTAGATTCTAAAGCCTCGCTATCTTGTGCCCTATCTACTTTAGCCTGGTGTAGAAACTACCTATCTGACAGGCAACAATGTGTCCAGTGGCAAGGTGTACTGTCCCCTCAACTTCCTAACACCATAGGTGTCCCACAAGGCTCAGTACTGGGCCCACTTCTCTTTTCTATCTTTACCAATAATCCGCATAGCTCAACCCAGCATGCTACACTTATTCAATATGCAGATGATTCGACTTTTATCTGCACAGCCCCATCTCCAGCCATTCTGCAACAACTCACCCAGGAAACCTTTAACTCTGTAGAAAAATGGATTTCTGGTATTCAACTCATCCTAAACCCCAGTAAGACAAAATTGCTACTATTTACCTCTAACAAATCAAAAACTGCTCCCCTCTCCTGTACCATGACCTCTAAAAATGGCACAGCCGTTTCCCCTTCTGACTATACCAAACTGCTCTGCATTGAAATTGATAATCTTCACTTCCATGTCCACATCTCACAAACCATCAAAAAGGTTTACAAAAAATTGGGCACATTATGTAGGCTCAAAAACTTTCTTTCAGACAAGCAAGAGTCACCCTAGCCCCGACTCACCTATTGTCCGCAATAATGTATGCAGCACCAATTTTCACCCACATCAGAAAAATAGATCTAGACAAACTAGACTCATGTTACAATAAGATAGCCAAGTTTTCTAAAAACACTAGCTTCAGTACACATCACTGTGTTGCTCTAAGGGACGTAAATTGACTAGAACTACCTCATCTGCTTAATTACCACCAGCTAGTTACTGTCTACAGTATTCTTAAATACCCTGATAAAACCCCATCACTAACCCAACTACTAACCCACTACGCAGCAAATTGCCCTCTCCGATCTAGTGACAAATCTCTCCTCTGTATCACTAGAGCAAACAATACTGCAGGAAAAGCGCTATATTCCTACACCATTGCTAGAAACTGGAATTGCCTTCCACCTTCACTGACCACTGCCTCCACCACCTCACACTTAAAAAACTCCTTCAAATCACATCTGATGAATACCTGGCTATGTCCTTGTATTACTTAAACTTAAGCTTTCCTACCTTTTCCTCCTCATATCCATTCACCAATACCAAGATAGTCACTGTAATCCTCTATGGGACTAAAACTCTAACAGCCATTAGCCGAGCCTGTAAGCTCCTAATCCCTACTGTTTTGTAACTTCTCTGACTGCTGAGAAGTGTCTTGTGTGCTTGCATTTTTAATGTGAATATCTGATTGTTTTGTTGTATAATGTACATGTTTGTTGTACTACTCTGTATAAAAATATTTCTCTCGTTTAACTTGTACTACTCTGCATAAAATACTTTTCTCTTGCTTAACAATGTGGAGCTTTTCTCCCTGGGCCTCCGCTGTAAATGAACCTAGTCCATTTGGAATTTCCCGGTTAACAGATGTAAAATAAAATAAAAATTTGTTTACAAGTTCAAACTGCAGTTCTAGAGATGCCAGCTCCAGAAAATGTCCAAGCCCTACAATGTTTTCTTGACACGATCAATTATCTAGGCAAGTTCATTCCAGATTTGAGCCAACTTTCAGCACTTCTCAGAGAGCTGACATGTAAAGACGTAACCTGGTCCTGGTCAGAACAACAGCAAAGAGTGTTTAATCTCCTAAAACAGAGACTTGCCAGTCCACCTACTTTGAGATACTATGATTTTCACAAACCAGTAACTCTTTCCTGTGATGCTTCTAAGTTCTCGGTCTTGGTGCAGTCATTCTTCAAGAGGGTAGACCAGTAGCCTATGCATCAAGAACTCTTATCCAAACCGAGATGCAGTATGCCCAGATAGAGAAAGAGCTCTTGCAGTTGTTTGCATGTTCGAAGTTCCATGATTATATTTATGGCCAACCTGTTCAAATTGAGACTGACCACCAATCTTTAGTCACTATTTTAAGAAAGCCAGTGCTCACAGCTCCTGCTAGATTGCAATGCATGATGCTCAAATTGCAAAACTACAATTTCAGTCTTGGTTACACAAAGGCAAACTTCTTGAAATTGCTGAAACTTTATCCATATCGCCCAGAAAAACTTCTGAACAGTATGAAAATGAGAAATCTGATTTTAAAGTCATGGAAGTGAGAATTTTTCTTCCACACATCTTGATGAGCTTAGAAGTCTTAGATTCAATTCTCCAGCAGCTGAACCACTTTATCAGTTGAGGATGGCCGTCAAAGCAGTCTAGTCTACCAGTAAATGTGCAGTATTTTCCTTACAGAGACAAGATTTTGTCTGGCAATGGTATCATCATGAAAGATCGAAAAGT
This sequence comes from Protopterus annectens, assembly GCF_019279795.1. Classification (NCBI taxonomy): domain Eukaryota; kingdom Metazoa; phylum Chordata; order Ceratodontiformes; family Protopteridae; genus Protopterus; species Protopterus annectens. Next base: position 904,810,122 of record NC_056748.1, read on the forward strand.
GATCGTTCCAAAGTATTTGCAACAAGCGTATATGATGATCTTGCATCATGGCCACCTAGGAACTGATTCTAGGAAAAGAAGTACAAGAGGCCTCCTTTGTCAAAAGACATTGGGGAAGAGCTTTCATCGTGTTCTGTTTGTAATGGTACTAAACTGTATCAGCAAAAAGAACCACTTCAGTTAAGCCAGATTCCTGAAGTACCTTGGTCAACAGTAGCCACAAATATCTTTGAGTGAAATGGTCAACATTACTTAGTATTAGTAGGCTCTTATTCATATTGGTTCGAGATTGACCTTCTTCCTAATCTAACGTCCAATACTGTCATTACTACATTGAAGAGACTTTTCTGTTCATAGTAGTCCGCACAGAGTCATTTCTGACAATGGTGCACAGTTTACAAGTCAGCATTTCAGAAGATTTGCTGAAACATGAGACTTGGTTCATATTACGACTAGTCCTGAATACCCACAGTGAAATGGCTTGGCTGAATGTGCAGTTCAAAGTGCAAAACAGCTGTTAGAGAAATCGAAACAAGACAATACCAAATGTTCCTGAATCTCAGAAACATTCCTCACGTTAATCATCTTGGTTCACCTGCCCAAAGACTTAAGTCAAGACTAACCAGAAGCACACTACCAATCAGTAGCAGTTTGCTGGTTCCATGTGTTAGGAACAACAAAGCACTGAAAGCTCAACTCCTGAAAAAGCATTTGTTACAGAAGTCCTATTATGATAAAAACAACAAACTGCTCAATCCATTACAAGAAGGAGGGAGAAAGGATGCAGACAGCAAAAGGTTTTGCTCGGATTGGATTTGTGAAAGTTTGTCAAGACCCGAGATAGTACATTGTGGAGTCGCAGGGAACAGAATGTAGGTGGAATCAGAAGCATTTATTACCAGTGTCCGAGCCAGTGTTACAGCATCTTACCTGCAATAAAGACAAGTTCTCAGAGTGACTTATCCAATGTTCCAGTTCCAGAGGACATTCCAGCAGATATCCCTGTTCCTGAGAATATCCCCGAGAGTCCTAAAGTAGAACATTCACCAAGTGACTGTCCCTGTTGCTAAACCGAGTCCTAACTATTCGATTGCAAGATCAGGTTGCATTTCCAGACCTAGTTCCAGATATATGGCAACCTGGACATGAATGTTGTTTTGGTCATTATTGTCTGTATAATTTGCATGTCTATTCAAATGTCATTACTATTGTAAGATAGCTCAGTAAAGAAGGCAGATGTAGATCAGTGTGTGTGATACACCTTTAAGAAGCTTTCCAGTCAGCAGGTGCATGCATATAAGTACTGAGCATGTGCAAGCAAGAGAGCCATTTTGAGTGAGTAGCCAGAGTAAGAACATACATGTGTGTAGTAGTCAGTCATCTAGTTAGTTCATTTAAGTTTAATGTTGCTGCTACCCATCCTGATGTGTTTTTATGTAATAAAGTACTTGAAAACCCAAGCTTCATCGCCTTATTCAGATGTACAAGATGAGTGACACTATCCTCTGGAAATACCATCAGATACAACTCACCCTACTGTCACTAGGGAACTAGTCCTCAATGTTCTTGCTAAGCCCAAGAACACTGCATTGATTGGCCTAGACAATATCCCAGGATGCCTTCTAAATAGCGTGAAACATGACCTGTCAGGTCCTGTGGAATGGCTGTTTAACAGTTGACTCCAAACAGGCTTAGTGTCTAATGGCGAACAGCAGCAGTTATCCTTCTGCACCAAGGTGGGCCATCTACATACCCTGGATCTACTGATCAATAAGTTTCACTAGTCTTCTATGTAAAGCCCCTGGAAAGAGTTATAGAAATGATCAGTAATGACACAGGAATTAGTTTCGTCATGGGCAGGTCATGCTTACTCAACCTGATGGACTTCTTTGGGAAGGTCACCAACGCAATAAATGTGGGCATAATGGTTCTTACTACTTTCCTTGACCTGGCCAAGACATTTGACACAGTAGCAGACTCCAGCATTGTTGTTAAATTCAAAAAGTGATGTATAAATCCTTGTCATCTGCTGGATAGCCAGCTAGTTCACAGGTCCCAGGAAGTTAGACTTGGGGAGTCCACTTGTATACCCAGGGCAGTCATAAGAATAGTGCCTCAGGGATTGGTCCTGGGACCACTCCTTTTTGGCATTTCCTTCTCTGAAGTCAAGGTCAGTGTTAAGGGCCTGTGGCTAACGAGATTTGCAGACAGTTGCAAATTAGGAAGTGTCATAGAATCCCGCACCGACACTAATGTTCTCCCGGAAGGGCTGACACAGATAATTGTGAAAGAGTCATGGACTAAAACTAAATGCCAAGAAATGCATAATGGTGTCCTTTGGGAAGTTATCCACCTCTGCTAACTATCATTGACAACACTCACCCCCAAGAGTAGACCCAATAGTCGGGGACTTGAACCCATGGACAGTAATCTAGACTTTGTATAGCACATGTTTACAGTATTAAGGAAATTATTCTGTGTTGTGCAACTTGGGTATGGGTAGGTCCAAGGAGGTCATTATTCTACTCTATTCAGTATTCGTCAGACCTGTCATTGAGTACAGTGCCCGCTTTGGTGTATATACCTAACCAGGCACATCCAGCAATTGAAATGTCCATAGAGGTTCCTCACTAAGAATACGCGGTGTATGCAACGTCACCTGTGCAGACCTACTCAAACCACAATTCCTGTATTCTATCTCCAATAGGCTGTTGAGTGATTTCTGCTTTGCGGTGTCGTTCCCCCACCCTGATGGACTTCCTGCATATCTGCAAAACAAACTGTACCAGAATTAGCCATTCTACAGACTTAAACCGTGTCTGTGATATAACTAGAACATACTAGAGAGAAAGGTATGTATCCCACTGACTACCCCTGCCCTTTCTCTGGAACAGGCTTCCCATCCATGTGAAGCAAAGTTCCTAAGCCAGTTCAAGCATAACTTAGTTGGATGGTGAGTAGGAAATTCATCCTTGGTTTTGCACCTTCGTCTCTAATGGACACAGTCTTTAAATGGTTCACCTCCCAGGTCCCTGCTTGTACATGTTTCATCTCCCAAGCCCTCTGCTTACAGTTCTCTAGGGTAGCAGAATTTGCCAAGATTTGGGATGCATGGCTAAGCTTAAAAAGTCCCTAGTGGTCATTAGCCTGGTACACACCCACAAACAAATGATGGGGTTGATGCTCCATAGATGGATCACATGTTTTGTTGTGTGCATCGTATGGTTGAGACACAATAATTTAAATGCACTACACTCAGAAGCAGTTTCTGAAAGATTGGCTTGTTCATGTTTGGTGTACTATGGCAAAAATATTACATGCAGTTGTAGTTATTAGTCTGTAGATGCATGTATAATACAGTTTGGAATGTTTTTAGTATTCATTCTGGTATTGATCACATTGTAATTGTACTGTTCTTTTAATGACTACATTGTGGGTAGATACCATTCCTCCGGACTTGTATTTGAATTATTTTTGGTAATTGTTTATTCTCATTGGCTTCCTGTTTACTGTAGTGGTGATGAAGTAAGATGTTCTGTTTTTCTGTTATGGCTATGGTACATAAAGTTGAACAGTTTATTAATGTGTGCATGTTGGTGCTGCTGTTTTGGAATGAAGCATTACACATTTATGAAATTTAATGTTTTGATTTTAACTTCAGTACTTGTTACTTTACCTACTTGCTGTTTAAGGGTAAGGTATGTTGGAATTATTCTGCATTTATGTCAGCATTATACAAGTAGGAGCTGTACAAGGATCACATTTGTAGTTCCCACCTTAATGCCTCCACTGTTTACCTGGTGGTTTTGGAAATGCATCAAACTGTTGCTAGCCAATGAACTAGACGGTGCTCTGTACTGATGGCTGTTAATGTAATACAGAGAAAGAGAAGAGTGGAAGGTGATGTTGGACATGCAAATAGAAACTACCTAAAATGTAGAGGGAAACAAAAGTTTTGTGCTGGTCTGGTAACCATTTCATGACTCGGGTAATTGCTTTCATGGACCTGACCATCAGCAGGGGTGAGGCACTTTAAGGGATGAGGCACTTTAAAACATTAGAACTGTAAATGAGGAAGTCATGTTTACTGCCTTTGCACATATCAGAGTTGAATTCATAGGGTCATAGATTAGTACTGGTCTAACTGCCTTTGTGGGTCATTTTAAGCCTAGCCAATAATAACCAATGTAAGAATCAAACCTTGCACCTTGTGTTTGTGTGGTAAATATCTTATCCATTATGCCAGCCTCCCTTACAGTCACCTGGTTGAACAAAGAAACCTGTCAGTCCTCAGCATCCAGATCCTCTGAGACAGCCCAATATCTCACACCCCATATCATTGCAGGGAAAATGGAAGTCAGCACATCAGGAACCAATGCAAGGACCCAACTATTATAACATGTGAGACAAGACTGGACATCAGTGATGTCAGTGCTAGTACAACTGAGGCAGAGGCCAGAGGGTCTCCTTTTTCGCGGTTGATGCTGGAGGTATGGACTCCAGTACTTTGTATCACTGGCAAAATAGATGCTGGTAAGAATGATGGCTGAGAAAATGGTGATGTTAACATCTACTGAACCTGGAATGGATCAAATGAATTTGGGAAGGAAGACTATTAAGGACCTAGGCCTGTGCAAGTCTCCAAGAAAAGGGTGGGGGAGGGGGTTAATGCTAGCACACAGTGTTAACTACTGGCTTACTACAACTGTCCTACGGAATATGCAGGATCTGCTGAACTGAAGGTGGGGAAATTAAAGGTCAACACATGGTCCCAAGCAACATCAGATTTAGCAGAGGAAGCAGCCTACAGGGAAGAATGCTAGTCTGTTGAAGATCCATAGTGGTTGTAAAAACGTTTCCCCACTCTGTACCTTAACTGCAACCTGGGAATATTTTGACTGGCCCAGCTGGACTAGGTGGCATGTGACAGCTCCTACTGGCCTTACACCACAGCATAAAAAAATCAAATTCTGGGGTTACTTTTCTTTCTTTCTTTCCAAGTTAGGTGCCAAGACAATTTGGGGGGGGGGGGAATTGGTAAAAGGAGACAGCATCCTAACCTAAGGGCTGACTTGGTGCTACATGAAGAAAGCACTCATGAGTGCTTCTCTTGCAAGTACAAGGTAAATTGTCTTTCAGATTTAGAGAATGCAACAAATTTGGAAGGAAAAAGAGACAGCCTCATCTAGGGCTCCTTCCACACAAGGGATAAAGGGGTCACATAGGCTACATACTGATCTCACTGAATTTGATGCTTGCCAAATATTTAATCAGGGAAGCATGCAATAATGGTGGCTTGAGGGTGTGAGATACCTTGCAGGAAAAATGGCAGCACTGCATTTAATTGCTAGAATATGCTTTTATACACCATCTATATGTCATCTTCCTTTATAAGGTGAACATGTTGTCAAAGTTCAGCAGGGAAGACCAAGGAGGCTGAGGATACAAAAATGGGTATGGGAAGGCCTGTGGGGGCCATATCAACCCTTGCTGGGAAGAAGCCGACGCATGAGAGAGCTAATCCTCAAAAATAAGATTCAAAAGCACTGAGAAAAAAATTCAAAGGACCACTCCCCATTCACTTGAGAAGCGTCAACTTGCTCTAATGAATGAAAGCAGGTTGGGGACCATTGCAAGAATGAAGTACTCTGAAATGGAGATTGGAATTCATATTTCTTATGTTATGCTTTTTTTTGTGCTCCAGCATGGAATCATTAGATGACTTACTAGCCTGGCATATCCTTGTATGCTGTAAACATTTTCACTGGTCTCAACACTAGACACTGATACTGCCTCAAGTGTCCCCTTCAATGCTAATGAGTTGTGGGATCAAAATGTGAACACCATGACAAAAGGCAAAAATGTGCTACAGTTCAGGGCAAAAAAACAACTATGCGTATGACAGTGGTGCCAGACAACTATGTGACAGCCAAGAATATAGTATAGTGCACTTAAAAATACACTGCTGTCATGGAAAAGCTCCCTTCACTCAATCCAACATGCAGCAAACTTAGTTGATTGTATAAAGATGGGTGTGAAGGTGGTTCACCACCCTACACAAACAAAAACTGTTACTCTAGAAATTTCTCAAAATCTGATGTTTTTCGTGTTTCACTGTTGCAGTCATCACATATTGGTTATCTGCTTGCAGTAGCCCTCAGTCGGCCTGATTAACAAAGCCTGGGGTCCTGCGTCGGTTGCTGTCCCTTCTGTGACGTCAGGTCGTCAGCAGTATAAAACATGCAGCCAACACCATTACATCAGTCTTTCTTGCTGTGCAGTGCCCGAAGCAGAAGCAGTTCGCAAGTGCCAGTCGGCCAACTCCTGAAATGTTTGTTTTCGAATTTCAGAACTGAAGTCTTCAACTAAAAGCTAAGTACCCCGTTGGGGAAACTTTTTCTTGCTCTAAACCAATGTCAGTAAAAGTAAATAATTGCATTACTTGTGGAAAGCAAATACCTCATTAAGATTTTCATTTGTACTGTACTCCTTGCCTAGGCCTTGACCACGACGTACCTCGCTGTCGGTTTTGTGCCTTATTTAAACCACAAACTATCCGTCGTCTGCATATTTTCGCTTCTAAATATTTTGTTGCTTGGTTCAGTTGTCCTGATATGGGTTTGGTAAGCCATCCAACTACTGACTTTCTGAAAAAACGCAAAGATAAAGACAGAGACAGGCTGCCTAGGTCCAAAGCTGCTGATGACGCTTCTAAGTCAGTCGGCCGGTACTCAGTGAGGCGCTTTCACAGCCCCTGATACCCGCTATTTTAGATTCACAGGCCTCTACTAAGACTCATTCGGAGTCTGGTATGCCGTGAGATGCTTCAACTGTGGAACTTGCGGATGTATCTACTTTGGATGGGTCTGGAGCCGCTGTGCAGGCACCGGCTTCTGAGGGTGTATTCAGGCCTACTGACTTGCATATTAAACCGACGCCATCTTCTTCAAGGACTAAAACTCAAACCATGCCCAGAAAACTGATGCCCAGACCACATGGTCAGGCCTCTATGCCTAAAAAACAAATTATAAGAATGGCTGAAGACCTTATTACTTTAATCAGGGGAGGCCAGCCCCCCCCCCCCCAAGAGACCTAGGACTGTTTTTTCTTATGATACTAATGACCAGGATTCTGAATTTTCTGTTTCCTCTGATGACCAGGATTTACCCTTATCTGCTTATGAGGATTCTGATGCTGAGAACTCTATTCCCTCTGATTCCCCCCAGAGGATTTCTCTCTTGGTGAAACCTTGCATACTCTCAGGGAGCATTTTTGTTGGGAAAGTCAGGATTTCTCTGATTCTAAAAAGAGGCTTGGGTATTTCTTACTCCTGCACCAGCACAGGCCTTTAGCCATGCCTCCTGTACTAGAAATTGTTGAAGATGTCTTTTCGGACTCTAGCTTGGCCCCTGACTCTTTACCTCCTGCTCCCAGAAAACCTGATAGATATTACAGGTTCCCTGACTCTCACAAGTTCCTTTTTAAAAATCTTACTGCGGATCCTGAGACCATTTCACAGGGACCCAAGGGCATTAAATCTACTGCTGCCAAAAACCCTACCCCCTCTGTAGAGACTCCAGGGCGCTGGATAGATGGTGTAAGAAGGTATACACTTCTGCAGCTTTGGCCATTAGGGCCTTACACTGCCAGTTTCATATGTTAAAGTATCAGCAGCATATTACTGGATTGCTAACCAACAAACATAAAATGATGTTGACTCCTGATTGTGCTGAAAATAAGGATTTACAGGATTTACTGCATTCAGCTGAATAAGTTGTAAAACAACTTTGCATTGTGGTTTTGATTCACTAGAGGCATCTTGCAGGGCTGCTGTAACTGCGTCTGTACTTAGAAGGCATGCTTGGCTTAAGGAGCAATCTTTGCCGGATCATGTTAAAGTGAAATTATTGGATGCTCTCTTAAACCAGGACCACCTGTTTGGCAACAAGGCAGAAGTAGTTTTTTAAAAAGATGGAGGAAAAAGCTAAATCTATGCAAACTGTTAAAGATTTTTTACAAGTACAACCTCCAAGGTTTAGTACGCATTGGCCTTCCAAGAATTGGCCCTTTCCTGCCTCTTCCAGACCTTCTCAGACCAAACCCAGATCCAGCAGAGCTCCCAGGCTTCAGTCCCAGGGTACACACAGGACTAAGCAGTGGGGGGCCTCCACTTCCAAATCTGGGAGTAATAAAACTCTCCCCCCTATGGTAAACTGTCTCAATGACTTCTTTTTAAAACTTCCAAGCACTTCTCAACTGACTGCTCCTTTGGGGGGAAAAGATTGCTCTTCATGCAAAGAACTGGGAACTCATTACCCAGGACAAATGGATTTTAAATAGTGTCCCAGAGATATAGATTTAACTTCCACACATTACCAACACCAAGTGGGTGGCCAGATCTACCCCCAAATCAGTGGACAGAGGCCCAAAAGCAAGTACTTTCTCTCTTAAGCATGGGGGTATTCAGCTGGTACCAGAAGAGGAAAAGGGACAAGGTTTCTACTCAAGACTTTTCCTGGTATCCAAAAAAGACAATAAATGGCATCTTATCCTGGACCTGTCTACACTAAACAACTTTTTGGCGATTCCAAAATTCAAGATGCTGACTCACCAGTTGCTCCCTATGCTAGGCAAAGACGCCTGGTTGGCAACACTAGATTTAAAGGAAGCATACCTGCACATCCCAATCAGGGAATCTTGCAGAAGATACCTACGCTTCAAAGCAGGCTACACGCACTATCAATTCTCTGCTCTGCCGTTTGGCTTATCTACTGTGCCCAGGGTATTCACAAAGTGCCTAGCTCCAATCATTGCATTTTGCAGGCAAAGAAATATTCAAATATACCCATACCTGGACAATTGTCTAATTCAGGCAGAAAGCCAGGACATACTTTTGAATCATCTGGACTTTGTAAAAAGGGTGCTAACTTGTCTGGGGTACACCATAAACGAAAAGACGTCACACCTGGTACCCTGTCCGCAAATTAAATTCCTGGGAGCAAGCTTGAATACAACTTTCAAGATGGCTTTCCTCACACCAGCGAAACAAATTCATTTGACAACCTACATCAAATAAGTGGCCACAAAAATTCTGTCTAGCGGGCAAATACTACAAGCCTTGGGGTTCATGGCCTCCTGCATTCTTCTAATTCCATATGCAAGACTGCATATGAGGAGACTACAATGGTATCTAAAAAGCCTGTGGTGTCAACATTCTCAGGATCTAGAAGCAATGATTCCTGTCATACCTTGCCTACGCCTAGAGTTTCTTTGGTGGGCAGAGGCCTGCCACCAAAACAAGGGACTACCATTCACACTACCCCCTGCAGCCCAAACACAAACAGATGCATCAGACTGTGCATGGGGGGCTCACCTGGCAGGGAAGTGCATTCAGGTAAAATGGAACCCAACTAAAATGCACCTGCATATCAATCAAAAAGAAATGCTAGCTATACAGAATGCTCTGACAGCCTTCAAGGACCACATTCTTCCAGGACAATTAATGGTAAAGACGGACAACACCACTTATGTAGTACATAAACAAGCAGGGGGCTACACATTCTTACCCCTTCTGCAGACTAGCCATGGCATTGTGGAACACATCCTTGAGCTACCAAGTCTATCTACAAGCTCATTTCATGCCAGGAAAATTAAATACACTGACAGACAAACTAAGCAGAAACCTCATGGACCCACACGAGTGGAAACTGGAACCAAGGATTTTCAACATGTTGACAAGCAAATGGGGGAGCCCAGATATAGAACTGTTTGCCTCCCCCCAGAACTATCAATTGGACAAATTTTGCACAAGGACTCCCCACAAACACAAGCTTGGAAAGTGGATGCTGTGTCCTTCAGCAGGAAAAATCAGTTTATGCCTTTCCTTCTCTGCCTCTGCTCTCCAAAGTGCTACTAAAGATCAAACAAGACAAACCATGGATGATTTTGATTTCACCAGACTGGCCACACTAACACTGGTAACAACCTCTTGCGCAGTGTGTCACTGTTGGCCCCATGGCACCTGCCTCATACTCCTACCCTATTGTGTCAGCAAGAGAACTAGATTCTGCACCCTCAGCTTCAAACACTGAACCTAGCAGCCTGGCTAATTACCTAATCTCTCCTTTACCATCCCTCAGTAAACCAGTGATGGCTATCATTTTAGAGGCAAGGAGGCTTAGTACTAGAAAATCATATGCTGAAAAATGGAAAAAGATTCTGTGTCTGGAACCAATCTCAAGGGATGAGCACAGCAGTGCCCAATTTACCAAATATTTTACAATACTTAACTGAGATGTATCACAAGGTCCTGTCTTTCTCCTCCATCAAAATTCACGCCTCCTCCATTTCAGCTCATTATAACACTCAAGCAGTTCCTCAGAGAGGCCAAAAATTTACGACCACCCAGGAGAGCTCCAACTCCAGCCTGGGACCTTAACTTTGTATTCTGGGACCTTAACTTTGTATTGGAGAAACTCACTCTTCCTCCTTTCAAGCCAGCTGCTACTGCAGACTTAAAATTCCTATTATTGGAAAACAGCTTTCCTTTTAGCAATCACTTCAGCAAGAAGGGTATCTGAATTACAGGCCCTTATGGCAGTTGAGCCTTTCATCATCTTTCATGTGGACAGAGTGTCCCTAAGGACAGATCCCTCCTTCATACACAAGGTGGTATCCAGTGTGGCCGTTATTCAGTCAGTTCATTTGCCAATCTTCTTTCCTAATCTGCAGAAAAAGGGAAATGGATACTGCACTCCTTAGATGTGCACAGACAACATAGATTCTACTTGGACAGGACTGAACCTCAAAGGAAATCTGAACAACTGCTGGTGGCATTTGCTGCAGGGGCAGAGGGGAAGGCTATTTCAAAGCAAACCATTTCCAAATGGATATCCATTGCATTCATTTCTGCTACAACTACCTTGGAAAACCTATCTCACAGGGTATCAGACCCCACTCAACCAGGGCTACATCTACCTCTGCAGCCTTTCTCAGAGGCGTCCCTACCAGGGACATCCTAGAAGCTGCTACCTGGAGTTCTGTGCATACTTTAACCAAGCATCACCATCTGCCAGTTTTCTCTAAATCCAGAGCTTGCTTTGCCACTGCAGTCTTGCAGGGCCTTATAGCTGGTCCTAATGCTAAGTTCCTCCTCCCATCCTTAGCTTTGGGAATCTACACAAATGTGATGACTGCAGCAGTGAAACACGAAGAACATAGTAAAGTTGTGTAGACTTACCATAAATGTAGATGTTCGGGTGTATTCACTGTTGCAGTCCTGGTTACCCTCCCTCCAGCCCCCTTACTTCTTTTGGCTGTACCTCTGCACTCCTTTAATATGCTCAAAAGCTTTTTGGTGTATTTGCTTTTTTGTTGGAGGTATAACCTTGTATATTTATAGATTTAATTGCTTCCCATTAGGGGGCCACCTGACATCTGGGGCAAGAAAAACTGATGTAATGGCGTCAGCTACATGTTTTATACCCCTGACGACCTGATGTCACGGAAGAAGAGACAGCAACTGATGCAGAACGCAAGACTTTGTTAATCAGGCCGACTTGAGGGCTACTGCAAGCAAATGACCCAAATGTGATTGCTGCAACAGTGAATACACTCTAACATCTACATTTATGGTAAGGGTACACAACTTGTACTTTCTTTTTTTTTGTCATATGAAATGGTTTTGGATTAATGAATATTTGTTGTAGAACTGTTCAACAGCCTCTCTGCTAGTCATAACGTGCATATAATCACAGATAAAAGACTGAAGCTTCTCTGTCATTGAACAAGGGAACTTTCTATTAACAAATATTAGGAGGACATGTCAACTGCATGATTGGCTAGAAACAATTGTGGATACATAGAGATACTCATCCTTAGTTCAATTTCTCTAAAGTGGAGTCAACTCTAGCTTCAGATGTCTTTTATCTTTTCATTTTTGTGCGCTAGAACAGTCAGCTCTCTGACATGTCATTATGCTACAGCGATCTTCGGGTCAATGTGAGTACCTTAGTGATGAGAGTGGGAAGTCAAGATTTTAAGAAGAGCCACATGAGAAGAAATTTCATGTAGGAGGTCTTTCTTATAGACTGGGTGAAATGTGTTGCTTGTGCAGGGTGAGAGATGTTGCTTAAGGATGTCATAAATGCGAAGTATGTAGTGTTGAGGATAGAAGGTAGAGATGTTGCTTAAGGATGTCATAAATGTGAAGTATATAGTGTTGAGGATGGAAGGTAGATATTTAATGATTTATTAAAGTTCTTTTAGTTTTACAGTGTTTAGAGTGCTGATAAGATCATGCACTTTTGATATCAGCTGAACAAAATGTGCTGATTATATGTGGTTCTTCTAGAGATATGTACTTTTCATGGAGGAAGGCCTTTTGACCATGTTGCCTTATGCAAGAGCCTGTTTTTCCTGTGTGCTGTGCTCTATTGAAAGTGTACTTGGTCTTCTTTATGTTCTAGAATCCTTTTTAAGAGATGTTGGAAGAGTTTAGTGTAAATGCCAGCTCTAAATTTGTCATGTGCAGTTTTGAGCACACAGCCATTAGCTGCGTTTGGCAGGCTGTATGATGAAATAATTTTTTTTTTACTGTACTCAAAATATAGGTTCATACTAGGCTATCTGCCCTAGGGCATTTATAAGCCTAGCCAGAGTATGTTTGGCTTTCGCCACCCATTTTGTGACGTAAAGTACAACACAGACATGTGCCTTTGTACCACATTTCTATCTAGTTCAAGCTTCTAATTAAAGGGTTATTTGTTCAGACATTTGCATATGAAAAAGGGATTAGTTTTGCTTACAGTGCACTTAAATCACCATTTCCTAAATGTGCAGCAGATTTCTTGGTGTATTGAGTATTATCTGCTTGATAAGAGATGTGTTTTCATTCAGAAGTGCTGGTAAAAATTGCTTAGCACCTTTATATCCTTTTCGGTTCTGTCTGACATCATATGCCAGCTCACAAAACATAATTTTGGGTTGGTGTCTTGCTTGTGAAGAATTTTGATTTAAACATTGTTTAATGAAGACACTTGTAAATGACCAAAGTTGCATTAATGATTTATGCTTGTACATAATGACATACATGGAAGGCACCCCTTTTTGCAAGCATTTCTTTGTTTGGGAATGTAACTGAGCTATGCGCTAAAAAAATGAAGTTCTTACAAGCTTTAAGGGATTATGATTGGGCAGTCACAACAGTCTTATATTTATTGTTGAGTATTCACATCCATTTTCCATCTGTTGCTACTTGGGTTTACTTTCTGTTGTCTTGGATAGGAAGTTAAGTGCTTAAGTGTTGACACTCAAGTATTTCATTCTCTGCGTTATTTACTCATTCACACTTAACCCATTTCATTTAGGTAATAAAGTTTAATGATGGTAGGAAGCTATCACTTCTGCATTCCCTTTATTGGCTAGATTTAATATAATGAAAGCACACTATATAATGTATGTGCTAGTTTAGTCTGTTTTTTCATTATTATTATTAGTCATACACTGGATAAGAGCCAGTGTAATCTTTTTGTATTCTCACTTGCATATAGGCTCCCTGTAATTTTTTTGTATGCTCGCTTCCATATAGGCTAGCT